>NC_056744.1:402121659-402455826 GCF_019279795.1 Protopterus annectens
TAAATATATATTTTTATATATTTTCACAGCACACAGTTTGCTGGCTCATCATTTCTTTTAGCTTTGTCATTTGGAGCCGTGCAATTACCTACGTGCAGGGACCCTTTTTGAAGTGTCCTGTATAGACACAGACACCTTGATTGACATTTTTCCTATAAAAGCACAATTGAAATTTCAGCAATACCTAGTTGCAAACAGAACAAGCTCAGATACTCCTAACATTGCTTTATATTCTCACTTCAACTGTCTAATCAATAAAAAAGGGTCTGTTGTCTTGGATATGAACTTTTCCACTATCTGCGTTACCAACTTGGTGGATATGGGTATCCTGAAGCAATGTAGAAATTGCCTCATGTTTACTGACAACCAGGTAATTCTCAAACAAACTGATTTGGTATGTGGGAGATGTATTTACACAATGTCACTGAATGCAAAACTCTCACATAAAAGTACTCCTAATGTCAATAATGTTATCAGTAGTACACAGGCTGCACCCATCACATGCAATTCAAAGCAGATATATATACCCACATATGGTGAGGCACTTAAATGTAACCTTCCTAAACCCCAAACACCTCCTAGACGAAGTACACATAATAAATACCCTTAGCAGCCCCGAATCCACACTTTCAAAATAACATCCACATCAACACATACAGCCACATCTCATGGAGTCTCTACTTCTAAGCCCATAAAGCAAGCCACCACACAGTCCAATATTCTGGTCATTAGAGACTCCATCATGAAACACACTGATGTCACTCTCACCAGGCTGAGTAAGGAGAAAGTCACTGTCATTTGTTTATCAGGGACTAGAATCCTCCACATTACGCATGTACTCAGGTCACTGGACCACAAGTACCAATATGTCTCAGTCATAGTCCATGTGGGTGGAAATGACCTGAGAAGTACCTCCATAGACTATATAAAGAGAGACATCATGGAGCTCTTGGAATATGTGTCCCAGGCTAGTGTGAGCCTAACATTGAACAGCATGTTACCTTCTCCAGGGATGATGCCACAATACGAACAAAAGATGAATGAATGACTTTAATAATTGGCTTAGTTTCTGGTGTCATTCTAAGCGGGTGCAGTATTTTTCAGCATGGAAGGAGATGGTCAACAGACCTCGCTGCTTTGCCAGGGATGGTCTGCACCTTTCCCCTTTAGGCTTTTGAATATTAGCCAAAACATTGTCTTCCCCCATAATGCCTTTTTTAGGCAATGCCAAACTGAAAGTTCTTCTGGCATAGCAAATCAAAACCAAGAAAATCTAAAGGTATTACTTCTCAATGCTAGGAGTCTAAACACAAAACTCCACTCCCTAGAAGCTCTCTTCACCCTAGAAAATGTTGACATCTGTGCGGTCACTGAGACTTGGTTTAAAGCCATGGAGAGCACACTGACAGTGCAAGGTTATCATGCCTTCCACACATTTAGACCAGCTACTACACAGATAGGGACTAAAGGTGGAGGTGTCTTGATTCACATAAAAAAATAAATGTACCTCAAGGCTGGTCAAACAGGACAATACACTTGAGCTACTCCATGTTCAAATTATCATAAGCAAAATCCAGTCCCACTTCCTTGCAAGCTATAGATGCTTTCTATGACCCAGGAAACCCATATCATGTAGTTAAACTTATTGGAAACGCTCACCATCCAACCCTTTACCATATTTATGGGTGACTTTTATTACTGCACTATTAACTGGGAATCCTATATGACACCAAATGTACAGACACAGAGATTCCTGGACTTTGTAAACACAAACTCCCTGAACCAGATTATCAATACACCATGGCTGCCAGGAGTGCAGCCATACTGGATCTGGTCCTCACTAATATGGGTGAGCGCTGCACACCCTCCAGTGTAATGTGATCCCTGGTATGGCCAGATCACAAAATGGTCTCCTTTGAAGTAAAAATAAAACCTGGACCCCCAAGTAACCCTGGAATATTCAGGAACTACTCTAAAGCTTACTTCCTGCTATTAAGTGATAAGCTGGCAAAATGTCAAGCCCCTATAAATCCTGAGAATACTGCTGCCTATGCAGAACTGTTCACAGAGCCCTATACAAGCATGTTAATAGCTGCATAGAGGCAGCTGTACCCACCATGAAGAAGTACAGAACTAACTCAAAAACAAGCCATCCTGGTGGAGTCACAAAATCAATAGGCTGTATAACAGAAGGAAGAAAATCATGGCAGAAATTAGGAGGTGCCGCACCCAGCAAGATAAAAGCACTCTCATCAAACTAAGCAAACAACTCAAGAGGATAAATAAAGTCGACCAAAGCCAAATTTGATGTAATTTTGGCCTCCCAGGCCAAGGACAACCACAAGGCATTCTTTAGCTATGTCTGCAACCTCAAAAGCAATGCACAGTTGTGTGCAGAGCTCATTGTAAATGGAGCCACTTATGCTGAGCCAGAAGATGTAGCAAACCTACTGGCCAATAAATTCAGTTCCATCTTTACCCCTCTCTCCCCCCCTCAACCTTCCCTCAGGAAATACCATCAAATGTAACTCCCCCTGCTATCACTAGGAAACAGGTCCTTAATGCTCTCTCTAAGGCCAAGAACCCTGTATCAGTTGTCCCAGACAATATCCCAAGATGCCTTCTAAGTAGCATGAAACATGACCTATCAGGTCATCTGGAATTGCTATTTAACTGTAGTCTACAAACAGGCTGCATGCCTCACGAATGGAGAACAGCAACAGTCATCCCTCTGCACAGAGGTGGGCCATCTACAAACCCGTAAGTCTCACTAGTCTTATATCCAAAGCCATGGAAAGAATTATCATGGAAATAATCAGTAATGATACAGTAAACCTCCAGATACTGGACCCAGCCCAGATAAGGGAAAAATTGTTCACGCTGCTTATCTTGACCTGGCCAAGGCATTTGACACAGTACCCTACTTGGGCATTCTTGACAAACTCAAGAGGTTAGGTACAAACTCGTATGTCATCTGGTGGATAGCCAACTGGCTCGTAGACAGGACCCAGAAAGTTTGAATTGGGGAGTACACCTCTTTAAAGAGGGCAGTCACAAGTGGAGTCTCTCAGAGATTAGTCCTTGGACCGCTACTTTATGACATTTACTTCTCTGAAATTAAGGCCAATGTCAGTGTTCTCTGGCTGACTAAATTTTCAGATGATTGCAAATTAGGAGCTGTCATTGAATCCCACACCAACACAAATGTTCTTCAGGAGGGGCTGACACAGACAAACAGCTGGTGTCAGAGCCATGGACTAAAACTAAATGCCAACAAATTCATAACAGTATCCTTCGGGAAGTCATCCACCCCTGGTAACTATCACATTGACAACACACCCCTATGAGTTGACCCAGTAGTCTGGGACTTTGGGACACACATAGACAGTAATCTTTCCTTTGACTATCGTGTCTACACTAGTGAGGAAATCATTCTGTGTTGCACAACTTATAAACAAAGGTATGGCATCTAGGTCCAAGGAAGTCATTGTTCCACTGCATTTGGCATTTACCAGACCTATCATTGAGTACAGTGCCCCATTTGGTATGTACCTAACCAGGCATATCTAACAATTGGAATGTCCACAGCGGTTCCTCACTAAAAGAATACAGGGCATAAGTAAAATGTCCTATTACAGGGCATAAGTAAAATGTCCTATTACAGGGCACAAGTAAAATGCCCTATTACAGGGCACAAGTAAAATGTCCTATTACAGGGCATAAGTAAAATGTCCTATTACAGGGCATAAGTAAAATGCCCTATTACAGGGCATAAGTAAAATGTCCTATTACAGGGCCTAAGTAAAATGTCCTGTTACAGGGCCTAAGTAAAATGTCCTGTTACAGGGCCTAAGTAAAATGCCCTATTACAGGGCATAAGTAAAATGTCCTATTACAGGGCATAAGTAAAATGTCCTATTACAGGGCATAACTACAATGTCCTATTACAGGGCATATAAAAGTAAAATGTCCTGTTACAGGGCATAAGTAAAATCTCCTGTTACAGGGCATAAGTAAAATGTCCTGTTACAGGGCATAAGTAAAATGTCCTGTTACAGGGCATAAGTAAAATGTCCTGTTACAGGGCATAAGTAAAATGTCCTATTACAGGGCATAAGTAAAATGTCCTATTACAGGGCATAAGTAAAATGTCCTATTACAGGGCATAAGTAAAATGTCCTGTTACAGGGCATAAGTAAAATGTCCTGTTACAGGGCATAAGTAAAATGTCCTGTTACAGGGCATAAGTAAAATGTCCTATTACAGGGCATAAGTAAAATGTCCTGTTACAGGGCATAAGTAAAATGTCCTATTACAGGGCATAAGTAAAATGTCCTATTACAGGGCATAAGTAAAATGTCCTGTTACAGGGCATAAGTAAAATGTCCTGTTACAGGGCATAAGTAAAATGTCCTGTTACAGGGCACAAGTAAAATGTCCTATTACCGGGCACAAGTAAAATGTCCTATTACAGGGCACAAGTAAAATGTCCTATTGCAGGGCACAAGTAAAATGTCCTATTGCAGGGCACAAGTAAAATGTCCTATTGCAGGGCATAAGTAAAATGTCCTGTTACAGGGCATAAGTAAAATGTCCTATTACAGGGCATAAGTAAAATGTCCTATTACAGGGCCTAAGTAAAATGTCCTGTTACAGGGCCTAAGTAAAATGTCCTGTTACAGGGCCTAAGTAAAATGCCCTATTACAGGGCATAAGTAAAATGCCCTATTACAGGGCATAAGTAAAATGTCCTATTACAGGGCATAAGTAAAATGTCCTGTTACAGGGCATAAGTAAAATGTCCTGTTACAGGGCATAAGTAAAATGTCCTGTTACAGGGCACAAGTAAAATGTCCTATTACAGGGCACAAGTAAAATGTCCTGTTACAGGGCACAAGTAAAATGTCCTGTTTCAGGGCACAAGTAAAATGTCCTGTTACAGGGCACAAGTAAAATGTCCTGTTACAGGGCACAAGTAAAATGTCCTGTTACAGGGCATAAGTAAAATGTCCTATTACCGGGCATAAGTAAAATGTCCTATTACCGGGCACAAGTAAAATGTCCTATTACCGGGCATAAGTAAAATGTCCTATTACAGGGCATAAGTAAAATGTCCTATTGCAGGGCATAAGTAAAATGTCCTATTGCAGGGCAGGGCATAAGTAAAATGTCCTGTTACAGGGCATAAGTAAAATGTCCTGTTACAGGGCATAAGTAAAATGTCCTGTTACAGGGCATAAGTAAAATGTCCTGTTACAGGGCATAAGTAAAATGTCCTGTTACAGGGCATAAGTAAAATGTCCTGTTACAGGGCATAAGTAAAATGTCCTGTTACAGGGCATAAGTAAAATGTCCTGTTACAGGGCATAAGTAAAATGTCCTGTTACAGGGCATAAGTAAAATGTCCTATTGCAGGGCACAAGTAAAATGTCCTATTGCAGGGCATAAGTAAAATGTCCTGTTACAGGGCATAAGTAAAATGTCCTGTTACAGGGCATAAGTAAAATGTCCTATTACTGGGCACAAGTAAAATGTCCTTTTACAGGGCACAAGTAAAATGTCCTATTACTGGGCACAAGTAAAATGTCCTGTTACAGGGCACAAGTAAAATGTCCTGTTACAGGGCATAAGTAAAATGTCCTATTACAGGGCATAAGTAAAATGTCCTATTACAGGGCATAAGTAAAATGTCCTATTACAGGGCATAAGTAAAATGTCCTATTACAGGGCACAAGTAAAATGTCCTGTTACAGGGCATAAGTAAAATGTCCTGTTACAGGGCATAAGTAAAATGTCCTGTTACAGGGCATAAGTAAAATGTCCTGTTACAGGGCATAAGTAAAATGTCCTGTTACAGGGCATAAGTAAAATGTCCTATGCAGACCACCTCAAACCCCTATCCCTGTATTCTGTCTCCTACAGGCTGTTGAGGGAAGATCTATGACTGGCATACAGAGCATTGTCAGACCCCACTCTGATAGACCTGCATATCCACAAAACAAACAGCAAACGAATTACCCAGTCTAAAGACTTGAACCTTGCCTGTGATATAAATAGGACCTGTTGGCAAGACAGGTATGTATCCCAGAGACTACCCCATCTCTGGAACAGGCTCCCCATCCATGTGAAACAGAGTTTCTCCCTAACCCAATTCAAGTGTAACTTGGACAGTTGGATGGGGAACAGGAAAGTCATACCTGGGTTGGCACCTCTGTCTCTAATAGACACAGGGAACCTGTAAGTTGTTCATCTCCCAGGCCCCTGACTATAAATGTTTCATCTCCCAAGCCTATTCGTACACTTTTTAAGAGTACCAGAACTTGTCAGAGATTTGGGATGCATAGCTAGGCTTAAAAAGGTCCCTGTGGTCGTTAGCCTAGTAAACACCTATGAACCTATTAATTATTGCTTAGGAAGGGCTGAATGAAATGTTACTTCATGCAGAGGAAGTGTTGATAAATGTTAAGATTTTTCTGTTGCTGACAAAAAAAGAGAAAACTGTATTTCAGCCTGTTGTTATCAGACATATATAAACAGCATGCTTTCTTACTATGCCTAAAAGATAGCCACAATTATACACATCTTTGATTGTAAGGAAAGTGAAAAAATAATGATCGCAAGTAGGTTACAACTTTAGTCCTAGACAGTAACCTGCTCCTATACAAGCTATAGTGACCCTCTGTTAACATGTCTTGATCAATTAGGGTGTGTGTGGAAAGGATGCAGGAAAAAGTAAAGTTAAAGAGTCAGACTGAATTTCTTTCCTTAATCGGAATGATTGTTCAGGCCATCATTGGATGACAAGGTTGTTTAAACAAACTCTAAAACTTCTGAGGAGTGTTAAAGAAATAATAACCACATCATCCACAGCCCAGCACAAGCTACAGTGACCTGTGCACACCTCTAAGGTTTGGGAAGAAAATTACAATAATAATGACATTGTATCCAACCCCCCCCCCTCCAAGTTACAGTCTTACATGCACACGTGTGATCTGGGATGTTTTAGACAAGGTGGGGGGTTCAGAGCAGAGGCCATTACTAAGTCTGTGTCAAAATCCACTTATACAGCCTTAGTGTGTGGGGGTCAACAATCTCCCAGAAACTCTGAAGGTCTGGCTGTTCAGTGATGCATTTTTATACCATATTTTTTTAAATATGACTATTTAACCTGAGCTGTTTTCATCCCGACAACCCCCTCCAAGCAGTTATTGACACTTATGTGAACAATTCAGATATCTGGCTGTAATAAAAGAGGAACGCCATGTTATATATTTCACCTTTGTGCCACACAAAACAGTTGTCACATGTTAAAGTATTCCAACTTGCTTTACACAAAACACATTAGTCCTGCAAAGCCAGAATAATGAGCAAGCAACAGCGGGCAGCTAAAATTTTTCTCCAAAGACCACTCAAGCAATTATATCTACTTTGTCTGTGGATATCTGTGATCTGGGCTGTGCCTGCAAATGGCTTGTTGTGATCAATGTACTACCCAAGTAAAACTAAATAAATAAATATCTCTCCTCACCAATTAAGTAATCCATCTTACATCACACAAATGCACACTAATCCTGCAAAGCCAGATAGTGACTGTTGAAATGAAGCAAACAGTGAGAGAGTCAGTTACATTCAACAGACAGCCCCACACCCATCTAGCCATTATAGCTACTTCAGTATGAACTTCAGACATCTGAAAAAAAAAGATGACAGCACTATATTGTATTTCAGTTTTGTTCTATGGAAGCAGTAGCCATACATGCATTAAAGTGTTCCAAGTTGACTCACACAAAGCACAGTAATCCCGTTATGTCAATAACAAGCAAGGAGTAGCCATTAGTCATATTCTGCCACAGACAAGCCAGGATTTTTATATGTTATTGTCTAATTCACTCCATTATTAGAACAACAAGTTTTGCATCAACATGCATTTTCTGAAGAATAAGAAACACACAACTCCAGTGACTGTTATTAATACATCCCAATCTCTTAGTGCAAAAGTTCTGAACAAGGCCAAAAATAATGGGTGGGGGGCAAAGCCTAAAATCAGGGCAGATTTTAAATTTTCCTTTTATAAACTTAGAATGTTGATAGAATAACTGATTTTGCATTTTCCGAAGAATATGAAATCTGAAACTCAGTTGTATGTCATTATTTAGTGACTTCAGTGCTCATTGATAGTCAGAAAACCTCAAATTGTATGAGGGAGGAGACCAAAAATATGAGGCAAAGATCTGGACATTTTGCAAAATTCTAGACATTTCAGAGGTATGTTGGGTTTTCAATGAGGGGCAGGGCAAGTATATCCAGTGAAAGCAGGGACAGCAGTAAACTTGGTCCAATAGCCAGCCATCCTGAATATCTGGTTTCCTGACAGTAATATTATTTAAAACAAATAAATAAATAACTTACCTCATAACTTTCTGTTTTCGATGCAGATATTCCCACACAGCTTAATATTTCTTAATTTCTTGCTGTGTCCCACCTACAATCTAACTGATTTGTTGCCCTGATAGATTGTGGGCAGAATGGAGCAGGAAGGCAAAAATCAGATGACCACATCTGCAAGCACTTCCTCCCTAGGGTGCTACATCTGCTGTATCTAATGGATAATTATTTATTTTTAATGTAAAGAAACACTGCATTTCTTTATTTAAGAAAATAAGTAAATAAATACTGTAAATGTGCCCCAGTGACAGCAGATCTCTTGGTGGCCCTCTAGTTTGCCTATGCATAAGACTGGCCATGTTTGTAATGTTAGCAGTAATATATATTATCAGGTTTTTCAGGCCTTTGACATGAAAGTTGTATCACAATAAGAAGAGCAGTAGCGAGCTTATCTAGCACCCAGTGCCTTTTTTCAGTTTACCACCCCCTAACACAGAGATGAGGAGCAAAAAAAAGGTCTTCTGCTTGAAGCTGTAGCAAATCACTTGCTACAAGATACTGAACAATTTGCTAGAGTTACTATAATTAATATACCACCCACAACTACACACAAAGCGCTTCAGTTGGTAGCCCCTTTTTCTTGCTGGTTCTGTTCATTTCTGCTGAGTGTACTTCACGCAGAAAGTCTTGAAACAACTTTCCAATCAGCTTCTTCATCAAATGTGCAGTCCTGTATCTTTTAAATGTATGTTATGCACAAAGGATTGCTGTTTCTAGCTTTGTCCCTGCCAACCCATCACATGACTATAACCCTGTCTTACTTCTGTTTTCATTCACCATGCTACATACATATGCCTGAATTTTCTACTTTTGTATTTTAAATAAGGATGATGCCTAAAAAGTCAGGAATAAAGCAATATGGTTTAAGCTGCAGCTATGGCAGAGTAGTCTACTGGGAATCGGCAACAGAAGTGTTTTAGAGTAATAAAGCAGTCTATTAGTTGAACAGCTGATAATGTATGATGTTCAACTTAACTGTAATTCTTGTTAAAGAATTCAGTCCTGATTGCAATTTTTGAATTTTGGTACTGTAAAAAAGACCTAAAACAAAAACTGATGATTGTGCCCCCTAATACCTTGCAGTCAAGGCAGCTACCCCCTTTGTCCTACCCTAGCTACAGTTCTGAGGATAGTTGTGTTTGTTAAGCACTGGAGGTGGGCAAATCTGTGTTTAACCAGTAGAGGAGGTCATTTATAGTGGTTGTTAAACATTGGAGAAGGATGGGCATAGTCCTTTTATTTATGAAGTAGACTAAAGAAAGAGCTTAAAAGTAGCCTTTGGAACCTCACATATGTGGAATGATAAATTATTACTATTATTAGTAGTTAAAATAGTGTTATTGTGTCCAAACGTACTTGTACAGGCCAGTAAATGATGTCATAAATGGCGATCAGAAATCAGTCAAAAGAACAAAGGCACAAAGAGAAGAAAATAGTAGTAGAATGACTTAGAATGAATTATAATCCAGCCCCAAGCACACTAATAACAGTCTAAAGTAAAGCAGGGCTAGTGACACAAAATGCACAGCATCTAGGTTAAAGAATTTAGAAAGCATATTTGCTAAATATCTAGGTCCTGTAGTCAGTGTAGAAGCAGGCTATGCACTTGTCATTTATATAAATAATAATGTATGGATGATAGCTCCCTTAACAGAAAACAGAGCACTATGAAACTTGAAAACATATAGGTAAGGTATGTTCAAGAAAAGTGACGGAATACATTCTAAATTGAAGAGGAAATTATGGAAGATATTAATGATACTGGTTTCAGTTTTGTTCAGATAAGTATTTTACAAGAGAATAATTCAGGAAACCTGGAGGAGGGTGGATTGAAACCTGGTAGCAGACATTTTGTGTACATGGATTTTGTTAGTAGGTGATATGATGGAGAGGATAATAAAAATTCAGTTTGTAGCTTGTTTTGGTTTCATGCAGTCTTCAACACCAAGCAGTGCATATTTGTAACGTATTACATCAGCCTTAACCAGTACTTTGAATGGGTGATGCAAGAACTGACGAGGAGCAGTTGTGTCATGTGGTTTACCTGGACTTCAAGCAAAGCACCTGACACACTGGTAAGTGGGAAGTTGCTAAGATATAGGGGTGAAGCTACTTTGATAAAGTACTGGTTTTCAGAAAGAAAGAATAATTATAAATGGGAACTGTAGTCTCAAAAAACAATGAACAGTGAAGCTCCCAGTTTTACTTGGCAGAGAGATGTGCACTGGTCATCCAGGCTCATATGCCACATGAGCAGTGTAAAAGGGTGGCAATGTACTGGAGAGCTTTAGCTCAGCTTTTTCAAGCTGAGGGTGAAGGTGTGGGACTTCCCTCACACAGCAGTGGCCTTAGCTGGAGATGAGGAGAAGCAACACTGTAGGGTATGCGGCAGTGTACTTGTATACAGCTGAGGGGTATGTAGCAGTGCAGTAGTATACAGCTGAGAGGCATGCATCAGTGTACTAGTATACAGCTTAGGGGTATGCATCGGTGTGCTAGTATACAGCTGAGGGGTATGTAGCAGTGTACTGGTGTGCAGCTGCGAGGTATGTAGCGGTGCACTAGTGTACAGCAGAAGGATGTGCACAGGTGTACTAGTATACAACTGTGAGGTATGCAGCTGTGTACTGGTGTACAGCTTCAGGGTGTGCAGCAGTGTACTAGTATTAGAATGCAGTATGAATCAGCTTTTGTGTGAATGCATGCCCAGCCCATGCGCAAGTCCTTCTTGTAGAATTTTGGCATCATTTGCCGACTCAGTGACTGCTTCCAGCTTGCTGTCATCAGCAAACTTTGCCAGCCACAGATATTTTGTTTTTGCCTGACTTCTGAGAAGTAGATTCCAAATAGAGGCCCCAGCACTGATCCTTGTGGAACAACACTGGTAACAGGTCTGATGGTGGAGGTGGGGTCCCCTTTTTTGACTGTATGTGTCCTGTCAGTGAGACAGTTTGCTTACCCACCTGACAGTATATGGGTTGACTCCCAGTTTTTTTAATTTCTCCAAGTCCTTTGGGTTTCTAATACCATGTCAGGAATGAACCCCATTCCTAAGTCAAAGGACAGTTAAAGTTCATGAAATTGGTATTGTTTCAGTTTTTGATGTCAGTCAAAAGTGCTCTTCGCAACACGTGCAATGTGCCCAGTAATGACTCCTCCTGCAATTTGTATGGAGTTACAAGTATTGGTAACATATCTATATACAATTGTAGATTCTTTTTTATAAGACCCAATGCTACTACTACTACTATTGGGACTGTCTGGGTATCTTTCTTCCACATCACTCTCGTTTCTGGCTGCAAATCCCGATATTTTATGACTTTGTGTCTCTCTGTACACAAGACACTATAGTCACTGGGTGTGGCAATTTCAATGATCAATGCTACTTTTGTTTTCTTTTCATGGACCACTGTGTCTAGTTTTCTAGCATCTAGCTTTTGAGCTGTTGGTAAGGGATGATCCCATGTGATATAAACTTCATCATTTTCTGTGATGCTTTGTGGCTCATGTTTCCAGTATTTTTCAGCCACTTCAGTACCGTAATGTTTTCACAATCCCCAGTGCAACAATCTTGCCACATTATTATGCCTTTCAGTATACAGTCCTTCTGCCATTAGTATGTCCCAACCAGCAACGAGGTGTGTGACTGTTTCCAATTCAATTTTACAAAACCTACATACTTTCTTGGGCTGCCAATATTAACCTTTAATCTCTTGGTTTGAATTCGCCTCTCCTTAATCATTCCTGCATTCGTTCTTGATCAACATGAGGTTCTTCCAGAAGTTTTCAATACTTGCAACTATATTTATGTGTTTTCCTCATTTCTTGTCTTCTCATCTGGTACTTCACCTTAAATTCTTTCTTTTGTTTTTTTGGCACATTCAGTTGCTGCCTGATTTTTATCTGCTTTTAGTTTGATTTCCATTCCTGCTTGACGCCAATATGCTTTTGCTAGATTAAGCAGGGACGTCATCTTAGATGTAGTCTCCTCATGTTTCAAAACTTTCACTATGTTAGGGTCTTGTGAGGTCAGCAGATATGTGGGAAGTCCCCCGATTGCAGATCTATACATGTAACCAGTTTCAAGGAGGCCCATCCTTCCTTTGGAACAGGGAATATATAATTTTGGTAAGCACTGATTTTTATAAATCATTTGGTGTGCATGAAGCATCCTTTTTGTTTTCCTGTCTAATCTATCCAACACGTTTTGGGACCAGTCATTCACTCCAAAACTGTAAGCTAGGACTGGAAGAGCAAATTGGTTTATAGCTTGGATTTTCTTCTTAGATGTCAATGCTGTTTTCAGGATTAATTTAAGTCTTCTAAAGTATTCCTTACTAAGTTTTATTCACATTTGTTCATGTTTTGTTGTTGATCGTTCATCAGTTCCCAAATATTTATACACTCCCTCTTGCTCAAGTTCTTTTATATCACATTCTTGTCCCAAACTGATGTTTTCCAGGTGCTGCAGTTTTCCTGCTTTAAAGGTTGCTGTTGCACATTTATCAAGACCAAAAGACATTCTTATATTATCTGAAAAAGTTTTGACAACTTGCAGTTGTGCTTTCAGTTCCTCATCTGATGAGCTATACAGTTTTAAATCATCAATAAAGAGAAGATGAGAAGTCTTTACACTTTGTGGTTTTGTAGGAGCCAAATTATAGCCATGGCCTAAGCTGTTAAGTAGACAGCTTAATGGGTTAAGGGCAAGGCAGAATAGCAGCAGTGACAGAGTCACCGTGGAGTATCCCCCTTTGACTTTTTATCCCTGGAATAATAATTTGTCCTTTATCATGGCTTAATTGCAAAGTGGTCTGATACTGTTTCATGTTCATTGTAATGTAGTCGATCAGTGTAGGGTATATGTTATATATTTTTAAGCACTCTTTTATCCATGAATGTGGGATACTATCAAATGCTTTTTTGTAGTCAATCTATGCCATACTTAGATTCTTCCACTTTTTAAAGTTCTCCAGTATGACTTTATTTAACAACAAGCGATTATTTGTCCCATATGACTTACTTGTAATGCCCTTTTGTTCTACTGCTATAATTGAGTTGTCTTCTAAATAACTATAAACTCTGTTGGAATCAATTCCTGTGTATAATTTATATGTTGTCAGAAGGCAAGTTATTGGTCTATAATTTTTAGGGTAGCTTGCAGGTTCACTCTTACGTAGGAGCATTGCTTTTCTGGTTGTTAACCAGGTTGGTGTCTGTTCAGGGTGCACATATAAACAGTTCTTGCTCATGGCTAAATCATCTTTCAGAGATTTTAATACTTTTAACCAAAAGTTAGGTACTGCATCTGGGCCTGGGGTTTTCCAGTTAAGAGGCTTTTCTTAACGTTGTTTCAATCTCTCTGGCTGTTACTTCATCCCATTTCATATCCCGTATTTTAAACTTCTTATTCTTTCATTTACTTCTTCAATCCATTTAGCATCTTTGTTATGTCCCACAGGATCTTCATAGGTGCTTCTCCAAAATGTATCTATTTCTTCTTTTTTTGACAGTCTTTTAATTCCTTTCACCTTGTTTCCCAATTCTCTATAAAAAAATTTTGTGTCATCAATGTCTTCCACTAGCTCATGGCTAAACCCTATTCCATCATGCACTGTCTAGAAGAACTCTCCAGATCTCATTTGCCGCTAAACATGATTGAGTGCTTTTTCTACTGGCTCTGGCTAAGTAGATTTTTTCTTACTGCCTTTTTGTGCAAAATTTTGTTTCTTATTGAATATTTCTGCAAATAACTTCTTGTGTTACTTGTTTGTTGTTTCTTTGTACTTCTGTGGTTATACTGCTGTTGGCCAAGATTTTTTCTGTAAGGCCTTTTCTCCCTATCCCGGCGTCACTTTAAATAGCCCGTTTTAGTTAGAGGGCTATCTTTTACCTTTATATTACATTTTTAAGGTCAGTTCATTTAATTTAGATAGTTGCCTTTCTTTTAGCCTGCTTAAGTTAGAGGGCTCCCCCCACCACACTTTTTTCTCCCCTCTGGGCATAGTCCATTTAAGTCAGAGGGCTGTGCCATTCTTTTCTTCTTTCTCGTTAACAATTGCTTGTTATTTAAAAAGTATAAAAAATTATATTCTGATTGTTAGCTACTGATCTTGTTGTTCTTGCTGTTAAAATGTCTTCCAAGGATTCAAAACCCTCTGGGATTAAAAATGTGAGAAATGCAGACAAAAAATGTCCCTTACTGATAGGCATACTGTTTGTGTGTACTGTTTAGGAGTGGTCCATCTCCAGGAGTCCTGTTCAGTCAATTGGAGAGAAACAATAAGTTGATCCTTAGAGGTCTGTTGAAAACCCCCTTCTCTGAAGCATTACTAGAAGGTCCGGGTTCTTCTAAGTCTGACCAATCTCCTTCATGTAAATCAGTCAAGTTGGGGAAGAGATCTTCCTCTTCCAGTGCTCCGTCAGAGCCTTCTAAAAGGATTTCCAAAGTTTCCTGTCTGGATCCAAAGGCTGTCGAATCTGAGAGGCCTACTTCTTTGGCTCCAAAAGTCTCGGTGCTGGTGGAGTTATAGTTGTGGAGCCAGTCCCCTGTCTTGGAACTGGTATCCCCTACTCTCAGGTCACCTTTGCTCCAGCCCTCCAAATCTCCTGCCCCCTCTACTCGGTCTTCCAGGAGCCTGTCCAGTGATGACATGGATGAAATTGTGCAAAGGTTGCTAAGGAAACTGTCTCTTGCCAAGTTGTTATTGAATCCAACCCTGAGTGCTTTGGATCCAACCAAATCCTACCCTTCTGCATTGATTCCTCCTCTGATCTGACCTCAGACCTTGGAGCTGGAATGTCCATTGCTGATATTGGTGGAACCGTCAGAACCAAGACCTATTCTGGGATCTTCAGATCCGAACATTGCTCCGACGTCCTCAGCTTCATTGGAACTCGAGGAATCTAGGAGCCGACGCTCTCCAGTCGTGTCCAGGGTGGGGGTTGGATCTGACAGTTGTCGGATCTGAACCTGCCTCTCGGGGAGTCGGTTTGGGTGAGCTCTGCTCCTACCTCAGCCGTGCCCCTTGGTCCTGGGCATTCCCTCCAGTTCTTCAGAGCCAGGGGTTTCCTCAACTTAGGGACAGGGGGGGCATTTGAGACAATGAGGAGAGTGCAGACTCTGCAGACAGCTCCACTCTCATCTCTGGACATTCTTCCCCCAAAGGCACTGGTGTCTGCCTCTATACCCTTGCATCCACAGGGATGCAGAGATTCTAGGCCTCAGGCCCCCCCACAGGGTGCACCCCACTCTTTTGAAACCTCTCTACAGTACCCCTTGGAAGGGGTCCCTTGGAAGAGGTTATGCAAGAAGAAGAATTTAGACTCCCCAGAGGAGTCCGTCACTTCAGATGCAGACCTTGAGGAAGGCGAAGGGCCCCCACGGTCACCTCCTGATGATGTCTCATTTGGAGACATCTTAGAAATACTTAAACAGAGAGGTGGCTGGAAGTCCACCAACCCTTCAGCAGAGGTGTCTGTAAAGGCCTTTGGATCTCACCCTTCCTCCACCTGGATGTCTCCTCCTTTCGACAAACTTATGGACTTAGTTTCTTGAAGGACATGGGAGTCTCCAGATTCAGTGGAACCTGTTCCTCGGAGGCCAAACAAATTCATCACCTCACCATCAGACAAAAATTTCTTAACTAAGGGCGTCCCAGTAGATGCTATGGTGGTGGCAGCAGTCACCAAGAAGGAACTCTCAGAGATGTATTCTTCTGTCCTTCCACCGAACAAGGAGTCTCACACAATGGACAGATACGGAAAGTGCATTTTGTCTTCAGTGATGTTTGCTCTTACATCACCGAATTATGACTCATTTTACTAGACTACAGAGAGATTTCCTGAAGGAACTAGGAGATACTCTCCAAAGTTCAGTAGCTGAAGGGGTGTCAGAGAAAGTTTCCTCTCAGCTCTCTACCTTAAATTCAGTGGTCAGCTCCTCCATGAGTCTAATTTCCTATGCAGTGGATGGAGCAAGAAGAGCAGTGGGTTCAGGAATTTCCCTAAGGAGACATTCTTTGATGCGCTTGTGTAACTTTTCGGAGCCCTTTAAATCTTCCTTTGTGAATGCCCTATTCGATGGCTCATCTCTGTTCGGGCCCAAAGTCAAGGACACACTAACCAGGTGTTTCCTACTGCTCCTGGGGTCTCTTTGCAGCAGCCAGTTTCTGAGTTGGGTACGTGCAGATGTCACAGTTATAGCCAATGTCAGTTTATGGCCCCTGGGTTCTCATTTTGTCTTATCTAGGTAGAATCTCAGTTGCCTGTGAACATCCAGGGAATGCAAGGCTCTTTCCGAGGAGTTCAGTGGTTGTGGGTAAAACATAGGTAGATTAATGGCTTGGTTTAAGGAAATTTCATTGACTACTTTTGGCATGAAAGAAGGGTTAGTTCTGAGACAAACCCTATCTTTATGAAAAATAAGGTAGGGAGGAGAAGCCATAAGGGCTTGGATCTCAGAGACTCTCCTGGCAGAAGTTAGGACCAGTAATAAAACTGTTTTTCATGTGCAGAATTTAAGGGAGGAGGAATGGGCTGGCTCAAAAGGTGCCAATGTAAGCTTTTCCAGCACAAATTTGAGCTCCAAGGAGGGGGAATAGGCTTACGGGGAGGTCTTATATGGAGGACCCCTTTCAGAAACAGCTTGACTTCCAGTCTGGAAGCCAAGGGAGGAGTCAAGGGAAGGCAAGCAGAAATGGTAGATAGGTGTACTTTTACTGAAGAGTAGGTCAAACCTGAATGTAGTAACTCACACAGGTAGGAAAGGACCAGTGAAACAGAAACTAGAAAAGGGTCCTGTTGTTTCTTGAGGCACCATTGGGAGAATATTTTCCACTTTGACAAGTAATTTCCCCTGGTGCTTGGTTTCCTGGGCTCCTGCAGGACAGTGAGTATGTCCTCTGAGTATAGGTGCCTAAAGGGGATCAGAACTCTTATCACCTACCTTGTCAGTTTGAGATTGAGTATGTGTGAGTTCTTAGCCGAAGTGAGAATCAAATATTGCTCTTTACACAAAGTGAGGCAAATACCTTAACCACTGTGCCAAATGGCTTTTTGCCTAAGGTTATGAATACTGCAACATGGAAGAGAAGGACATCTATGGTTAAGTTCTTACAGAACTGTTCTTTTTGCTTTCTCCTTTGCATAAATATTACACCATATTAAATCTCTCTTTCTTTCCTATGTCCATATTTCTTTTTCAGATGTCTCAAGAGCTTCCTTCTTCGCCTTACTTTGGGGAGTCACTCCATCATCCTGTGATGTAACCTGTGTCAGACCTTCTGCACGAAATCCTACACTTCACAGGCACTCCGTAACTTCATCTTCTATTTTTTTAATGGCTGGTTTACTAATCTTCTTTTCTACATTCCCTTTTTGTGATATTATTTTTGTATTGTGAAATTTCCGTATCTGGATGCCATTGTCTGTATTTCTCTTTGAATATCTTTGGGGCTGCCGTCTTTATATTGATTAATTTGGCTTTCTCCTTTACATAAATATTCCACCATATCAAATCTCTCTTCCCATGTCCATATTACTTTTCTATACTTTTCAAAAATCTCTAGGTTTTGTTGTTTAAATTTTTGCACTTCATCAGATGCTTCTGTTTCCAAAGAGATCAATGTTTCTTGATCTATGTGCTGTTTTTCACAAAGCTGTTGTATTAATGAATACACATTTTTATTTGAAGCTTCTGACAAATTTTTCTTGTGGAAATATTTTTCTTTCCTCTAATTTCTCTCTTAATCATTTTGTATATCTTGTGTCTGGAAATTCTGGGCTTTTTGCATAGTAGTAACAATACATAATTTCTTTCTTATCCTCAGTAGTCCAATTCATTCGTCTTTATGGCTGTTCTTTGGCCTATCAGTTTTTGTGACTTTTATAGACTACTACTTCCTTCTACAACAGAGGGGGGCATCCTCCCCCTGGGCCTGGCCTGGCCCCATTGTAGGAATGTTTCTGTATTTTGAGGATTCTACACTGTCATCTTTTCCAGTCCTGGCACCAGTGTGCCTACCAGGATTGGACACTTTTTTATCCTGGGTCTTGTGCACCCAGCTATCTTTTTTAAATTTTAACCTACTTCTCTCCATGATATGTGCTATATAAATACAGTCTATATGTCAGTGTCGTCTTGGTGAGATTTTGTGAAAACAGGGTCCACCTCATGAAGGTACTCACCAAGACTTGAGGATGAATTCAATTTCAGCAATACTACCCCTTGCTTGCTGACTTATCTCTCCATTCAGACCCCAAACTGGGTGAGTTTTTCAATGATGCCTGTGTAGGGGATTGTGTCAAGTCTAGGTAGGCCATATGCATAGATTTGCCTTCGTCAAGGGCTTTGATGACAGTCTCGAAGATGTCCACCAGGTTCAAGGGCAGGCTTTCCCTTTAACAAAACCAAACTGAGACAGGTCAAGTGTTTGAAGGTTTTCTATATCCTTGTTGATAAGATCCATGACGATTCTCCATGGCCTTGCAGATAAGGCTGGTTAGGCTAATGGGTCTATAGTTCCCAGGGTCTGTGGATGCACCCCCCACCTTGTGTAAGGGGATGACGGTAGTTGCTTTCCATTCAACAGGGACAAAACCAGTGCTTAGGCTGTGGCTGAAAAGAGTACCCAATGGTGTTGCTAACTCCTGATGTGAAGTTGTTCTATCTCGCCATTCATTCTTACTGATGGGTTCAGAGACGATCCTCCGCTCTGACTCGGCCAACTGCAAAAGCTCGAGGTCTTCAACCAGCTCGAGGCCAACTCCCTATCCAATGATGCACCTTGATCTTCCTCCAGATCTCGTCTGCCACTGCAACTATCGAATGTTCACCAGCTCTGGCCAGTGAATAACTTTATTTTTTTTCTCAAAATAACTGTTAAAATAACTGCTAAAATAGCTTAGTTGGTTACTTAGTCATTTAGATAGATAGTTAGTTAGAGTGTTTAGTCTATACTTAGATTATTTAGATAATATAGTTAGTTATTAGAGCCGTTTTTTTAGGCCTTCTTTTCTCCCTATCTCTATCTCAGTTGGTTAAATTACTGAGAAGTTAGTGGCCGTGTTTTTAGGCCTTTTGTTCTCTTTATCTTTAATATCTCTTTGAGAGTGTGTTTGTATTAAATTACAGCCCTTCTTTTTCACAGGTCACATAGTTATCTTTTACTAATATTAAAATTAGATGTTAGTGCCGTGTTTTAAGGCTTTCTGGTCTTAACCTGTAGCATTACATTGTGTGTGTTATCTGTTAAATTACAGCTCTTCTTTTCATTTACAGGGCAGATAGTTTCTCTTAGCTAAATATTTACATTAATAGCTAATTTTCTCAGAGCCTTTTTTTCTCAAGGCTTTACTAGTTGGTTTGTGTGCATATTGCTGTTAGAGCCCTCTCTTTTACAGGGCATTGTTGCTGTGATTTGCTATACTTTGTATTTGCTTTTGTATTTTGAATATGTCTCAGCAGGAGAAGGAAAAAGCCAAGTATGGCTTCAAACAATGCCCAAGATGTGGGCAAAAGATGTTTATAACTGATGGACGTACTGAATGTTTCTACTGTTTGGGTGAGGTACACCTGCAGGAAAGCTGTGCTATATGCCACTCCTTTAGCTCCAGAGTGTTTCATGAGAGAAAAAGAAAACTGATGGATAAGGGTCTGTTGAAATCCTCCTTCCAAGAGTCGCTGGATAAGTCAGACAAGCACTCCAAAAAACCTTTGGAGCCAACAAAGAGTCCATCTACTTTGAAATATGCTTCTAGTAAAGCTTCGACATTGGTTCCACAGCCTTCGGAACCGACTGCCGTTATGGTTAGGAGCCTGTCCCCGACCTTGGAGATGGTATCTCCTACTTTAAAGTCTCCCATATTACAGTCGGTGGTTTCGTCGCATTCTTCATAGGCCTCAACTAGACTGTCTGATTTGGATGTGGACAACGTGGTGAAGAAGGTTCTACAGATACTGGCGCTGGCAAAAATTTTATCGGCACCAACCCTGGGGGCTTCGAAGCCGACCTTGGTTCCTCCAACATCTTCTGTTCCTCCTCTGATCTGCATGGACGTTTCAGAGCTGGAGAGCGTGGAACTGATGATCGTGGACCCCTCTGGACCGACACCTAATCTAGGTTTTTCGGCCCCGACTGCCCTGATGTCTTCGGCGCCAACCGAGGGATCTCGTGGATGGCACTCACCGGTCGGGTCCGGGGAGGATAGTAGGACCGACTTGTTGGTGCCGACTTTACCTCTCGGGGCTTCGGCTCGAGTGAGTTCGGCCCTGACCTCTGGCTCAGAGCCCTCTGTACCAGCGCAGACAGTTTCCTTCGAATCTTCGGATCCGAGGGATTCCTCTCGTTGGGACCAAGGGGCCTTCGAGGCCATGAAGAGGGCTTTGTCCGCCCCTACAACCACTCCATCAGTTCGAGCAGCTCCCTCCCTGAAAGCACTGGTGTCTGCCTCTTCATCACATGCTCCATTGAATCGTAGAGATCTTGAGCCTCAGGAAGCCCCATTGGGTGAGCCATGTTCTTCTGAGACCAGTCCAGAACTTCCCACTGAAGAAGTGCCTAGGAAAAGACTCTGCAAGAGGAAGCATCTCGACTCCCCACAGGAGTCAGTCACTTTGGATACTGACTTGGATGAGTCAGAAGGGTCCCCACGGTTCCCCTCAAAAGATATTTCCTTTGCAGATATCTTAGAAATTCTTAAACAGAGGGGTGGCTGGAAATCCCTTAACCCTTCTGATGATGAGTCAGTCCTCCTGAAGGCTTTTGGGTCTCAACCCTCCACCTCTTGGGTGTCTCCACCCTTTGATGAGTTGCTTGAATTACTCACTTGAAGGGCATGGGAGTCCCCAGACAACACGGAGCCTGTACCCAGGAGGCCTAACAAATTTATAAGTAGCCCTCAAGATAGACCTTATCCTACTAAAGGAGTACCTATTGATGCTATGGTGGTGGCAGCAGCCACCAAGAAGGAATTATCAGAGACTTCTTCATCTGTTCATCCTCCTAATAGAGAGTCCAGGATTATGGACAGATACGGGAAGTGTATGTTTAGTTCAGCGACCTTTGTCCTTTGATCGCTGAACTACCTCACACATTTCACTAGATTACAAAGGGATCTCCTGATGAAGCTAGGAAACACCCTACAGGGTTCAGTAGCTGCAGAGGTTTTGGACAAGGTAACCTCCCAGCTCTCCACCCTTAATTCCATAGTGAACTCGTCCATGCATCTGTTATTATATGCAGCTGATGGTACGAGCAGAGCAGCGGGTACAGGAGCCACTCTCAGGAGACATTCCTGGATGCGCTTATGTTCCTTTGCAGAACCCTTTAAGTCTTCCCTCATTAACACCCCTTTTGACGGTTCATCCCTTTTTGGACCAGAGGCAAAGGAAACACTTACCAGGAGTGAAAAAGACGGAAAGACCTTGTCTGCCATCGGAGTACGTTTTTCCACCCCGAATAGACCTTACCCCAAAGGGAGGGGAAGTGGAAAGATATGATTCCGTAAATCTCAAGGATCTTTCCAGAGCACTCATGGTAAAGCCCCCTCTAGAGGCAGAGGAGGGGGTAATAATGGAAGACGTTGCCCATGTGGCAGAGGGGGTCCGCAGAACTAGGGCGACAGAGATCAGTTCTTTGGCAAGCCCTATCAGCGCTCCTGAAAGGAGGCCTGACTGTTCATCTCTGGAGGCAGTCGGGGGATGCCTATCTTTGTACCTAGACGCCTGGCTAAAAATAACAAAAGACAGCTGGGTACAAAGCATAATATCCAGAGGATACTCAATTCCCTTTGCCACTCCACCCCTCTAGTAAAGAAAATCCCAGACGTTCTACCCAGTCACAGGGACCAAACAGCCTTAGAGGTCCAAAGGTTGCTGGAGAAAAAAATCATCCCAGCAGACCAGAGAGGATCCGGAACTTACTCAAGGTTCTTTTTAGTTCGACTGGAGACCTATTCTGGACCTAAGCAGACTAAACAAGTCTGTAAAAAAGACGAAGTTCCGGATGGTCATGCTTCAGTCAATACTTTCTTTTCTGGGGAAGGACAACTGGATGTGCTCTATAGATTTTCAGGATGCTTGCTACCACATAAAGCTGGACAGACCATCCAGGGATCACCTACACTTCCAGCTGGGAGCCAGCCATTATCAATTTTGCACTCTGCCCTTTGGTCTCACTACAGCCCCCAGAGTGTTCACCAAATGTATGGCAGTAGTCACCACTCACCTGAGACATTTGGGATTCCAGGTGTTTCCATATCTAGATGGCTGGCTCCTCACTGCCACCACCGAGCATCAACTTATTCAGGTGAGGGACACAACCTTAAATCTCTACAATCAATTGGGGATTACCATCAACTCAGAAAAATCTGCGTTATCACCATCACAACAGACTGTCTTTATAGGAGCAGAACTAAACACAGTTTCAGTGACATTAAGTCTGCCGCCAGAATGAATTTGTCTCTTACGAAAACAAATATTAGACCTGCTTCCAAGAAAAAAAGCCCCAGTCTCAATGGTACTCAGATTGCTAGGTTCGATGGGGGCAGCGATCATTGCCATTCCCCTCACCTGTATGCACATGCGAGTTCTACAATGGCTCTTATTTTCTCAATGGTCCTTTCAGGAACTTCAGTGTCACACCAAATCATCATAACGAATACCTGGAAGAAGGACCTTCAATGGTGGCTGACATCTCAACAGGTAACTCAGGGCCGTCCATTTGTTCTACCCAATCCCATAGCCACGGTGACCATGGACACTTCCTTCATAGGGTGGGGGGGCATTATCAGGGAAGAATATCCCAAGGCACATGGAAGAAACACGAGGCTCATCTGCATATAAATGTTCTGGAGATGAGAGTGGTACTTCAAACGTTGCAGCCCTTTCAAGACTCTCTACCTCTGGGAACAATTGCAATTCAGACATTCAACATGTCAAGTGGTCTGGTACATAAACAAGGAGGAACCAAATCTTAACCCCTGTGTTGAGAGTTCATGAGAGTATGGCAGTGGGCAGTCTCCACCCAGCAGTTTCTGATAGCAAAGCACATCACGGGAAAATCCATTGTGATAGCAGACAGGCTAAGCAGGGCAATTCTACTGCCTCACAAGTGGTCCCTAAAGAAACAAATAGTGGAACGGATTTTCCGCAGGTGGGGCCAGCCTTGCTGCAATCTCTTTACAACCCCAACAAACATGAAATGCAGCACCTACTTTGCCCTGATCCCCCCAGCAGGGGATGCCTCATGCACAGTTGGCCCCTTGGTCTCCTTTATGCCTTCCCCCCTTCCCTCTGATTCCCAAAGTATTACAGAAAGCAAAATTTCTGGGAAGGACCATGATCTTTAATAGCTCCTTACTGGCCCCGGAAAATTTGGTTTCCCTTCCTCCAGCCTCATCTCTTGCAAGAACCCTGGATCCTGGACCCTTTTCCGGATCTGTTGACTCATTCATTGGGGGCTGTTCATTCTTCTCTTCATTCCCTCAAACTGACAGCTTAGCTGCTCAAATTCCCACAATAGCCAGGATTTACAACCTCTCACCTGAGGCCCAACATATTATAACATCCTCTCATAAATCATCCACTAGAAAGTTATATCTTAGCAAATGGAAGAGATTTTCTTTATGGGCATCTCAGAATTATGTTGATCCTTATCTATCTCAGAATGATGTTGATCCTTATCTATCTCAGAATGATGTTGATCCTTATCTATCTCAGAATGATGTTGATCCTTATCTATCTCAGAATGATGCTGATCCTTATCTATCTCAGAATGATGTTGATCCTTATCTAGCTCAGAATGATGTTGATCCTTATCTATCTCAGAATGATGCTGATCCTTATCTATCTCAGAATGATGTTGCTCCTTATCTATCTCAGAATGATGTTGCTCCTTATCTATCTCAGAATGATGTTGATCCTTATCTATCTCAGAATGATGCTGATCCTTATCTATCTCAGAATGATGTTGATCCTTATCTAGCTCAGAATGATGTTGATCCTTATCTATCTCAGAATGATGCTGATCCTTATCTATCTCAGAATGATGCTGATCCTTATCTATCTCAGAATGATGTTGATCCTTATCTATCTCAGAATGATGCTGATCCTTATCTATCTCAGAATGATGCTGATCCTTATCTATCTCAGAATGATGTTGCTCCTTATCTATCTCAGAATGATGTTGATCCTTATCTAGCTCAGAATGATGTTGATCCTTATCTAGCTCCGATCCCATCTATATTGGAATTTCTGACTAAACTTTTCAACAAAGGAACTGCTGCAGCTACCATCAGAGTTCAATTAGCAGCAATCTCAAACTTTCATCTTGGCTTCCAAGGCTCTAATGTCATGTCACATCAACTTGGTAAAGCTTTTCTTAAAGATACAATTCATTTGAGGCCACCAATCCGAGCTCCAGCCATGCCATGCAGTTGAACAGTTAATTCTTTGTCTGATGAAGCAACGAAGGTTGCGAAAGCGCTCACCTCTCCTTTTTACTTTGTTTAAATAAAGACGTTATTGGGTGGTACCCGGTATAGTGTTTTCTCTCATATACTTCTCTTTTTTATATACTGGGTTTTACCTGTATAGCCGTTTTGCTTTTCGTTTATTAGTTTATTTTTATTCGGCAAAAGGACACACGCATCTATGGAGAACTTAGATACCAACTCATCGAATGATGGTCACCATCAAAGATTTCTTAGAATACTGGATATTCCAAATAATCCACTACTTACAGCGTCTTTCAGTGAAAATATACAAGATAATAGAAACAACCAAGATCTATCAGAATTCTTTAACCAATATAAAAAACTTGAGAATCTGATGTACAAATACAAAAGACTCCAATGGCAACGGTTACATCTGCAAGCATCACTAGAGTCCAAAATTATTCCACGTGGTCTAAGAATACTGAATATGCCTACATATGGTGAGTCTTTTCCTATTCTTTTGAGAAAATGGCAAGAATTGAATTTACAATTCAGTACAAAATATATGGATCTCTTAATTGACTTTTTTCTACCCATTGAGAATGAACTTAAAGCTGAAATCATTGCCACAGAATCAATCATTAATAAGAACTTTGTACAAGATACAGTTTTTCTAAAAATGAATGAACTTCAGGATAACATCATGTCATATGAAAGGAAGCTGCAAAACATTAAACTATCAAAACTTAACAGAGACAAAAAAGATTTTGCTTTAAATAATGTCTTCTCATGGCCCAAAGAAAATAACTTTAGACATCAAACTGTTTCTGACAAGGCAAGGAATGTGCATACTACACCTTTAAATTCAGATTCCACCTATGCTGCAGTTACACAAGGCACTCCCTGTTCTCTGACAACTGAAACAGTTTGTATGCAAGAGGAGAAGAACACCAGTTTAACTCTCCCTGTTTCTGAGTCCTCTGACCAACAAAACAGTAATTTAAAAGATAAAAACAGTAAATTAGGAGCTATTCCAAAGAAAACATATGCAGTTTTACCATCTACAAGTCATACTTCATCGACTCTAAGAAAGGAAGGAACTTCAAACATACAAGTGACTGAAAACACAGAAAGTATTTTTTAGATGCCAGCAAACAAGGCGACTTCACTTTGAGAGTACCACTACCTTACAAGAATCGAATGAAACAATATGTACACAAAGGACAGTCACTGCAACTGGGTTCACTGGAAGGAGCAGTACATTCTCGAAGAGGAGACGGACTTAACTACAGGTTTGATTTTGAACCTTTCCTCTATTATTTTAACACCGGAACAGTTGAATGTTTTAAATAAGGGCCTTTCATTTATATCTGCTAGAAAGGCTAATCTTACAGAAATGATTAAAGACCTTAAATTATTAGGCAGGAATTTGTCTCTAAAAGTTTTGTTCCCAAACAATGTTACAAATAATATGAATGTGTTTAAACAGCCTAGCACTTTCATTCCTTATACTGCCCCGAGTATACAAAGATTCCTTGATATATGTGAAACATCTTTTAGGCAGATATATGATGATAATTTGAGTGACTATTACTATGGAAATCTAAATACAAGTGAATATAGAGCACTGAATGAACTAAAGAACTTGAATTCTGTCGTTATTAAACAGGCAGATAAAGGTGGAGGTATTGTTATTTTAGATAAGCAATTGTATGTACAACAAATGTATAAGTTACTGCTTAATAATGATACATACAGAGGAATCTCAAAAGTTACAGTGAATGCCATCATTGATAAAGTGTCTTTTTTGATTTTTGACTTATTAATTACTGATTTAATAGATGAACCACTGTTTAAATACTTTAATGTCTTGAATCCAACTATTCCTAAGATTTATGGCTTACCAAAGGTTCATAAAGACAGAAGTCTGCCACCAATGCGTCCCATAGTCTCAGGCACTGGTTGGTGTACAGAACCACTGTCGATTTATAATTGAAAGTACACTGCATGTGCTCTTAGACAAATGTGAAAATATTTTAAAAGACACCAAAATGTTTCTAGAGAAATTACATACTAGAATTGAAAGTTTATCAGATATTAATGACTTTGCTCTTGTTACTATGGATATAGAGTCATTGTTTACAAGTATCCCGAATACATGGGGCATTAATATGATTAGAAATTTTCTTACAAGAAATAATTGCTTCACTAATGAAAAAGTACAACTTATATGCAGTTTGTTTGAGATTATTCTGGAAAATAATGTTGTATATTTTGAAGAACAATTCTTTCTGCAACAGATCGGCGTTGCCATGGGCACACCATGTGCAAATAGTTATGCTAATCTATCTCTTACATTCTGGGAACAAACACATGTCTTTTCTGATAATAATCCATTTATTAGTCAGCTTTTATGGTATACACGTTTTGTGGATTATGTTTTTTTATTATGGAAAGGCAATATATCTGAGCTTATATTATTTATTAACTATTTGCATACAACTACTGATTTTCTGAGATTCACATACAAATTTTCTACATCAGAGATTGATTTCTTAGATGTACATATAATCAAATCAGAGTTGACAGGTTTTACCAGCAAAATTTTTCACAAACCCACGAAGAAAAATACATACCTTCACAAAACCAGTATGCATCCTAGACACATTCCAAGAAATGTGCTCAAGGGGCAGGTATACAGAACATTAAGATTACACAACAATGATAATGATGCAGTACTAGCTTTGAATAAATTGAAAACTGATTTTTAAGAAGAGGATATCATATGGATGAAATAGATAGAACTATTTCTGATGCTTGGACACTCAGGGACTCTAAATGTAAAGCGTATTTTCAATCTTCTAATTCTATTACGTCAGATAGCAGTAATTTGAGAAATAATACACAAAATAATAGCATTAGAGCGGTTTTTCAGTATGCTAGTAATGTTAATCAGTATACTAATATTATTAAACAACATTGGCACATTTTACATGAGATTCCTTGTTTACATTCTTTCATTGGTAATGCACCTAGTTTCAGTTTCAGAAATAATCTAACATTAAAACAACAATTGTGTAATAAAGACGTTAAAAAAACTACGTATAATTCCAGACGCAAAGGTACTTTTCCTTGTAGGTCTTGTACTGCTTGTACACATATTCATAGTACTACACCATATATTCATCCTGTTAGAAATTTTACACTATACTCTCATTCATATGCAGACTGTAAAACCACAGATGTTATTTATTTTTGTTTCTGCCAAATATGTCATGCCTTCTATGTAGTAAAAACAAATAGAAACTTAAAGGATAGAATATTGGAACACATAACAGACATCAGAAATAACAAAACTAGTAGTGCGCTTGCTCAACATGTTTTAAACACTGACCCTTCAGACTCTTTCAAGTTATTTGTTTTACAACATATACATAGAAATGTGAGGGGAGGAGATATAGAAAATTTCACAGAGAGCCAAGAACAAAGATGGATTATCAAGCTCAATGCTGATAGATATCCAGGCTTAAATGGTTGTACATCACTGGTTCCATTTCTTAAAGCTAGACGCCTTCAACACAATTAATTTTTTGCATAAAATAAAAAAATATATATACATATATTTCTTTTATTATATATTTTGTATTATGCATTCTTTTTTATATATATATTATATATATGCATTTTTATGAGATTATTTAATTGTTTTAAATTAGATATGCATAAATATGAATATACTATGCATTTTATTTATATGCATTTTTATATATATGCATTTTTAATGAGATTATTTAACTGTTTTAAATTAGATATGCATAAATATGAACATACTTTACATTTTTGTATATATATTTTATATTCATATGCATATTTTACAATATTCTTGTCATATATGCCTTTAAATTTTCAAAAGTTGTATGATGTCACTAATTGGAAAAATTTTTTGACTGAGAGTGATATAAAACAAGCAGTTGAACAGTTAATTCTTTGTCTGATGAAGCAACGAAGGTTGCGAAAGCGCTCACCTCTCCTTTTTACTTTGTTTAAATAAAGACGTTATTGTGTGGTACCCGGTATAGTGTTTTCTCTCATATACTTCTCTTTTTATATACTGGGTTTTACTTGTATAGCCGTTTTGCTTTTCGTTTATATGCCATGGAATGTAAATTTTGTTCTCTCCAGAATTATACTAACTCCTTTTGAACCAGCCTTGTCCTGTCCTTTGAAATTCCTTTCATGGAAGACTATATTTTTGATAGCCATTACTTCTGCTCTGAGGATTTCTGAGTTGCAGGCCTTAACCATCAAACCTCCTTATCTGATTTTCCATAATGACAGAGTTTTGCTCAGAACTAATCCATACTTTTTACCAAAAGTTTGTTCAGAGACAAATCTTAACCAATCCATTGAGTTGCCCATTTTCTTTCCTAAATACACAAATAAGATGGAACACATGCTGCACAAACTTGATGTTCATAGACAACTCAGATTTTATCTAGATAGAACAAAACAATTCAGATCAATGGATCAGCTCTTTGTTTCTTTTTTGGAGTCAAAAAAGGGTGCCCCAGTGTCAAAAGTAACCTTGTCAAGATGGCTATCAGATTGAATGTCCTTCATTTGTAGTTCAGAGAATGCTCCCTTACATCAGAAAATAAAGTCCCACTCTACTACAGCTGTTTCAACCTCATTAGCTTTTTCTGCAGGGTTACCATTAGATTCTATTTGTGCAGCAGCTACCTGGTCAACACCTCATACCTTTATCACTCATTACAAAGTAGACAAGGCCTCCAGGGACAGAACCTCTTTTGGTTCCACAGTTCTGAGGAATATTCTTCCGTGAGTCACCCGAGAAAGATGGTGCTTGGGACTCTACCCATCAGTAAGAACGAATGGCGAGATAGAACAACTTCACATAAAGAAGTTATCTACTTACCATAATGTTCCATGTGAGTTGTTCATCTTGCCTTCATTCTTACGTCCCACCCTCCAACCCCCATCCAGTCTACTTGAGGTCCATCACCTTTCTTATATGGTGCATTGTCTCTTATCCAGCTCTCTGAGTGGCATATTAATACTACTAGGAAGTCAGTTGGCAGCAAACAAGATCTGAGTGAAGATCAGGGTGAATCGTGGGATATGTCTACCAGGCAGATTTGTTTTTTTTTTCTTGAGGATCTTGCTTTGCTCCTATCAGGAATGGCTAAGACAGTACAATTGTATAAATGTTTACACACTGCATTGGTGTATATCCCAGTATAGGTGTCCTTGCTGCCAGTGGGGACAGGAGCTTTGAAGCTATTAATGCCTTCTTGTGAAAAACAACAACAAAAAAACAAGTTAGCGGCTTCAAACTTCACAAAGACCAATTTATTGTAAGCGCTTTCATTAAGGCAAATGCCCCAACTTCATCAGACAACTCAACAGCCATAAAAACCTCCATTTTATACTCACATTCAACATAATTAAACAATTAAACAGTTAAATCCTTGATTGAACCATTAGTTAAAACTACTTCATATTTAAAGTGCCCTTGCTTCCTGACTTACAATTTATTGCAATGCCTTAGAAGCTATGGCAACAGTACAAAAAACTTGTTTTTACATGTTATTAAAACCCCCTAATAAATATTATAAAATCATGAAAATGTACTATCACAAAAACTTTTTGTTTGTATTTATATTCAATCTAAATATCGAGAAATCAGAAAAATCAGACAAAATGATAGGCACCTCTGAAGGACCCTAACTATCTTTCATTATATAAATACCATATAAATCCATGACTTGCATAAATAATTAAATATCTAAAAAATGTATGTAAAAAATGTAAGTTAGATACGATAAACATCCGTTTGTGTATAAATATAACCTATACTAATCTAATAAACTTAATAGCGAAAGTATTAGATTAAAAACATATGCTTTAAGTTGAAATTTTATCTAGAAAGTACTTTTAACTTCAATATTCATATTCATTCAGCCCAGGGGGGGTATATGTGCTGATGTCCGAATTTGCCATATAAGTTCACATTCCTCTAATCTTAATTCCCATGGTCCCTCTCTTAGATTAGGTTCAACTTTCTGAATTACTGTAAAGGCAAACTTATGTGTTGGATTCTCGGCTATGTGCTTAGCCAGGGCATTTGTCAAAATTCCCTTTTGAATATTATATTGGTGCTCATAAATTCTTTGCTTCAGCTTTCTTTCTGTTTTGCCTATATAAAATGATGGGCAAAATTCACATAATGCCACATATACTACTCCCTGGGAATCACAAGTATACTTTCCTCTTATATTATTGTCTGTCTCTAATGGTATACTGCTTTCCTAATTTTATGTACTTGCACTACTGACAGTGTCCACATTTACCCATACTATTTCCATGTAAGCTCGTGGCTCTGTCTTTCTAAAAGGTTGGTGTTTATGAATCAAGATATGTATATTAATAAAATGCTTGAACATTTAAGAAGTGAAACTAATGAACATTTTTATTTTTTTATTTTTTATTTATTTAACATTTGTTGACCGGGAAAGTCCGACTAGGTTCCACAGATCCTGTTTTCAGCGGAGGCCCAGGGAGAAACGCTCCAGAAGCATGTCTTTAGAATGTGGGAGGAAACCGGAGAACCCGGAGGAAACCCATGCGAACGCAGGGAGAACATGCAAACTCCACACAGAAGGCACCCCAGCTGAGAATCGAACCAGAGAACCTCTTGCTGTGAGGCGACAGCATTAACCGCTGCACCACTGCGCCACCCAATGCCAAACATGTCAGCTTAAATGAACTTAATGGGGCATATAAAAGAATTCACAATGTCCTAAATGATCTTTTTTTTGAAGCAAGTATTACTATTGACATCCTAAAATATTTGAATATGCCAGCACCAGTTATACCAACTCTATTTGGGTCTCTTAAGATACATAAAAATTTAAATGATCCACCTCTCAGGCCCATAGTAGATGGGAGGGGGTTGATTACATACACATGTGCAAAATACACAGACACCAAACTGAAGCCCTATCTAAGAACTGAAACACAAATTTGTTATGATTCATGTTTTTTTTTCAGAAGGCATTAATAATTTAGAATATAATAATGAGTTTGCCTTCTTAACTGTGGATATAAAGGACATCTATACCATAAATCCACAAACGCTTGGAATACAATGGGTTAGGGAGTTCCTATATTTAAAAGGAGCTGGAAATTTGGACATCTATGTGATTGAAACATTACTAGAACTAGTGTTATCAAATAATTTTATGCACTTTAATGGAGACCTTTATTTGCAGAAAACAGGGGTGGCCATGGGCTCACCCTGTGGCGGCAGTTTTATCAATTGTGTAATGACATGTTAGGAAAGGCATTTCCTTTTTAGTAATAACATCTACAAAGATAATGTAGCATGGTACACAAGGTACCAAGACGACATGTTTTTGTGTGGAAGGGCCAAACAAGCATGGTAGATGAATTTACAAAAATAACCAAGTTTACCAACTTCTTAGAAGTCACACACCAGGTGGAAATGGATTCTATCATTTTTTTTAGACATTCGGATAACCCAAGGATAAAAGTAATAATAGGTATAGAACAACCATTTATAGAAAGCCCACCTATTCGAATGCCTTTCTGCACTTTACAAGCTGTCACCCATATTTTCAAAAGAAAGCTGTTGTAAAGGGCCAAATAGTAAGAGCAGCCAGAATGGTTTCTGCAGATAGTGATTACATATTGGACTGTGCAAATTTGAAAGACATGTTTCTTAAAAGGGGGTACCCAGAACCTTTCCTTACACATATTATAGATGAAGTTAACTTTAAAAGAACTTCTGGCCATTTTAGACCCATAGTACAGAATGGCTACCAAGGTAACTATAGGGGTGATGATATACAAAATCCTGTTGAAACAAGACACATGGGTACTCAACCAAGAACAGTTAGTAATGTAACAGCTAGTCTATTGATTACATATTCCTTAGACGTTAGTTACATTAAGGATATCATACTGAATAATTGGACTATATTCCTGGAAGATAATAGAATTAATAAAGTGTTGGTCCGCGGTAGTGGTGCTGCGGTAGCGTTGTCGCCTCACAGCAAGACGTTGTCCCATTCGATTATCAGCTAGAGTGTCTTCTGTGTGGAGGCATGTGTGAATGGGTGTGCCTTCGTTGAAGGTTGTGCATCAGGGCTGGTAACTCGGCACGTAAAAATCCACTACCAAACATTAGCGGACCGGAGTTCTGCTGTGGCGACCCCTAACCAGGATAAGCCGAAAGATACAACAAAGTTTTGGAGTCACGACCACATTTCACATATAGAAGAGGCCCAAATTTGAAAAGCCTTTTAGAAAGACAGAGCCACGAGCTTACATTTAGAAATGGTATGGGTAAATGTGGACACTGTCAGCAGTGCAAGTACATAAAATTAGGAAAGCAGTATACCATTAGAGATAGACAATATGTAATAAGAGGAAGTATACTTGTGATTTCCAGGGAGTAGTATATGTGGCATTATGTGAATTTTGCCCATCATTTTATATAGGCAAAACAGAAAGAAAGCTGAAGCAAAGAATTTATGAGCACCAATATAATATTCAAAAGGAAATTTTGACAAATGCCCTGGCTAACCCGAGAATCCAACACATAAGTTTGCCTTTACAGTAATTCAGAAAGTTGAACCTAATCTAAGAGAGGGACCATAGGAATTAAGATTAGAGGAATGTGAACTTATGTGGCAAATTCGGACATCAGCAGATACTCCCCCTGGGCTGAATGAATATGCTTCTATAAAATGTATATTGAAGTTAAAAGCACTTTCTAGATAAAATGCTAACTTAAAGCATATGTTTTTAATCTAATACTTTCGCTATTAAGTTTATTAGATTGGTATAGGTTATATTTATACACAAACTGATGTTCATCGTATCTAACTTACATTTTTTACATACATTTTTTAGATATTTAATTATTTATGCAAGTCATTGATTTATATGGTATTTATATAATGAAAGATAGTTAGGGTCCTTTAGAGGTGCCTATCATTTTGTCTGATTTTTCTGATTTCTCGATATTTAGATTGAATATAAATAATACAAACAAAAAGTTTTTGTAATAGTAAATTTTTATGATTTTATAATATTTATTAGGGGTTTTTAATAACATGTAAAAGCAAGTTTTTTGTACTGTTGCCATAGCTTTTAAGGCATTGCAGTAAATTGTAAGTCAGGAAGCCAGGGCACTTTAAATATGAAGTAGACGTTCATCGTGTTTCACTGTTGCAGTCATTACACTTGGGTTATCCTGCTGGCAGGTGACCCCGCAGTTGGCCAGAGTTCCAAAGCCCTTATTTCATGGTGATATTTTATACGCACACACGCTTTTCTCCCCGGGTCACTGCTGAAAAGGGGCTTCTAAGAACCCAGACAGACTAACCCGGTTAACAAATATAAAAATAAATAAATAAATTATTATGGATGAAAAGGCTTAAAACAGCAAACCACATTTCACCCAAACAATTCAGTCTCTTCACTGTATAACTTGCCAGTTTGCCAAGTGCATGATAAATTCAAAAAGTAAGTCAGATGATTAATCATAAAGGTCACATAGGTTCATAGATTAGTACTAGACTAATTGCCCTTGTGAGCCATTTTAAGCCTAGCCAATTACCCCATGTGAGAATCAAACCCTGCACCTCGTGTCTATAAGGTAAACACCTTAACCATTACACCAACCTCCCACCCAAAAGCCAAAATTACATTTCTTACTCAGTATATGCTACTAATGGTAACAACCGACCAGATGACCAATATGAAATAAAAATAATCATACTATTAATGCTTGTTTAATGATTGCAGTCAAAGTGAATTACATTATGCATGATAACATCACACATTCAAAACAATCCATGGAGAACTAGTTACAAAAGAGTCACTTTCATGTTTATAAATGTCATACCCAATAAATTCAGAAACATAAATAGCATTATTCATATAACAACACTGAACATAAAAAAAATCTTCATTGGACGAGTTGCATTCTCATCAAAATAAAAAAATATATAGATCTGGCAGTTCCTTTTAGAACCACATATGAGAAATTTAAATACAAACCATACTGGTGGTCATTTATATAAATCAGCTCTATAACCAAAGAAAAAAACATTTAGGTTATATAATAAATCTAAATCTACAGACATTAAAGACTCTGTAAAAGATTAGAAAAGAGCTAAAAGTTACCATCAGCAAGATCAAAGCCAAACACAAACTGAAAGTAGCATCTGAAGCCAAGGATAATTATTAATCATTCTTTAATTATGTTAGATAGTAAAAAAATAACACTGAGCAGTGTTCTGTGATAACTGAAAACAGCATTGCCCACTCTGACCCAAAATATACTTCCAGATATGTTTAGTGTGACCTGTACTATGGAAACAGTCATTGAAATTCCGCAGATCCCTGAATCCCTTACATCTCCTAAAATGTCTTAACTATGTTTTCAAAAACTAAAAATATCACTTCTATGACTCCCAACATTTTATCTCGATGCCTTCTAAGTATAACCATACGTACTATTGTGGAACCTCTCATGAACTTGTTTAACCAAAACTTAGATATAGGGTATGTCCTCAAAGTATAGAAACTTCTGTTGTGATGCCCCTTCATGGGGGGGGGGGGGGGGGCCTACCACAGACCCTGGGAATTTCAGACCCATTGGCCTAACTATTCTAATTTGCAAAGTCATGGAATGAATCATATCTGACTTTATAAAGTACAGTATCAGTAGTTTGGTTTTCTTATGGGGAGGTCATAGCTGCTTAATTTACTAAACTTCTCCAAGACAGTCACAGAGACAATGGATAGTTTTCATCCTGTCCACACTTCCTACTGGTTTAGCTAATGCATATGACACCAAGTGCCATACTAGTATTGTAAATAAGCTATGAGATTTAAAAGTAGACGCTTCCATAATAAGGTTGATAGCAAACTGTCTGAAAAGTAGAACCCATGTACTTAGTGTCAGGTGCCTCCTCAGAAAGTAAGAAGGTAACTAGTGGTGTACCTCAGGGGTTAGTACTAGGAACCATCCTTTATGACAGGTACTTCTCCAACTTCCAACCCGTAAACCCTGACCTGACCTATGGCTAACTGAGTTTGTCAATGACTGCAAGCTAAGTGTTATTGTCCTATCACACCTTAGTACAGTATCCCTACACTAAGAACAAATTCTTACAAACAAACAGTGTACGGAAAAAGTGCTAAATTAAATGCAAAGAAATGCAGAACTGTCTTAATCGGTTAAAAAAAAACCTGCTGTCCCAAACTTTACAGTTTAGCCTGTACTCTTCTCCAGACTTCTAGAGTAGTCTGGGATCTTGGCACCTTGGTAGACAACTCCCTCTTCTTTGATGCCCATTAGGACGACTGATATCTAAAGGTGTCTCATCCTGGTCAATAGAAGTTAGCATCTCCCTGTACTCTGCTGTAATTATACAAATTACAGAATATAATGCCCCCTTTGGTATGTACTTATACAGACATAAAACAAAGCTAGAAGGGCCCCAGAGCTTATTAATTAAACAAAGAACGTGGTCTAAAGACCACTGGCTATCAAGATAGGCTTTAAACCCTATCTCTGTACCCGGTCTCTTATAGACTGTCATAGTGAGATCTATATCTTGCATTCCCTGCCATGAAGGATCCCACCCTCCTTGATCTCTTGCATCTCTGCAAGATGAACAGCTCCACAAACACTAGAAGTAAGGAACTGAATCTCCACCAACATACAAGTAATGCACACACTGACTGCCACTGTCTATGGTTTGTTGCCTGCTTTGCTTCCCTCCCAACCCCATCCATGACAACCCTTAGGGATCATAGGCATATTTAATTATTATTTATTTATTTTTTTATTTACACTTTGTTGACCTGGTTAGTCCCATTAGGGCTTAGGCTAGTAGCTTTTTTCCCAGGGGAGATAGGAGGTGGGATTTATAACAGACTAGCCCCACCCTCTACCTCACTCACAAATTCAAAACCTCCCTGCCCAGTACTTCACTCTACAGCATTTCTGTTGAAGAATAAGTTACCTTCTCTTACAATAACAACATTTACACTGAATGCTCCCTCCACTACTTATGCATACCTTTTATACAACATAGCATCAGTGAATAAAACTGTGACTCTGCAACACAATTCTTAGTCTTTTAACACATTTGTTCTGCACTATTTTCACCTACCCTATTAGACCAAATTTTGTTTCCTAGCCTGTATTTTATCATAATATGCAACTAATTAAGCCACATTACTCCAGACATTATCTGAAATTTGCCTTCTCCATGTTATCAGCTCCATATATTGCATTATCTTTGGTGGACAAATGATTTCTCACTGGCAACATCTCTCTCTCTCTTACATTTTAAATTGCAGCTACTGCCCCCCATCTCTAATAAATGTCATGCGAGATCTAGAGGAAATGCAGGAGACTACCCAATTCAAAAACTCATTGGTGAGAAATTAAAAGTCATTTCAGCAAACTGGAACCATCTTTACAAAGAACTGAGAGGTGAATCACTTTATCCGGGCTGCAGAAATAAACTTAAATAATACCTTCATACCTACTTCAGAGATTCAGGTTAGCAAGAACTTCACTTCATAAGTCTCAAATCAGGACTAAATTAAACTCCAGATATAATTTTTATCTTAGCTGTATGGTTCCCACTCCCTTCTCCAACACTCTTAACCTGCATAACTTTTATCACCTTTCACTACCTCAGCTGCATTTCACACTAAGGCCCTCCTTACTTAATCTTAGGTTTATTAACTCACGTAACTTATTTCTCTTATTTACCTGTTCTGCATTTCACACTTAGGCCCTTCTTACCTTAATCTTAATTTATAAACTCACATAAATTACTTCTCTTATTTACCTTGACCGCATTTCACACTTAGGCTCTCATTACTTTAATCTTAGGTTTATAAACTCACACAACTTGCTTCACACTTAGGCTCTTTTTCTTAATCTTAGGTTTATTAGTTCACACAACTTATTTCTCTTATTTACTTCTGCTGCACTTCACACTTAGGCTCTCCTTGCTTATTCCTTAATTTTGCTTTTATGTTCTGGATTGAATATGACAGTTGTGAATATATTACTGTGTTAAAAACAATTCCATGTTATATTGCATTGGAATGAAATGCCTTTGTATTTAACCTCCTTTTACAAATATTTCAATGTTTTTTTCTTTGTTTTGTATTTTACAAATATCTCTATTGTTATTTTCTGATTGTATTGTAATGTATTTTATGTATGTATTGTGCTGTTGTATTGTTCCTATCTGTAACTTCTTCTTTTTGTAACAAGCTGTATGTTGCCTTAACAAATCATATATTGTCTCTGAAAATTACCACTTGACTGGTGCATTTAGCTGGTTAACATATTTAAATAAAAACAAATAAACACGACACCCTGTAGGGACACATTACCCTATATTTATGCCGCCCCCTGGAATAAATTGCCCTTACATGTTAAACAGAGTGACACCCTCACATCTTTCAAGATGAGCCTTGATGACTGGATGGGCATATGCAAATTCATCCATAGCCTGGCCTGCTTTACCTTTCTAGAAGCAGGAGGTACATCATGATGGTGGATGGGTATCAACAAGATACAGATTATCTCATGACTTATATGACTTATAATCTGTGCGTTCGAATGCCAGGGTGTTCCCAGATGTAAGTTTTCAGTGTTGTGATGTATACCTCATCACTAATTTGGTAGAACCTCCATCAGACCCTCCCTAGCCCCTTTTTTCAGCATTCCTTCCCCCTTTCTTGCTGCTGTCTTGCTGTTTTTTGTATCACTTTGCTTTCACTGTCTGTCAATCTTCAATCCCCTTGGCCAACTGGCCCATTAATTGCTCATCACCTAGGTGATGGTTGTTTGGAGGGGCCATCTTTCAGACAGCCGTCAAGTGTGATTCATGATGTTTTTTCTGTGCAGCCTTAACATTTTATGCACACTCCATGTAGGGAGGGACAGGTGACATGTAGTGGGTCATCCACAAAGGATGTTCCTTCACTTTCAAAAGGGATCTTCCCTTCAAGCAGCCCTGCCCTTTGCCAAAACCTAGGTGATAGTTTCCCTGGTCTCTCCAAGGGAAAAACCACAAGTACTTGGTGTGCTACCAAGTACACACAACTCTTTCCACTTTCTAGGAGAAGCAAACAGGCCACACCCTTTCACTTTCCCCTCCATCCGTGGCTTCTCTAGTGTCAAGTCACTAATCAAACCCTGGTTGCCTGGGCCACATTCAGGGCTCCAGCTCCATCCCTGTTGACCATGGAACCAGGCTTGTCATGTTTTGTTTTTAGTGTAATTTAGTTATTCCAATGTAAATATCACACATGTTTCTTTCTGTTTTATAGGTTCATAGGTAAGTACTCGGCTAACTCCCCGTGTGGACCATTTTAAACCTAGTCAATTTCCCTCAGTGAAAATCAAACCCTGTACCTCTTGTCTGTGAAATAAACACCTTAACCATTATGCCAACCTCCAGCTGGTGGTAATGCATCATCATTAATTTGTGCTACAGTGATAGTTTATTTTTTCTCACATATAATTAATCTTTTGAATTGAATCTGTTATCATATCTGCAAGCCATCTTCCTGTTATTCCATGTCTTTTTTTTTGCTTACGTATACTGCAGAATTCCTTTAGCAATGCATTCCTGACATTAGGTATTATAAATCACATGCAGCAGTACTTAACACTTAGGAGTAGACATCATGTCACAGATCTGTATCTCAGTATATAAGGGTCTGTTGTACTTTCCAGAGGTATGACTGCATCTGCTATTAGTGCTATAAGTGATATGTATTCCTTTTTTTAATAGTGCCTCCACGTATTTTGGGTGACAACAAGCCTGAAGATGTTAGAGTGAAGGAAAAGCACAATGTTACACTAACTTGTGAAGCTACAGGTATGTGGAGTATTCACACAAATTAAACAAGCATGATGAGTTATACTGCCCAAGGCAGCATTAACAAACATTACAGATGCATTTAACAGAGCACCACAGAAGGCTACCTCTGGTCCAAGTGCAAGTGGTAACGAGTCCTGATTAGCACTGGATGGCAGATTTTACTTTGATTAAACCAGCAGTTTTTTGTTGAGGCCATTTGCAGGATGAGGGCTGATAAGAACCTATGATTGATTAATTCAGTATTGTCATTCATTAATGCTTATTAATAGGGTATTTAAATGTGCTGGATGATTTTACATGTTTTATACTTTATTTTTGACCAGAGAAAGAGTTTGCTGTTCAAAAGCTTGTCCTGTAAACTTTGTTGGCATTTAAAGAAGCCAAATGTTTTATTATATTTATAGGTATGTGTCTTTGCTGTCAGAACATGGCACACCCCTTACCATTGTTTCCTTTTTATGCACTTTGTGAAATGTGTTGCAGAACAGAATATATGCCCATGCATCTTCAACTAGACTCCTTATTGAAATTTTGGCACTCACAATGGCAAGTCCCAAAACAAGCAAAATACAGACTAAAAATACAGGAGAACAGCAAATATAGAACATTTTGCTCTTTTCCTTTAAACAACGTTTTTGCAGAGGGCAAGCCTACTACTGCCAGTGTGGGGGTGCAAGCCCTCCTGCCCCAGAAATTATATATACCTATTGCAACATTACTATACCTTGGAGAAAAGGAAATATTTCAAGAAATGGCAATCTCAGATTTAGTATATATAAGACCAGATTTTCAGGCATTCAGCCTCTACATTCCAGGACTCAGCATTGTGAGTCCCCACATTTTAAACTGTTACTCTTCATCTCTGCAGCCACAGTCCACTTCATGTAAGTATACAGGAGTGACTTCCTAAGTATGTATGCAATAGAGACTTAGTGTACTGAATGCAGTATGTACGTGATATCCATGTACAGGGTCAGACTTTTGGTGACTGGGTATATGCAACTAATGCAGTCCCCTTTCAACTTCTAAGTAAACTTCCATGCCAAAATGCAATATTTCATTCAGCTGTAGTATATAGCTATATCAGATGAAAGAAAAATAGATAAAGCCCAATGTGGGCCAGATGGTAATTTTCACTGCAGGAAAGATGAGAAAATTCAGGAAGAGATTTACAAAGATAATGATTTTTTGCATAATTTTCTCATGTCACCTGAGTTGAGAAGCATTTCATTTTCTACTGCTTTCTGCTTGTATACATTTCCGCAGCTGGGCAGATGGAATTTAAGTGACTTGCCCAGTGGTTATTTTCGTCCTGCTGAATTTTGAACTGGTTTCTTTCCAGTTAATAAGGTTATTCTTTAACTACCTCACTTAGAAATAGAGGAAGCAAGGTGAAAGGTCTGCTTTCATGAAATAATTCCTCTGAAGGGCAGTAGCAAGAGAAAAGAATGAAAGGAAGTTAAAGAAGTAATGCATCTTGTGTGCTATGGAGTGTGACATCTATTAACAACAGTTGTTTTTATCTTTAAGGCAGTCCAGTCCCAACAATCACTTGGATGAAGGATGACCAGCCTCTCTCCAAGGACACAGAGCACAATATTCTGTCTGGTGGGCGTTTTTTGGAACTCTTCAATACTCATGTAGCTGACACAGGAAGATATACCTGTATAGCATCCAACACAGCTGGGGACAGAAGTCAGAGCTTCAACTTAAACGTACTGGGTAACTTGTCATCCCTCATCATCAGATCTTTCATTCAAGTTTTAAACACGTAAAGACCCAGAATTCTAAGAAAAATGCCTCCCTCTTTGTTGTTAAGCATTTATATTAGATCACGTTGGTATGAGATTATTGCAATATAGTCATAAATGAAATTTCAGTTATGTGCTACACATATTCAGAAGTATGTTGTATTGTTTTTTTTCTGCTTCCTTTTTATAAATTGCTTGATTTTTTCTTCATTTTTATATATTGTAAATGTAAAAGTTACATCATAGTTTACTGATTTTTTTGAAACACCCGATAAAACAAAGTCATGGCATTCATTTTTATTTTCTCTTCTTCTGTTTGGTAAATAGGGAGGTTACCATGATAAAAAGAGAGTCTTGAATTTGAACCTCATAGTTCACTGGCTTCATTATTTAGAACCTTGAGCAAGTCATATTACTGCTTTCTGCTCCCAAGTTGCACTTGTAAATAAAGCTCACCTTAGTCTACCAGTCTGGTTTGTTTCCAGATGTTCTTCGTGTTTCACTGTTGCAGTCATCACATTTGGGTTATCCTTGCCAGGGTAGCCCTCAGCTGGCCCGAATACCAGAGACTTAATATTTCTGCATCGGTTGCTATTGCTTGAGGACTAACGACAGACCGTCAGGAGTATAAAATAAGGCAGCCAACGCCATTACATCAGTCTTTCTTGCCGTGGAGTCCGAAACAGAAGCAGTTTGCACGAGTTGCCATGGACATCTACAGTGTGAAAAAAAGTATACACCTCAGCCACTCTTACTATCAGGGCACTAAATTGTCAGTTCCATATGCTGAAATTTCAGCAAACATGCCTTGGAACTCCTTAAACAAAAAATATCTTCCTTTCCTGCTTGGGCAGAATCTAAAGATTTACAAGACTTAATGCATTCTGCAAGTCAAGTAACTAAACACACTTTGCATTGTGGTTTTGATGCCCTAGAAGCTTCTTGCAGGGCAGCAGTCACTGGATCTGTAATTAGAAGACATGCATGGCTTAAGGAACAACCCCTGCCAGGCCATGTCAAATCTAAATTGGTGGATGCCCCCTTGTACAAAGATAACCTATTCAGCACTAAAACTTAAAAAGGTCTTAAAAAAGATAGAAGATTAAAAAAAAGATGGAAGAAAAAGCAAAATCTGTGCAAACAGTTAAGGATTTCTTACAGGTCCAGCCCCCTAGGTTCAGCAGGCATTGTCCCTCCAAGTAAACATGTCCAGCCCAGGCCCCGTGGAAACAGACCCCCAGACAGCAGCCCCAGGGAATGCAGAGATCTAAGCAGTGGACTACCTCCACTTCAAAACCAGAGAGTTCTAAGCCACCCCCTTATGGTAAGAACTCACAATGACTCACTTCCTCCACCCCCACTCTCTGCCCACCTTCACTTACCACTTGGAGGAAAACTCTCCTTTCACTCAAACACCTGGGCCACCTTTAGCAAGGAAAATGGGTTCTGAACATTGTGTCCTAGGGATACAAATTTTCCTTCCACACCCTTCCAATCCCAAAAGGGTTCCCAGATCTACCACCAAATCAGTAGGCAGAGGCTTAAAAGCAAATTCTTTCCCTGCTCTCTATGAGGGCAGTAGAGCATGCTCCTGCAGAACAGATAGGCCAAGGCTTCTACTCCAGGCTTTTTCTGGTGCCCAGAAAATAATGTACCTGGCGCCCCATCCTCAATTTAGGCATTCTAAACACCTTCCTGGTGATTCCAAAATTCAAAATGCTCCAAAGATGCTTGGCTGGCCACCCTAGATCTAAAAGAAGCCTACCTCCACATTCCTATCAGGGAATCATGCAGGAAATATCTCAGCTTCAGGGCAGGAACTCAACACTTTCAGTATTCTGCGCTTCCCTTTGGCTTATCTACTGCTCCCAGAGTTTTCACATAACGTCTGACTCCGGCCATTGCCTTCTGCAGGCAAAGAAATATTCAAACTTACCTATATTTAGATGACTGCCTTATTCAGGCAGACAGCCAGGAAAAGCTGCTCAAGCCACCTGGGCTTTGTAAAGACCCTACTAACCTCCCTGGGGTACACAATCAATGAAAAGAAATCCAAACGGGTGCCCACCCAAATGATAATCTTCCTGGGAGCAAGTCTGGACACAGCATCCCAGATGGCATACCTTACACTAGAGAAACAAATTTTCCTGACAGCCAACTTCTCTCAACTTGCCACCAGAACCCAGCTAACTGCAAGGAAGATCCTGCATGCTCTAGGGTTCATGGCATCTTGCATACTACTCATTCCATATGCCAGACTGCATATGAGGAAACTTCAAGCGGTACCTAAAGAGCCTTTGGTGTCAACACTCTCAAGACCTGGAAACTCCTCTACCTATAATTCCTTGCCTCAGAAAGGAATTTCCTTGGTGGGCAACAGCATGCTCCCACAACAAGGGACTCCCCTTCTCCCCACCCCCTGACGCCGAGACCCTGACCACAAATGCATCAGAATACACTTGGGTTGCACACCTGGATGGCAGGTGCATACAGGGCCAATGGAGCCCACAGCAAATCCCTCAGCACATCAATCAAAAATAGATGATGGCTGTGCAGCACGCCTTGATAGCTTTCAAACCCCTTCTCTCTCCAGGGGTTCTCCTGATCAAAACAGACAGCACCACTGTGATGTGGTACATCATCAAGCAGGGAGGGACTCATTCCTACCCTCTATGCAGGCTGGCCATGACCCTTTGGCTCACAGCCTCTTCCATGCATCTACACCTGTTAGCACAATTCCTACCAGGCTCTCTTAACTCTCTGGCAGACCAATTAAGCAGAAACCTTCTGGACTCACATGAGTGGCAACTCAACAGAAGTACCTTCACCCTAATAACTCAGAAATGGGGAACCCCGAAGGTCAACCTCTTTGCCTCCCACACCAACCATCAGCTCAGCAAATTCTGCACCAGGGAGCATCACTTCATGGCCTGGAAAGTGGATGCCCTGTCCTTCCCCTGGGTCAATCTATCGGTCTATGCCTTTCCTTTCCTACCTCTCATCCCCAGGGTACTGCTCAAAATAAGGGAGGAAAAACCAAGGACCATTCTCATAGCTCCAGACTGGCCCTGCAACACTGGTATCCCTTGCTGCACGGCCTGTCCCCGCTGCCTCCTTGGCATCTTCCTCAGATTCCAAATCTCCAGAGGGAAGGGGAATTCATGCATCCCCAATTGCAGACACTCAATTTGGCAGCCTGGCTTATTCCCTAACCCGAACCAATCTGCCATCCTCAGTAAACGGGTTCTGGATGTTATCCATGAGGCCAGATGCCCTAGCACCAGAAAGTTTTATGCAGATAAATGGAAAAGGTTCTACACCTGGATCCAGGCTAAGGGAGCCAGTACGGCACAGCCCTCCATCCCTCTCATCCTGGATTACTTAGCTGACCTACTACACAGTGGCCTCTCTTTCTCCTCTATAAAAATTCATGCCTCTGCTATTTCTGCTCATTTTCCCACTATGCAGCTCCTTTTCTCACACCCTATGATCAAACAGTTCCTCAGAGGGGCTAGCAACTTGAGGCCCCCCAGAAGGGAACCAACACCAGCTTGGGACCTTAACTTTGTCCTGGAAAAGCTCACCCTGCCCCCTTTCGAACCAGCTGCTTCTGCAGAGCTAAAATTTCTTTCCTGGAAAACGGCATTCCTTCTGCCCATCACTTCAGCCAGAAGAGTCTCTGAGCTGCAAGCTCTCATGGCTGTGGAACCCTTCATCATCTTCCATGCAGACAGGGTATCCCTCAGAACTAACTCATCCTTCATGCCCAAGGTGGTGTCCAGTGTGGTTCTCAACCAATCCATTCACTTGCCCAGCTTCTTTCCTAATCCCCAGAACAAGGGGGAAATGATTATTCACTCACTAGATGTGCACAGACAGCTGAGATTCTGTCTGGACAGGAATAAATCCTTCAGAAAGTCTGATCAATTGCTGGTTAGCTTTGCTACAGGGGCAGAAGGCAAAGCCATCTTCAAGCAAACCATTTCTGAATGGATAGCACACTGCATCTATTTCTGCTACAAACAACATGGAAAGCATCCCCCCAAGGGGTCAGGACACACTCCACCAGAGCAGCCTCCACCTCTGCAGCTTTCCTCAGAGGAGTCCCAACCAGGGACATCCTGGAGGCTGCCACCTAGACATCTGTTCACACTTTCACCAAGCATTACCACCTGCCTCTCTTCTCCAAATCCAGGGCAGGGTTTCTTCTGCAGGCTTGCAGGCCATCCTAACCAGCCCTTAGTTTCCTTGACCACCTCCACCCTCTTCCTCAGCTTTGAAAATTTACCCAAAATGTGATGACTGCAACAGTGAAACACAAAGAACATAGTACAGTTGTGTACACTTACCATAACTGTAGATGTTCAAGTGTATTCACTGTTGCAGTCCTGGTTTCCCTCCCTCCATCCCCCTTATTCTCTTTTTCCTTACAAGGGACTTATTGGTACTTATTTTCCACTGGTGGGGTTCTTCCACCAGAATCTGGCCTCCTACTTTGGGGGCTCCTGACAGGTTAGGGCAAGAAAAACTGATGTAATGGTGTCGGCTGCCTTACTTTATAGACCTGACGAGCTGACGTCAGACCTCAAGCGACAGCAACTGACGCAGAAATACTAAGTCTCTGGTATTTGGGCCGGCCAAGGGGTACCCTGGCAGGGATAACCCAAATGTGATGACTGCAACAGTGAATACACTCGAACATCTACATTTATGGTAAGTACACAACTGAACTTCCTTCGCACTGTCCGCAGTTGTAGTTCTGCCCTTCTTAGTAAGGATTACAAAAAAACCTGTATTTAGTCTTCCAGTAGGTTGTATAGTATGGGGACCACGGCCATTTGTCTGATATAGGCTGAATGGCTAAAGAATCATGTGGATGGCAGAGTGATATAAGCAGCTAGCATTCTAGCCTCACAGTTCTTTACTCCAGCTTGTTTCCCAACCGGGGCTATACTGCTCAGACAAGCTCCACGTGGGTTTACAGAGTGGTCCTAGCAGCAAGGAACTCGAAAAAGCGACTGCTTTCTGGATTTAAGTATCTTTGCTTTTTTTTCACTGAAAATAGCTTCTGCTGCTTACTTTAAACTAGCCTGAACTGTTTTTTTACTGATTACTGCATTTATTTTAAAAATTGCACTTAAAGTTACATTTAGTCAAATTTAGTCGAAAGTTTGCTTGTTTGTTTGTTTAATTGAACTGTGGAGGCTGCCCACTAAAGTGTGCTAGCCTGTGTAACTAATTTATCACTGTCTCTGCATTTTCTGTGTATTTCTGCAAAAAAAACAAAAAAACAAAAAAATAATCCTTGTTTTCCTGCCTTTTTCGACTAGTTTAGACCAGTATACAGGCATTGCTGTATTCTGGGCTGTGGTGTAGTTCCTGTGTTGTCCATTACCTTACTTGGATAAAAGGAAGTTTCTTTGCTCACCAGTGGGAGTGGGGAGCCTTGAGCAGCCTACCTATCCTTGGGGGAAGTGACCTCAGCACAAGAAGCTGTTAGTAATTGGTTGTTTGGGACCATTCCTAGCTCTTTTGTAGTTCACTGCTTAAAATCCGCCTCTGGGCGTTTTTTCTGGCTATACTGCTCAGACAAGCTCCACGTGGGTTTACAGAGTGGTCCTAGCAGCAAGGAACTTCGAAAAGCGACTACTTTCTGGATTTAAGTATCTTTGTTTTTCACTGAAAATAGCTTCTGCTGCTTACTTTAAACTAGCCTGAACTGTTTTTTACTGATTACTGCATTTATTTTAAAAACTGCACTTAAAGTTACATTTAGTCAAATTTAGTTGAAAGTTTGCTTGTTTGTTTGTTTAATTGAACTGTGGAGGCTGCCCACTAAAGTGTGCTAGCCTGTGTAACTAATTTATCACTGTCTCTGCATTTTCTGTGTATTTCTGCAAAAAACAAAAACCAAAAAAATAATCCTTGTTTTCCTGCCTTTTCGACTAGTTTAGACCAGTATACAGGCATTGCTGTATTCTGGGCTGTGGTGTAGTTCCTGTGTTGTCCATTACCTTACTTGGATAAAAGGAAGTTTCTTTGCTCACCAGTGGGAGTGGGGAGCCTTGAGCAGCCTACCTACCCTTGGGGAAGTGACCTCAGCACAAGAAGCTGTTAGTAATTGGTTGTTTGGGACCATTCCTAGCTCTTTTGTAGTTCACTGCTTAAAATCCGCCTCTGGGTGTTTTTTTCTGGCTATACTGCTCAGACAAGCTCCACGTGGGTTTACAGAGTGGTCCTAGCAGCAAGGAACTCGAAGCGACTACTTTCTGGATTTAAGTATCTTTGCTTTTTCACTGAAAATAGCTTCTGCTGCTTACTTTAAACTAGCCTGAACTGTTTTTACTGATTACTGCATTTATTTTAAAATTGCACTTAAAGTTACATTTAGTCGAAAGTTTGCTTGTTTGTTTGTTTAATTGAACTGTGGAGGCTGCCCACTAAAGTGTGCTAGCCTGTGTAACTAATTTATCACTGTCTCTGCATTTTCTGTGTATTTCTGCAAAAAAGAAAAACAAAAAATAATCCTTGTTTTCCGCCTTTTCGACTAGTTTAGACCAGTATACAGGCATTGCTGTATTCTGGGCTGTGGTGTAGTTCCTGTGTTGTCCATTACCTTACTTGGATAAAAGGAAGTTTCTTTGCTCACCAGTGGGAGTGGGGAGCCTTGAGCAGCCTACCTATCCTTGGGGGAAGTGACCTCAGCACAAGAAGCTGTTAGTAATTGGTTGTTTGGGACCATTCCTAGCTCTTTTGTAGTTCACTGCTTAAAATCCGCCTCTGGGCTTTTTCTGGCTATACTGCTCAGACAAGCTCCACGTGGGTTTACAGAGTGGTCCTAGCAGCAAGGAACTCGAAAAAGCGACTACTTTCTGGATTTAAGTATCTTTGCTTTTTCACTGAAAATAGCTTCTGCTGCTTACTTTAAACTAGCCTGAACTGTTTTTACTGACTACTGCATTTATTTTAAAAATTGCACTTAAAGTTACATTTAGTGAATTTAGTCGAAAGTTTGCTTGTTTGTTTGTTTAATTGAACTGTGGAGGCTGCCCACTAAAGTGTGCTAGCCTGTGTAACTAATTTATCACTGTCTCTGCATTTTCTGTGTATTTCTGCAAAAAACAAAAACAAAAAATAATCCTTGTTTTCCGCCTTTTCGACTAGTTTAGACCAGTATACAGGCATTGCTGTATTCTGGGCTGTGGTGTAGTTCCTGTGTTGTCCATTACCTTACTTGGATAAAAGGAAGTTTCTTTGCTCACCAGTGGGAGTGGGGAGCCTTGAGCAGCCTACCTATCCTTGGGGGAAGTGACCTCAGCACAAGAAGCTGTTAGTAATTGGTTGTTTGGGACCATTCCTAGCTCTTTTCTAGTTCACTGCTTAAAATCCGCCTTTGCATGGCTTTGCGCGGTCGGCAGCGCCGGTTAAACAAGGTTAAACTTGGTTAAACAAGGTTAAACTTTTTCTGGCTCCGCCAAGTCTGCTCTTCAATTTTTCCCTTAGAACTGTTCTACTTGCAATCTAAACAGCCTATACTCTATCTGAAATCTCAGCACTTGCTCCTAAAGCATTTTGTATACAGGTAAAGCACTCTTAAACGAAAAGTACTTCATTCACCTAAATTCTGTTGAGTACCCATTTCCCTATAGGTCCTTTCTGACTCAGTTACACAGCAATCTTTTTCACTATTTCTAACATGTCGAAGGGTCAGTTGCTAGCGTCCTCTCCTGTTCAGCTGGTGAATCTGGGAATCTTGAGGCAATGTTACAATTGCCTCATGTACACAGACAACCCTCTCCTCCTCCCAACAAATACAAATATATGCGAGAGATGCAACTATATAGCCAAACTGGAGGCTGAGCTCTCTCAATTCAGTACTGGCAAGACCAGTCAGGAGGAGAAGGTAACCACGCACACCACAAACCCAGTCTCACATAGAACTATCACAACTGCAAACCAAACACATAAACACACAAAAACATACTCGGAGGCGCTGATTAAAAATCTACCAAAACAACAGAGGCCTCCAAAGCAGACACCCAAGCAACCACCACCTCAAGACATAGCAAATGCAACACATAGTTCACAAAGTCAGTGTGCTAAACAGTCACAGCCCTTAAGGCCAAACAACATGCCAGACACACTTGTAATAGGTGACTCCATAGTCAGGTACACTGACGTCCCACTCACCAGACTGGTCACAGTAAGCTGCCTGTCGGGAGCTAGAATCTGCCACATAACACAAGCACTCAGGTCACTCCACAGCAAGTATAAATATGACTCAGTCATTGTACATGCAGGTGTAAACGACCTGAGACGTACCTCCCTGGACTACATGAAAAGAGACATAGAGGAGCTCTCTGATTATGTAGCCCAGGCCGGTATGACCCTGACCCTGAGCAGCATCTTACCCTCACCAAGAATGATGCCACAGTACAAAGACAAAATGATCAGTTTTAACAATTGGCTTAATTACTGGTGTCATTCTAAGGGGATCCAGTGTCTGTCTGCTTGGGATGACATGCTTGACAAGCCACACTGCTTCGCAAGGGATGGTTTGCACCTGTCACCCCTGGGCTTCCGGATATTGGCCAAGGCTCTTGCCACCCCCATAGTGCCTTTTTTAGGCAAGGCTCAAATGACAAACCTACCTCCCTAGACAACACAAGTGGAAAAAAACTAAGGGTAATGCTGCTCAATGCCAGAAGTCTAAACCTCAAGATGCATGCCCTCAAAGCCCTTCTCAGTATGGAGAACATCGATGTCTGTGCAGTGACTGAAACCCTGTGCAGTGACTGAAACCTGGTTCAAGGCTCCTGAGAGCACCCCTGCACTATCAGGTTTTACCTCATATCATGCTTTCCGTCCCCAAAACTTGGACAGAACCACAAAAGGAGGGGGAGTATCCATTTTCATCAAAGATACCCACACCTCCAGGTTAGTGGCAACGCACGAAGCATCGGAGACTATTCAGGTGCAAATAACCATAGGCAAAACTGCCTTACAGTTTGTAGCATGCTACAGACCACCCTCTCAAACTCAGGAACCCCACACAGCCTTCCTGAAGACACTGGAGAGTATGAATGTCTCTCCAAATACCATCATTTTGGGAGACTTCAACTACCCAAACATAGACTGGGAACATTACTCAAGCCCCAACACTCTAGCCCAAAGGTTCTTAGAATTCATAAACTCAAATGCAATGGAACAACTAGTCACCATTCCCACAAGAGGAGACAATATACTAGACCTGATCATCACAAACATGGGGACAAAATGCTCCACACGAAGTACATCCCTCTTTGGTAAGATTAGACCATAAATTAATCTCACTGGAAATCCACATCCCGCCCCACCCCTGCACAAAAGACCACAGTGAAGAACTTCTCAAAAGCAAACTTCACACTTCTTAAGACTGAAGTGGTATCTTTCAAGGCCCCTGGGCCAGTGGAAACCACAACCCACACTGCTGAATCCCTTGCAAATGCCTTCTATGGGCACCTTCAAGAATGCATGGATCATGCAATCCCAAATAAAACCAAGACCCATTCCCCCAAAGGCAGGCGACCGGTCTGGTGGACCCTAGCCATAAGCAAACTTTACAACAGAAGGAGGAAGCTACTACATGACAGAGCAAAATCCCTAAAAGGAAAGGCATCTCTGATCAGTACTAGCAAAAAACTACGATCACTCATAAAATCATCCAAGGCCAACTTTGAGAGAAAAATTGCAAATGACACAAAAGACAATCACAAGGCCTTCTTTAGCTATGTTAGAAACCTGGGTGGAAACTCCCAGATATGCTCAGAGATAGTCCAAAATGACACAAAATACACTGAACCCACTGACATTGCCAACATTTTGGCAGACAGGTTCAGTGCAAATTCCCAAAAGGAGAAATAACTATCCCAGCAGACTGTAGCCTCCTAACATCTCAGATGCCCAGGTGAGAGCCGCCCTCTCTAAAGCTAAAAACACAGCATCAATGGGACCAGATGGTGTCCCGGGCTGTTTGCTACATGAACTCCAAGAGGAACTAAACCCACACATAAGGCTGCTGTTTAACCTTAGCCTTACCACAGGATACGTACCCAAAGAGTGGCGTACGGCAACAGTGGTCCCACTTCACAAAGGCGGTGCTTCTACGGACCCTGGAAATTACCGCCCCATAAGCCTGACGAGCCTGGTCTGCAAAGCTATGGAGAGGATCATTATGGAACTCATAAACAAAGACATTGGGGACCTACAGACATTGGATCCTACCCAATTTGGCTTTGTCAAAGGCAGATCCTGCCTTCTGAACTTGGTCGACTTTTTTGAAACAGTCACTAAGGCCATTGATGAGGGTAAGGCAGTTCACACAGCCTACCTTGACCTTGCAAAAGCCTTTGACACAATACCCCACTCGGGCATCATAGACAAACCCACCAGCTTAAATGTAAACCCATATGTCACAAGATGGGTTGCAAACTGGCTCAAGGACAGAACCCACAGGGTCAGAGTTGCTGGAGCTATGTCAGACTCTAAGCCAGTCACAAGCGGTGTCCCACAGGGCTCAGTCCTGGGACCCCTCTTGTTCGGCATTTATTTTTCTGAGGTACAGGCAAACATAGGAGGATTGTGGCTGACAAAGTTCGCAGATGACTGCAAACTGGGCCATAATTGATACTCCAGCAGACACAAACATCCTTCAGAGAGGCCTCATAGAAATGGATAATTGGTGCCAGAGCCATGGCCTTAAGCTAAACGCCAAAAAATGTATAGTCATACCCTTTGGGAAAAACAAGGTACCGACAAATTACCACATAGGTGGTAATCCATTAATCTGGAAGAGGTAATCAGGGACCTAGGGACCCAGGTTGACAGTAACCTCTCATTTGACACTCACATTGCCAAAGTGGTTAGGAAGACCTTCTATATTGCCCACCTTATCATGAAGGGTTTCACATCTAGATCAAGAGAGGTCATTGTGCCCCTGTACTCTTCTCTTATCAGGCCAATGATTGAGTACAATGCCCCATTTGGGATGTATCTCACCCGACACCTGCAGAAGTTGGAAAGACCCCAAAAGTTCCTCACCAAGAGGATAAAGGGTCTTAAACATATGTCATATGCTGCCCGACTAAAAAAACTCCAGCTCTATTCAGTCGCATACCGACTACTCAGAGGTGATCTGTGCCTGACGTACAAGGCCATGTCCAATCCTGAATTAATGGACATGCTCCACCTCAGAAAATCCAAATCCATCAGAGCCATGAGAACAAGTGACTTAAACCTCAACACAGAAATAAATAGAACGTGCTGGAGGGACAGATTCATAACCCAGAGGCTCCCTACACTCTGGAACAGAATCCCAGTCCATGTTAGGCAGAGCCCCTCACTGACTCTATTCAAGAGAAATCTCAACGAGTGGATGGGAGATCGTAGGTTTACCCCGGGGGTCATCTCTTTGTCACTACTAGACAGAGGCATAGTAAACTAAACCCTAAAAGGGCGTAGTATTCTCATCCTAAGGGGTGGTGTAAGCCACATACACTCTGGCTAGGCTTATAAATGCCCTAGGGCAGATAGCCTAGTACGAACCTATGAACCTATGAACCTATGGATTGCTTCTATGCAGAGACTCAATTCCCTTTACATAGCTTTTCATCAGGGTCTTCGATTTCCTGTTGTATCCTGAGGACATGCAGAGAGGTGGATTGGCAGTCCTATTAAATGTTCATAGTTAGTGTGTGCAGTGTATTTATGAATGTGTGTGACCAGCAACAGAACAGTATCCTGTCTGTGACTGGTTCTTTGCCTTATACCTGTTATTTGTTAGGCTAGGGTCCTTCTCCCTGTGACCCCGAAGAAGATAAAGCTTGTATCACAGAGCAAATAATGAATCACTTGCAAAATGTGATTTGCATATGGATAAAAAAGATTAAGAATTCAGGCTGAAAGAGAAAATACCTATTTTCCTATATTGCCTTCTTTGCAAAAATCTTCATGTGTCTTGTGTGTCTCCATGGGGTTTTGCTGGATGCTCTTGTTTTGTTCTATATTCCCAAGATATGCCACAGGTAAACTGGCAGTCTTTTAAAATGCTACATGACATGCGTGTGTGTGTGTGTGTGTGTGTGTGTGTGTGTGTGTGTGTGTGTGTGTGTGTGTGTGTGTGTGTGTGTGTGTTTGTGTGAATGCAGTAAGTCTCTAGCACCAACAAAATAAATCCAAATACTTTATTTTAGCAGTAACTAAGACATGACAAGCGGGTTTCACATAAATAACTTCATCACTTATCTTGTCAAATTAACTGCATCGCAGCATTTATATAACAATAGTCCCAAAATGTGCCACACAGATTTCTCACTAAACATCATTTAGAATGAACAAAGCCATTTCTTCTTAGTAATAAAACTGAAAATAATCTAGCACTAAACATAAGATATATTATTTCAAAATAAAAAATATTTAAAAATCAAAAATCCATTGACACCAGTATAACTCTATGACATAAATGTAACAATTCCACCATCTAGTGGACACAACTGTAATTGTATTTACAGTATATGGAACCAAAGTAACCAATTTAATTCATAATATCCATTTACAACTAAATAAAGCAGAAAACATGCATAACATTTAAAACAAAATGCTTGTGGGGACTAATGCTATGACTATTTATGCCTGATACTAATGGAAAATATATAGAACAAAAATCTATAAATAATCTATGCACAATTGCAAAACATAACCTTAAGGTTCACCTTATATTTCATTCATGTCAGCAAGATTTTCTTGCACTGAAAGTAATAATCCAAAATCTTTATTTTCAGTCAAGAAAACTATGCCATTCCTCTCTAGCCAACTCTTCTAATCTATACTAATAAAGTAAATAGTGCAATATTATTAGGCTATGCCCCCGCTTATGGCTAATGTTACTAATGTGAAGTGAGATTCTTTGTTTCCATTGTCTGCTGTCTGTCCGGCATAGAAAACAGTGTAGGAAGAGGCCACCATGTAGATGATTCACTATATTACACACACACACACACACACACACACACACACACACACACACATATACATACATACACACACACATATATATATATATATATATATATATATATATATATATATATATATATATATATAATCCACAAACTGAAAATCCAGCACTATTGTAGTTATTTTAACCCAAATGGGTAAAATGAAAATAAGAACACACCAAAAGGTTCTAAATATTCTTTATTGGCCGACCAATCTGCCACATCAAACACAAACCTAGGTTTCTCCCACTGGCGTCATCAGTGTGTATTACCAGGAAGGTAGAAATCCATTTTATACATTTTTCTTATTGGGCTTCTTAAAGTCACAGGATATCCAAGACAACTAGTACTCCTTGAACATATTGAACACACCATAACAATGGATAACACATTTCACACACAACAGCAATATATACCAATTTTATCACAATTCACCCACAATATTTATTTGACCTCTATTTTTGAAAAATCCCTATATTGAACTAAACGTACCTACCAAGGATCATTTAGTCCTGGTTTGAATAGTGCACCCAAATACACTATCCACATTCTTTCTTTTTGTGTTAAAATGTTATGTTTACTTGCAATAGTTAATTCATTCCCTACTACCTTATCGATACTTAGGAATATGAAATGGGCCCCAGTATGTATCAATGTATGTTTGTATAAAACACTATGTACCCTTTTACAATTAATATCACTGATGTGTAATGCAATTCTTTGTTTTAAACTTAAAGAAGTCTGCCCCACACAGAACGAACCACATTGGCACATGGCCATATATACCACCCACTCACTAGTGCACGTAATAAAGATGTCTTATATCGTACACCTTTGCAGTATTAATGGAGGTAAATGACTTAGTTTTTGAGACACCTTACAGTAAACACAATGACCACAAAAAGTACTACCAACGCTCTTATTTTCCTGTTTTATAGATGTATTCTTATTACTCTTCTTAAAGTCTGCTAGATGTTCACCTATGGTCTTACCACGCCTATATCCAAACCAACACTGACTGTCTGTTAATGAACCCAAAAACCTATCAGTTTTTAATATATGCCAATATTGTTGGATTGTGTTCTTAATTTTAAAGGTGTTACTGCCATACTTAGTAATAAACCTGATAACCCGATTATTGTCTTTTTGTAGTAACTCTCTGGTCTCTAGCAGTTGTGATCTTGACATAGAGTTGGTCGCGTGCATAGCTTTATCCACATCTCTGGCTTTGTACCCTCTGGCCAAGAACCTAGATCTCATCTGTTGGGCCTGTGCCTGAAAATCTTCTTGTCGACTGCATATACGTTTAAGTCTCTTGAATTGAGCTTGGGGAATATTGGTAATGATATGGTTGGGATGGTTACTATCGGCCCACAACAATGAATTTTTCATAAACGGTTTTCGATATACATCTGTATGTACTGATGTTCATCGTGTTACACTGCTGCAGTCATTACACTTGGGTTATCCTGCCGTCAGGCGGTTCCCCAGTCTGCCTGAGTTCCAAAGTTTTGGTCCGGCGTTGGTTGCTGTCGCCTCCTCCCTGACGTCAGTACGACAGGGGTATATAAGATGCAGCCGATGCAATTTTCTTCAGTCATTCTTGCCGCGCGGTGCCCGAAGCAAAAGCAGTTCGCAAGTGCCGGTTGGCCGATTCCTGTGATTTTCATTCCGAATCCAGAACCGAAGTCTTCTACAAAGTTAAGTACCTCATTGGGGAAACTTTTTCTTGCCTCAGAACGATGTCAGTAAAAGTTAATAACTGTATTTCTTGTGGGAAGCAAATACCTCATAAGGATTTCCATTCCTATTGTATCCCATGCCTAGGCCCAGACCACGACATCACTGGTTGTCGGTTTTGTGCTAGGTTTAACAAGCGCACTATTAAACGTCAGTTGGATTTTGCCCGACATTATTTTGGCAGAAAATTTAATTACATCATGCCGTCGGAAATTCCGACGACCGGAATACATAAAAAGCACAAAGACAAGGACAGGCATCCGAGGCCCAAACCTGACGACAAAGCCTCTTCTAGGCCGGTCGCTGGTTCTCCGATTTTCAGCGAGGCGCCTTCTCAGCCCCTGACGACCGCTTCTGCAGAACCACAGGCCACCTCCGACTCCCACGTGGAGATGGCTGGGCCTTCGGATGCACAAGTTTTTCAGCCTACCGAGGCTAACCCTTCAGAGGGATCTGGAGTAGCTGAGCAACCCGAAGCTTCAGAGGGTGTTTTCAGACCTACTCAGTTAATCATTAAACCCCCTGCTAAGTCTAAGCCTGCTTTAAAAACAAACAAACAAATACAGCATTCTCCAGGACAGGCCTCCATGCCTAAGAAACAAATGCTCAAAATGGCCGAAGACCTAATCACTCTGAGCAGGGGGTCCCATCCCCCTCCTGATAAAGGACCCAGACAGGATGCAGACTATGACTCATCCGACCAGGTGTCCATTTCTTCAGATTCATCCTCAGACCTAGGATATTCTTTACCCCCTTATGAGGACTCTGATGCTGAGGAATCAATACCATCAGCCTCTCCGCCTGAGGGCTACTCCTTTGGGGAAACCTTACATACCACGAGGGAGCATTTCCATTGGGAAGGCCAGGATTACTCTGAATCCAAGAAAAGGCTCAGAGACTTCCTTTTATTACCTCAACACAGACCCCTTGCTATTCCGCCAGTGTTAGACATTGTGGATGATGTGTATACTGAATCCAGCTTAAATCCTGACTCCTTACCTCCAGCCCCAGTTAAACCTGACAGATACTACAGAGTCCCTGACTCACACAAATTTCTGTATAAAAGCCCTGTTGCTGACCCTGAAACTATTTATCAGGGACCCAAAGGGATTAAGGCTTCATCAGCAAAAAATCCAGTCCCCTCTGACAGAGATTCTAGAGCATTAGACAGATGGGAAAAGAAAGTATATACGTCTGCAACCTTAGCAATGAGAGCCTTAAATTGCCAGTTTCACATGCTAAAATATCAGCAATTTTTGATGTCTCAGTTAAAACAAAAAATGCTTCCAGATTCAGATCCTCCTAATTTTAAAGAAATGCAGGATTTATTGCATGCAGCAGAACAAGTGGGAAAGCATACTTTGCAATATGGTTTTGATTCTTTAGAGGCCTCCTGTAGAGCAGCAGTTACAGCCTCTGTCATTAGAAGGCATGCTTGGTTAAAAGAACATACGTTACCAGATCATGTTAAAGCAAAGTTATTGGATGCACCTTTACAGCAGGATATGTTATTTGGAGTTAAGGCAGAAGAGGTATTAAAGAAAATGGAGGATAAGGAAAAATCTATGCAAACAATAAAGGATTTCTTACAGGTTCAGCCGCCAAGATTTAGCAGAAATTGGCCAACAAAGAATTGGTCCTTTCCGGCTACAGACAGACTTCAAAGGGGCAGATACAGACATCCGAGAGGTAGAGGTCAACCATAAGGTCCTTACAGGCCTCGACAATGGAGTGCACTAGGCCAGAAAGAAAGGGAAGCAGGCCCCAACCATATAAAAAGCAGCCTCAATGACCTCCCATTACAGCTGCCAAACAACTCTCTATTGGCAGCCCCCTTGGGAGGAAAACTAGCACTTTTCTATCACAATTGGCATTGGATCACCAAAGACAAATGGGTTCTCAACATAGTATCTCAAGGTTACAGGTTCCACTTTCACACTCTGCCAAGGTTAAAAGGAATGCCAAATCTGCCACCAAATCAATGGGCAGAGGCTCAAAAACAAATTACAGCACTCATGGAAATGAGAGCTATTCAAGAGGTACCACCACAAGAGCAAGGACAAGGATTTTATTCAAGACTCTTTCTGGTTCCCAGAAAGGACAAAGCCCGGTGGCTCATTCTGGATCTTTCATCTCTAAACACTTACCTGGATGTTCCGAAATTCAAAATGCTGACACTACAGCAGCTTCTTCCCATGCTGGGCAAGAAAGCTTGGCTCATGACCTTGGACCTCAAGGAGGCATACCTGTATGTCCCTATCAGACAAAACTGCAGAAGATACCTCAGATTCATAGCAGGTTCAATGCACTATCAATTCTCTGCACTGCCCTTTGGCTTATCTACTGCGCCCAGGGTCTTCACCAAGTGGCTGGCACCAGTAATTGCATTTTGCAGACAGAAAGGAATTCAAATCTATCCGTACCTGGACGACTGCCTGATTCAAGCAGAGAGCAAGGTCATTCTTCTAGAGCATCTGGCATTTGTAAAACAGTTATTAAGTTGCCTGGGGTACACAGTAAATGAAAAGAAATCAAAACTAGTGCCCTCACAAGAGATAATATTCCTGGGTGCCAGCTTGAACACAACGGCACAGATGGCTTATCTCACGCCAGACAAGCAAGGACAACTGACTCAATACTTTCAATTGATGGCAACAAAAACCCAACTCCCTGCAAGAAAAATTCTGCAGGCCTTGGGTTACATGGCATCTTGCATACTACTAATTCCATATGCCAGACTGCATATGAGGAAACTACAATGGTACCTAAAGAGTGTGTGGTCTCAACACTGTCAAAGTTTGGAAACAGTTATACCACTAATTCCTTGCCTTCAACAGGAGTTTCAATGGTGGGCTCAAGCTTGTCACCTCAACAAGGGACGGCCTTTTACTCAACCCACAGCCAGGCAAACACTGACAACAGATGCATCGGATTACGCCTGGGAAACACACTTGGTAGGAAAATGTATTCAGGGCAAGTGGCCCACAGAACAAAGGCATCTTCACATCAATCAAAAAGAGATGTTAGCTGTACAGAATGCCCTTATAGCTTTCAAGGACCTGCTGCATCCAACTATTACTAAAAACAGACAACACCACAGTTATGTGGTACATAAACAAGCAAGGGGACACTCACTCCTACCCCCTCTGCAGACAAGCCATGACCTTGTGGAACACAGCTCTAAACTATCAAGTTCATCTGCAAGCACAATTCCTGCCAGGAGAGAAAAACACACTGGCAGACGACTGCAGCATGCTAAAGGTAAGTGCTTTCACTGAGGCTTCTTCAGTCTGACTTACCTTTAGCATGCTGCAATGAAATAAAGTATTCCGTTTTATGATTACCGCTGACATTTTATTTAGCACTCTCTGTTGGATTATGCTTTTTTGAACAACGCTTGAATATCCTGGCGATAAATTGGTTCCGTGGTCACCTTACTGGTTTTTTATTTCATATTTGCCTTTTAATTTTCATTACTACTTGTGATGTGTTCGCTCTGTTGGGAGCTGCTTTTTACTTCATTTGATATATATATATATATATATATATATATATATATATATATATATATACACACACATGTACGTAAAATATATTTCTATATCTGTTTATATCTGTATATGTCTGTAGCTATATATATATCTATATCAAACATATATTATTTATTTATATGTTGACATTTGTTGATCGGGAAAGTCCACTGGGTTAGAAACCCATTCTTAGAGGAGGCCCAGGGAGAAAAGCTCCACAGTTAAACAGACAAACAAAAAAAATATTACACAATTATTTATTATACAGGAACAATTACAACAAGCAAATACAAAGTTGAAGAGATGCATATTAAATACTTAAAATATACTTTCAATCACAGAAGAATAATAATAGACATTAGAACAGTAAACATATTTCAATCCACATGAGAGTAGTCAAAGAACATTAATAACAGTGATGCGTGTATGTATGTGTGTGTATATATATATATATATATATATATATATATATATATATATATATATATATATATATATATATATATATATATACACACACACACACACACACACACACACACACACACACACACACACACACACACACACACACACACACACACACGTGTGTCTGTGTGTGTTTTTGTAGTGGTTAAGTCCCATTTGCACCCATCATTGCCTTCACATATCTAAATACACTGTCTCAAAGGTTATAGAACAGTGTAGGTAAGAGAAATGTTCTTACATTCCTACCTTTGTTACACATACTCGCTAAAACACTTTCTAGTATCTCACTGTACTGCACACATTTGGTCGAAAGTTTTTGTCGGTGTCAGAAAAGAGAACATGCAGAAATGAGTGAATACTCTCTCGTGTGAATCACATATAGCCAAATTTGAATGAAAAAAGTGGTGCAAGACTATGTTATAACATGTGTTGTGTGTGTTCTGTGTCCTTTTGAATTGTGTCATAGTACTGTTTGGGAAAGTGTTTTTAGTAGTGTTATGTGTAGGGTTAGGGGAGGGGTATGATTAGGGTTACTGTAAGAATAGGGTTCACATATATATCTATTTTTAACAGAATAAATCCTGTGTAAATGCAGTATTCACTTTATATAGGTTTAGAAATGCAAGCACATTAAAGCATGTAGCATCATTTTATATTTCACATTTTAGATGTAGTTTCAGTAGACAAGCATGTTTCAGTGAAGGATACAAATGAGCTCAGTAAGCACTGATAAGGATGAAATGTGTTAAGACTGCGCAGCACATTTGGTACTAAAACAGATCTTATTTAGATGGTACCAGGCTTGGGAACCAAGGTTAAAGAGTCATTTACAACTTTCAGGAAATTTACAGTGTTTTAGTGTTACAAGAGATACTTAGACAAAAGTCAGATTAGCTGAGATACTCAGAAGATCGAGTACAGAAGTTCGATTTGGATACTCAGGAGATTGAGTACAGAACTCAGTTCAAATGTTTAGCAGTTTAAATATTCAGAAGTCAGTTTATATATTCAGAACAATGAGTACAGATATTCAGATATCAATAAAAGTCCAGAAAGTATAGGAAACACTGTGTTTTTCTTAATTCTGCAGTTACAGAGAAAACAAAATAACCTGTTTAAGACTTGTTTGGATCTTGTTGAATTATGACATCTAGCTCCACTATATGCTGTTAACACATGATAAACTACTTTTATAAGGTCTGAAGTATGTACAGTCTTTTATTCTGAATGGTGGAGGAAGATTTTGGCACATAAAGGAGAAACTGAGATATTTGTCACTTGTTCAGCATAGTTCTGGGTAATTTAAAAGATAAAGATATCTATTTCACTCAGGGGACCCAACCACAGCAAACTAGGAATGGTCCTTCCTTGCAAGTCAAAAATCCCAAGCCTACCAGAACCACTTATTAGGACTTCCATTGGAAGCTTTGACTGCTCAAAGATGACCCAACAAAATCCAGGTTAGTGCAGATTAGTCCCTTGGTATATCAGTCTGGCAAATTATCACTATGCACACTTAGGTCCTCCAGTTTCTGCAGCAGGATCACACCCTGAAAACTCCTTGTTTTTTCTCTCAATTCCTTGCAATTGTTTAGTCAAATTTCCCTTCAAGGACATGATTCTGCTACAACAGAAGGTTCAATTCATTTTGTGCAAGAGGAATCTACTTCTATTTCTTTTTGGTATGCACAGTGAGTAGAGGCCTTAATCTATATTGGATCCTGAGTTTTAATCAATGTGTGCAGTCCAAACATTTCAGAATGCTGACAGTTCAGTTACCTCTGCCCTTCTTTCACAAAGGGTTTACTTATGCAGCTTGGATATGCAGGACACTTATCTCTACATTCCAATACATGAGGCTCATTGCAGGTTTCTTTGTTCTGCCTTGATGAGTTAGCGATACCAGTTCAAGACCTTAACTTTTGGCTTGTTCACCCTGCCCAAGATCTTCGACTGGTAGATATTCTTTATAGAAGTGTCTGTTCTCTGTGCACCTTCACTTAGCTAGTTGTTTCTTTCAGCCCTATCCACAGAATAATTGGTGACGCACAGAGACAACACTTCAGTCTTGTGTTATTTACAGTGAATTGTGAGAAATCTCAGCTCACCCCATCTCAAGGAGTACTCTTCCTAGGACTGCTCCTGGTTGTGACTATCAGATGTGTTTTATTTTCTCTGCAGTGAATAGCCATTCCTATGGCAATTTTCTACTTTCTGGCACAGAACAACTCTATTTTAGTCTAATCTGTTATCTGGGCACTGGGGCCCTTGTCAGTTGCCATTCCAGCAGTTCAGTTTGCAGCGTTCACTGTGAGGGCCTCCCATTTACCCTTGACATCTTGAGGAAATCAGCTTCTGCTCTTCTGTTATTCAAGGAGCTGCAGGAGTAGACATGTTAGGTAGAAATAGCAAGCTTCTCCTTGGACCTTTTTCTGAATTACATGTGGAAATATTCACATCAGATGCCTAGAAGCTGAGGTGGAGAGCTCACTTCTTCTCCTGGTTGACAATGGGAATGTGGTTTCATTATAAATTGATTTTCTACATCTGTGAAGTGAAGATGAGGTTAGTTAGGGCAGTCTGACCTACTCCCCTGTCCTGCCACGACCTACTCCCAGTGACTTTCTGCTGGTATAAATGGACAGCCTTCTTCTGTTCTTCAACGTCAATAGGCAGGGTGGACTCACTATTCTCATTTGTCAGGAGATTAGGATCCCCTTGTGGTTTGGCCATTGATTGTTTTCTGTCACTAAATACTTTGCAGGAATACGCAGCATCTAACTGTACATTCTTCACAGGCAAGGCTTTCAGATTATGAGTGGGAAGTGAATGTTTAAAATAGAGCTTGTCACAACTCCAGTCATTGCAAACTTACTGCAGTTCTTCTGGTGAGGGCCAAATCATGGGGTGTTGTGCTCAGACACATTACTCCTGTCATGGAATAGGAATTTGTTGTGCTTTCCAGCCAGCCCTCATATATTTAGTAGATCTTTTTGAAGTTACAGGGTTCATGAATCTGGTATCACCATACTGGGCTCATTTAATTTGGTTTCAGCTGCTCTAATAGCAGGTCTAATTCCTGCACTGTCTGATGTTTACATAGGACATGTTTAGCATCCTGCACCCTTTGATCTGGCAATGGTGAAACTGCATGCCTTTATCTTGAGGTTAAGGTAGAGGTAATAGACAGGTATGGGGTGCTCTGTTAAGTTTGTTCAGGTCTGCTGTCATCCAGGAAGCCCATCATGCCAGCTTATACAGTGAAGATGAAAATGTTCACTTTGTGGGCTGCAGACATGGGGGTCAGTCCCTTTTCCTGTAAGGTACCTTTCAGCCTGGTCTTTTTGTTGCCTTTTTCCAACCCTGTGTTGAAGTATTCCACTGTTATGGTTCATTTTTCTGCTGTTTTGGAGTTTCACAGTCTTGTAGCTAATAAGGTAGTAGCCCAGTTCCACCCACACATTCATATTTATCCACCCCTATAGGACTTAAATTTCACTTTGGAAAGGCTGACTTTGCCCCCTTTAGAACACTAGTCTTCCTGTGCTTTTTTGCTTATCTTGGAAAGTTTTCTTTGTGGTGGCTGTTAACCTCAGACAGAAGAGCCTTTTTATTTACACACTGTCTGAACAGAGCACCCCCTTTAACAATTTATAAGGATTTGGTTACCATGTGCACTGACTCACAGTTTACTTTGAAATAGTCTATACACATGATCATGTATTTCCTAGAGCAATTAACTCTTAGATAAGTTTATTGAACATGTTAGTTGTTTGTAGAGTACTCAACTAACTCCTGTCTAGGACAACTTTGAATAGCAAGACAAAGCTGTCACCTTTGCTAAGAGAAGGTATGGCGAGTAGATCTGAAAGCAGACCATGTGTGCTTGGTTTATGAATTTTGCCCATCATTGCTGCTTCTGTACTAACAAGACCTTTCCTAGTCCTGTTAGGCTTCACTCTACTAAGGATGTTGCTGCCATACAATGTATGCATTAGAGACCTGTCCAGGCAGAGCATGTTTGTCTAGCAGTGTAGTCCAGGGTTCTCATGTTCAGAAAACTTTACATCCAAGACATGGGATTCAGAAGAGCAATTTTGTATGGATCTCCAATCAGGGAACCTATTCCTCCCAGGCACTTATATTTTACACGAGAAAACCTAAAGTCTTCCTCTAGTTGAACACTTTAAAAGAGATTTAAAGTGTATGGGATGGAAAAACTGTCTTTCTGGGTGCCATAGCTTCTGCTGGAAGGAACTCAGTTATAGGCCTTGTGCCTTAATCCCCCGAACTTGGTCTTTCATTTCAGATGACGTTTGACTAATTTTATATCATTGCTGGCTGACTTCAGAGTTGTGCACTGTTATTTTTGCTTCACTGTATAGTTTTTCAGATCTCTGCTGAAGGTGTTTTTCCCCACCTCCCCCTATTTCTGCTGTGTCTTAAGTTGGTATAACTGGTTTTACATCCTGTGTGTTATCTGACCATCTCAAAGATTACTTGCATAAAGTTAGACCCTCTTAGTAAAAAAGTCTGCATATCATTTCTGGAGCCATCCTGTGTCCTGAAAGAGTGCTCATCAAACTATCTGGAGATATACAGAGCTGAGTATATTTTTCTGGCAATTCAGAGTTGTGTACTGGTAATTGTTACGAGCCAGAAACAGGAAACCCAAAGATTTGATCCACTCAGTTTATTGTCAACAGTACTAAAGCATAAACGCTTTTAAATCACACAGCAAGTACGCGTTTTCGTCCTCAAAACTTGGACTTCATCAGATACATAAATTTAAAACCATTCATCCCTTAAATACCTAAATTAAAATTAATTAACCAATGACATGTTGTATAAAACATTTAAATGGGCAAACCAGTGTACTCTCTAGGCTCATAAATATTCATGATTCAACATTTTATGTGTTTCCCTTACTACTCAATGCTTCTCTATTTAATAAGTTAAATTAAAAAAGCTTAAATAAATATACCAAATACATCTATATTTTACCTTTCTTTTGTAAATAAATAAATAAAAAAATACATAAAAAAAGTCCAAAAAGATATTTATGCATGAATAAAACAACTGCATATAAAATCTCATAGTGGTTGGCTCCCTCTAGTGTCAAAATTAATAATTACCATTAAATTCTATTAGCTCTTAGTATTAACAATGGTAATATTGTTAAGAAGTCATTAAGACCTGTTTTTTCCCCCCATCCAGGGTGACTTGCCACCATAATTCTTTACTTTCTAAAATGTCCTCCCAGGGACCCCCTCTAATGTCTTGCTTAATTTGTTCCAATACTAAAAATTGAAAAGTATATCCTATACAACCTCTAGAATGTTTATAAAGTGCATTAGTGTCTTTTGCTTTGGAGATATCGTAGGTATGCTCATATATTCTTTTTCTTAATGTTCTTTCAGTTTTACCTACGTAAAATGATTGACAGTTTTGGCATACCACAAGGTATACCACTCCTCTAGTGTCACAACTGTAAAGACCCTTACTTCTAATCCATCTCATCCTACTTTCCAAATAAATTTCATCCTTATTTATAATATAGGGGCATTGGTTGCATCTTCCACATTTATATGTTCCTATTCTTCTATTTCCTGTTGGTATTGAATTAATACCTGACCTTTCCAAAATTTTCCTTATACTCTGGGAATTTTTATATATCACCTTTGGACTTATTTTAGATATTTCCTCAATATCTGTAAGTGATAGTAATTTATCCCATTCCCTCTGTAGTACATCCCTCACCTTATAATTAGTGGAATTAAATTCTACCACTAAACCTCTTTGAAACCCATCTGATAGATTTTCGTACTTACATCCTTCCTCTTGGTTATTCTTGTTATACCCAATACCTTTAATAGGTTTAAACCTATCTAATCTACCTTTTTCTCCTTCTTTCCTTATTTTATCTACAAAAATTTGGGGGTAACCTCTGTCTAAGAACATTTTCTCTAACAGATCACATTCTTTTGAAAAATCTGTGTCTAGGCTAGTCATTCTAGAACCCCTAACAAATTGCCCCTTTACTATGTTTCTTTTACAGTGTAGGGGATGGGCACTTTCATAATGTAAGAATGAATTACAAAAAGTACTTTTCCTAAACACTTTAGATGTTCTTCGTCTCCCATTGCTGCAGTCCTGACATATGGGTATTCCGCTGTCCACCATCGGCCCGAATACCAAAGGGCTAGAACCGGCGTCGGTCATCGGCGCCCGAGACTGACGACAGTACGTGTCAGTACAAATGCGCATGACCGACACCATAACCTCAGTCTTTCTTGCCGCATGGTCCTAAGCAGAAGCAGAATTTGCAAGTGCCGTTCGGCGTTCTGGAATTGTCGGTTTTCGAGTTTCAGACCGGAGACCAAGTTGGCTAAGTACCCCGTTGGGGACACTTTTGTCTTTTTCTTGCCTCAGTATTGATGGATGTCAGAAAAAGTTAATAACTGTATTTCTTGTGGGAAACAGATTCCTCATAGGGATTACCATTCACTCTGCATTCCTTGTTTAGGGCCTGAGCACGATGTTGTTGGGTGTCGCTTTTGTGCTACTTTTAACAAGCGTACTATTAAACGTCGGTTGGACTGTGCTAGGCTGGTGTTTGGTAAACGTTGTAATTATAACATGCCGTCGGATTCTCCGACGACTGGTTCTTCTAAGAAACGCAAAGAAAAGTCTTTGCGGTCCAAACAGGATGAGGCGTCCACTCCGGACGCCGGTTCTGTAGTACCACTGGCTTCTTCAGCGGCTCCTTCTGAAAGTTTACCTGAGTCTCAAGGGGAGACTTTGTTACTGCAGGAAGTGGCTTCTCCTGTGTTAGGCCAGGCTGAGGGTGCTTCTCTGATGTCAGTGGTTCCCTCCCCTCATAGGGTAGTTAGGCCTCTTCCTTCTCAAAGCAGAGCCCATTCTAAGTCTAAGTCTGCCCCTGCTGGTGCTAGTCCCCAGGGTCCAGCTCCTAGGAAGCACATGTTAAAGATGGCTGAAGATTTGATTACTTTAATTAGGGGTTCTATGCCCCCCCCCTGTGAAGAGGCCCAGGGTAGAGACAGAGTTGGAGGGTTTGGTTCAGTCTTCCAATGAGTCAGATTCCTCTGTAGAAGAACTTCAGGATTTCCCTCCTTATTCTGATTCGGAGGCTGAGGACTCTACTCCCTCTGCGTCCCCTCCAGAAGATTTTTCTTTCTCTGAGACTTTGCATTCCATTCCATGAGGGAACATTTCAAATGGGAGGGCCAGGATTATTCTGATTCTCGTAAAAGACTAAGAGAATTCTTGTTTTTGCCTCAACATAGGCCCTTGGCTATTCCCCCTGTACTGGATGTTGTTCATGATGTGTTTTCTGAGGCTGCCCTTAACCCAGATTCTCTGCCTCCTGCCCCGGTTAAACCAGATAGATACTACAGGGTTCCGGAAGCTCACAAGTACTTATATAAGAGTCCTAGGGCTGATCCAGAAACTATTACTCAGGGCCACAAAGGGGTTAGGGCTTCTGTGGTTAGGAATCCAGTTCCTCTGGACAAGGATGCTAGGGCCCTGGATAGGTGGGGTAAAAAACTGTATACCTCTTCGACTTTGGCTATGAGAGCTTTAAATTGTCAGTTTCATATGCTCCGGTATCAAAATTATTTGCTGGGCCAATTGAAATGTAAAGTAGATGCTTTAGCTGAAGGTATTGAATGTAAGGAGCTTCAGGATTTAGTGCATGCTTCAGACCAAGTTGGTAAGCATTCTTTGCAGTGTGGTTTTGATGCTTTACAGGCTTCTTCCAGGGTGGCTGCTACTAGTTCAGTTATTCGTAGGCATGCTTGGCTTAAAGATCAGACCTTGTCAGAACATGTTAAGGCTCAAATTATGGATGCTCCTCTACAATCTGATGTTCTTTTTGGCCCTCCAGTAGAATCAGTTTTGAAAAAAATGAAGGAAAAAGCTAAGTCTATGCAGACAGTTAAGGATTTTTTACAGGTTCAGCCCCCTAAGTTCAGTAGGAATTGGCCTGCTAAGGGATGGTCTTTCCCCTCTTTGGATTATCAATCTAGGGGCAGGTCGAGGCGAGGTAGAGGTAGGGCTTCCTCTCAGGACCCTGTTACTTCTAGGTCTTTGAGTTCTTCTACCCCTTCTGCTGGGGAGGACAGGGGTCAGTCCTTTCGGAAACAGACCCAATGACCCGTGTCTTCAGCTGCCAGACTCTGCCTTGCTGGCAGCCCCTCTAGGAGGAAAACTGAGACTTTTCAAAAGGAATTGGCATTTGGTTACCCAAGACAAATGGGTGTTGGACATAATAAATCGAGGCTACAAATTTTATTTTCACACATTCCCTCCTTTCAAAGGTATGCTGGATGTGCCTCGTCAGCAAAGACTGGAAGCACAGACTCAAATTTCTTCTCTGCTTCAGTTGGAAGCAATACAGGCAGTACCTTCCGCAGAAAGAGGCACAGGGTTTTATTCCCGTCTTTTCTTAGTGCCAAAGAAAGGAAATACTTGGAGACCAATTCTGGACTTGTCCATTCTAAATACCTTTCTGGAAATTCCAAAATTCAAGATGTTAACACTGCAACAGCTGTTACCTATGCTGGGCAAAGATCACTGGATGGTGACTCTGGATCTCAAGGAGGCCTATCTTCACATTCCTATCAGGCCCAGTTGCAGGAAATTCCTGAGATTTCGAATGGGAATTTGCATTATCAGTTCTCTGCATTGCCCTTTGGCTTGTCTACTGCCCAGGGTATTCACAAAAGTCCTGGCTCCAGTGATAGCTTTTCTCAGGCTACAAGGAATTCAAATTTATCCTTATCTGGATGACTGTTTGATTCTGGCTCAAGGCAAACACGAACTTCTTCAACATCTGCAGTATGTAATGACAGTTTTAAGATGCCTAGGGTATTCTGTGAACGAAATAAAGTCCAGTCTAGTACCCTCACAAGAGATGTGTTTTCTGGGTGTGAAACTGAATACAGCTGCTCAGATGGCATTTCTTACCCGGACAAACAAAGGAATCTTCACCTATACTTCCAACAGCTATCAGTAATGTCCAGGCTGACTGCAAGGACAGTCCTTCAAGCCTTGGGGTTCATGGCATCTTGCATTCTAGTACTTCCCAATGCCAAACTGCATATGAGGAAGCTACAATGGTATCTCAAAAGTGTTTGGACTCAACACTGCCACGATTTGGACACTGTCATTCGGATTCTACCTTGCATTCAGAGAGAATTTCTGTGGTGGGCTCAGGAATGTCACCTAAACAAGGGGCTCTCTGTGACCCAACCAGAGGCAAGTCAGATATTAACGACAGATGCCTCGGAGTCAGCCTGGGGAGCTCATTTCAAAGGAAAATGGATTCAAGACCTTTGGGCCCCAGAGCTACTTCACTTACATATCAACATGAAAGAGATGCTGGCAGTTCAATTTGCTTTGGAAGGATTCAAAAGCCTACTTCAACCAGGACTGGTGTTGATTCGAACAGACAACACAACTGTCATGTGGTACATCAACAAGCAAGGGGGAACTCATTCTTACCCTCTTTGCAGACAAGCAATGCTGTTATGGGAAACTGCTTTGAATCTGCACATCACTCTTCGAGCACAGTTTCTGCCAGGAGCACAAAATTCTTTAGCAGATGTTCTGAGCAGACAGATTGTGGATCCTCACGAATGGAAATTGGACCCTCAGGTATTTCTTCAGTTGACAATGGCTTGGGGAACTCCGGACATAGATCTGTTCGCTTCTCCTCTGAATTTCCAACTGCCACTGTTTTGCACAAGGCTATTTCATCCAAAAGCCTGGAAAATAGATGCACTATCCTTCAGTTGGAGCAACCTTCATGTGTATGCTTTTCCTCCTTTGCCTCTTCTTCCGAAGGTGCTGTTGAAAGTCAGGAGGGCCAAACCTTGCATGATCCTTATAGCACCGGATTGGCCTTGTCAGCAGTGGTACCCTCTGTTGAGGAGCTTAATTCAGGTACCACCTTGGCCATTACCACAGATTCCTCACTTATTGTCTCAGGAAAACAATCATTTTCTCAATGTCAGGGTGCAATCCCTACACCTGACAGCCTGGCGCATTCTGTTTTAGAGAAGGAGGACCTTCAGCTCCCTCAACAAGTTTTGGATGTTATTTTGGAAGCCAGGCGTCCTAGTACTCGAAAAGTTTATGCTGGTAAATGGAAGAGATTTTTTCTTTGGAGTTCAGCTAAAGGCTTTGATGTCGAATTGCCTAATTTGAGTTGTACATTGCAATATTTGACTATTTTATTGGACAAGGGTTTGTCCTTCTCTTCTGTAAAAGTGCATGCTGCAGCTATTTCTGCTCACTATGATTGTGACCCTCCTTTATTTTCACATCCATTGGTTAAACAGTTTCTTAGAGGGGCAAAGAATATCAGACCCCCACGGAGGGCTCCTACTCCTACCTGGGATCTTAATTTTGTTTTGGAAAAGCTGACTCTGCCTCCTTTTGAACCTGCAGCTACAGCTGAATGGCAGTTGTTGTCCTGGAAGACTGCTTTTTTTATTGGCTGTTACTTCTGCTAGAAGGGTATCTGAATTACAGGCCCTCATGGCAGTGGAACCTTTTCTGATTTTTCACAATGACAGAGTTTCCTTACGTACTAATCCTACTTTTCTGCCTAAAGTGATTTCTAATGTGGCATTGAACAAATCTATACATTTGCCTACCTTTTATGCTAACCCCCAAAATGAAGGGGAAAAAGTTTTGCATTCTTTGGATGTACATAGGCAGTTGAGGTATTATTTGAGCAGAACCAGAGAGTTCAGAAGATCTCAACAATTATTTGTTTCTTTTGCTTTGACTTCACAAGGGAAAGCTGTCTCGAAACAAACTATTTCCAAGTGGATTGGACATTGTATTGCTTTTTGTTACTCTCATCATGGAGAGGATGTTCCGGCTGGGATCAGGCCTCATTCTACTAGGGCTACGGCCACTTCTACTGCTTTTTTGAGACGGGTAACTACTAAAGACATTCTAGAAGCAGCTACTTGGAGTTCTGTACATACCTTTACAAAGCATTATCATTTACCTCTTTATTCTAGGTCTAGGGCTGGGTTTGCCACTGCAATCTTACAGGGCATGTCTGCAGCTCCTACTGCTATTTAGTTGACCAGCCTCCCTTTTTTCCGTTGCTCTGGGATTCTACCCATATGTCAGGACTGCAGCAATGGGAGACGAAGAACATAGTACAGTTTTGTACCTACCATAAATGTAGATGTTCGAGGATCTCCATTGCTGCAGTCCAATTTCCCTCCTGCCCCTTTTTCTTTTTAGGTTGGGGTTTGGGTGGTGTTTTTTGCATTCTGACGTCTGAGACAAGAAAGACTGAGGTTATGGCGTCGGTCATGCACATTTGTACTGACACGTACTGTCGTCAGTCTCAGGCGCCGATGACCGACGCCGGTTCTAGCCCTTTGGTATTCGGGCCGATGGTGGACAGCGGAATACCCATATGTCAGGACTGCAGCAATGGAGATCCCCGAACATCTACATTTATGGTAGGTACAAAACTGTACTTTTCGTATTTTTGATTAGTTTTATATATCTCCACATCTAAGTGCTGTACACTATCGGGGTGACATTATAAGTAAACCTTAAGAAGTTAGTGGTTTTATTTAAGTATTCCATAAATTCTAAAAATTTATCCTGTCCACCAGTCCAGAGGATAACTATGTCATCGAAGAATCTTCGATATAATATCCAATGTTCCTGAAATGTAGAATTTAAAATAAATTTCTCCTCCCATTTGGATAACACTATATTTGCATATGTGGGGGCACACGTTGCCCCCATAGAAACCCCTTGTGTTTGTTGAAAGAATTCACCATCGAATATAAGAAAATTATACTTCAAGATTGTCTCCATAAGAACTATTTTATCATTCTGTGTCAATACTTTATCTTGAAAAATGGTTTCTTCAAACATTTTCATACCTTTATGATATGGTATACTAGAGAATAAGTCTACTATATCAATAGTGATAAACAATAAATCATCTCTATAAAGCTCAGGTGTAAGTTCCTTTAATAAATCCCAAGAGTCTTTAAGAATGGTTTTGTTATTAACCCATATATGCTTAGTTTTTAAATCCACATATTTTGCCAATGGTAATGTTTTAGAGCCGTCCGCAGACACAATTGGCCTAAGGGGTTGGTCAATAGGATCTTTATGGATTTTAGGGATGCCAAAAATAGAAGCTATTCTCGGCTTACCTACATGTAAGAACTTAAAGATAGTATTATCTATAACTTTTTCATATATTAAATCTTGTAACAATATATCTATTTGTTGATAAGCCATATTCACTTCATTCCTAGAAACACATGTATATTTCTTTTCATCCCTTAATATTGAGTTCATTTTTCCTTCATAATATATATTCTCCATAATCACAATTCCCCCTCCCTTGTCTGGTTTCATAATTCTAACTTGGTGATTATTTCTTAACTAATTTAATACCTCATTTTCTTCCTTACTAAGATTAAAAATATGTTTGTTTTGTTTTATCCTGTAATTTTCTAACTTCGTTCTCTAGTATTGCTTCGAAATTCTTCAATTGGGGATGCAAAGATGGATTAAAAGTAGATTTCCTCACTAATTTTGTATCTACCCTATTATTTTTCTTAAAATTATTTCTAGAGGCTAAAACTTCCAAATTAATTTTTCTCACAAATAATTTAATATCCAGTAAAGTCATAGTAGGATCTCCTTTATTGAAGGGTATAAATTTTAACTCTTTACTAAGCAGTTTAAAATGCTCTTTAGTAAGTGGCATACTACTGAAATTATAAATAGAAAATCCCTGATAAGTGTTTTTGAAACTTTCCACAACAATTTCTTCTTGTTTGCCACATATCTCATTGGAAGAAGGGGTAAACCTATCTAGTATCTTCCCCTCCCCCTCCCCACCCCATTCGAAAATTTCCTCTTTTAACTTCCTGTTGATTATAACCTTGTTCCATTCCTTTCAAAGGTGGAAATTCTAAGTCATATTCCGCATCATTCCATTCATTTGTCCTGTTGTAATTATTCTTCTTCCACTTACTATCAGTACCATACATATCCCATTTAGTATAAGGTGGCTTAGGGTAACTGGTTTTACTTTCATACTCCTGTATATCCCTATTTAATTTACCCATCTTACGTTGGATAACCTCATCACACTTATTGTCAATATCCTTTCTTATTTTAAAGTACTTGTCCCTTTCTTCTTTAATACCATAAATCAGGTCTTCCTTAATAAAAATATCTAATTCTTCTATTTCTTTTTCCAAAATATCTTGTTATCATTTTCTTTAATTATAATTTTCAATACTTCCAACCCACAATTATTAAAAACTTTTAATAAACTCTCATGAAACTCAGAACCCACTTGAACGTTGTTTGGGTATTTATATACCCTAAGTCCTTTTGGAACTATTTCTTTATTTAAACATTCTCTTAAATAAGCATTTTCAATACTACAAATTCTATATTTAGGCATCATTTTAGTTAATTTATCTAATTTCACAACGTATGAGTCTCCATTAGGTTGCCCACCTAACACATTGTTGTCCAGTTTAAAATAAAAGTCTTTCTGTAACCATTCATTGGTAGTTTTCATATTAGTTTTGACAGTACCTGTAGGTGCTACCATAGAACTCAGCGTTTTAGGTCTGGCACCCAAGTCAATAGGTAAATCCTTTCTCTGCTCGTCACCCTCCACTTCCGACTCGAAAATCCTCGGTGTTGCTGCTGGATTAAACGGACTACCATTCAGTACAGCAAGGTCACCGGCGTCTCCATTTTCGCCCATAAGCTCCCTTTTGTGTTTGTGATGGTGCCCTGTAAACCCTTAGGTTCCATTTTCTGCTGCCTTACACGCATTACCTCGACCAGGAAGTAAGGAATGGCAGAGAGGCGTGAGTAGATCAATGAGCTCCGTCAGTTGGCCAATCAGTTTCCAAGATTGTCCCAACTCTTCCTGTCCTTGCGAACTCATAACAGCCCAAACGTTATGGTTTCCTTTCAGCTCTTACACGAAAGTAAACTATTAAAAACCAAGTGAAAGCACTCCAAATGTACCAAGAAACCCAAGATGAGTGCAACGAGCCAAAAACAGGAAACCCAAAGATTAGATCCACTCAGTTTATTGTCAACAGTACTAAAGCATAAACGCTTTTAAATCACACAGCAAGTACGCGTTTTCGTCCTCAAAACTTGGACTTCATCAGATACATAAATTTAAAACCATTCATCCCTTAAATACCTAAATTAAAAGTAATTAACCAATGACATGTTGTATAAAACATTTAAATGGGCAAACCAGTGTACTCTCTAGGCTCATAAATATTCATGATTCAACATTTTATGTGTTTCCCTTACTACTCATTGCTTCTCTATTTAATAAGTTAAATTAAAAAAGCTTAAATAAATATACCAAATACATCTATATTTTACCTTTCTTTTGTAAATAAATAAATAAATACATAAAAAAACATCCACAAACATATTTATGCATGAATAAACCAACTGCATATAAAATCTCATAGTGGTTGACTCCCTCTAGTGTCAAAATTAATAATTACCATTAAATTCTATTAGCTCTTAGTTTTAACAATGGTAATATTGTTAAGAAGTCATTAAGACCTGTTTTTTTCCCCGCATCCAGGGTGACTTGCCACCATAATTCTTTACTTTCTAAAATGTCCTCCCAGGGACGCCCTCTAATGTCTTGCTTAATTTGTTCCAATACTAAAAATTGAAAATTATATCCTATACAACCTCTAGAATGTGGTATGCCAAAACTGTCAATCATTTTACGTAGGTAAAACCGAAAGAACATTACGAAAAAGAATATATGAGCATACCTACAATATCTCCATAGCAAAAGACACTAATGCACTTTATAAACATTCTAGAGGTTGTATAGGATATAATTTTCAATTTTTAGTATTGGAACAAATTAAGCAAGACATTAGAGGGGGTCCCTGGGAGGACATTTTAGAAAGTAAAGAATTATGGTGGCAAGTCACCCTGGATGCGGGGAAAAAAACAGGTCTTAATGACTTCTTAACAATATTACCATTGTTAAAACTATGAGCTAATAGAATTTAATGGTAATTATTAATTTTGACACTAGAGGGAGCCAACCACTATGAGATTTTATATGCAGTTGTTTTATTCATGCATAAATATCTTTTTGGATGTTTTTTTATGTATTTATTTATTTATTTACAAAAGAACGGTAAAATATAGATGTATTTGGTATATTTATTTAAGCTTTTTTAATTTAACTTATTAAATAGAGAAGCATTGAGTAGTAAGGGAAACACATAAAATGTTGAATCATGAATATTTATGAGCCTAGAGAGTACACTGGTTTGCCCATTTAAATGTTTTATACAACATGTCATTGGTTAATTAATTTTAATTTAGGTATTTAAGGGATGAATGGTTTTAAATTTATGTATCTGATGAAGTCCAAGTTTTGAGGACGAAAACGCGTACTTGCTGTGTGATTTAAAAGCGTTTATGCTTTAGTACTGTTGACAATAAACTGAGTGGATCTAATCTTTGGGTTTCCTGTTTTTGGCTCATTGCACTCATCTTGGGTTTCTTGGTACATTTGGAGTTCTTTCACTTGGTTTTTAATAGTTTACTTTCGTGTAAGAGCTGAAAGGAAACCATAACGTTTGGGCTGTTATGAGTTCGCAAGGACAGGAAGAGTTGGGACAATCTAGGAAACTGATTGTCCAACTGACGGAGCTCATTGATCTCCTTACGCCTCTCTGCCATTCCTTACTTCCTGGTCGAGGTAATGCGTGTAAGGCAGCAGAAAATGGAACCGAAGGGTTTACAGGGCACCATCACAAACGCAAAAGGGAGCTTATGGGCGAAAATGGAGACGCCGGCGACCTTGCTGTACTGAATGGTAGTCCATTTAATCCAGCAGCAACACCGAGGATTTTCGAGTCGGAAGTGGAGGGCGACGAGCAGAGAAAGGATTTACCTATTGACTTGGGAGCCAGACCTAAAACGCTGAGTTCTATGGTAGCACCTACAGGTACTGTCAAAACTAATATGAAAACTACCAATGAATGGTTACAGAAATACTTTTATTTTAAACTGGACAACAATGTGCTAGGTGGGCAACCTAATGGAGACTCATACGTTGTGAAATTAGATAAATTAACTAAAATGATGACTAAATATAGAATTTGTAGTATTGAAAATGCTTACTTAAGAGAATGTTTAAATAAAGAAATAGTTCCAAAAGGACTTAGGGTATATAAATACCCAAACAACGTTCAAGTGGGTTCTGAGTTTCATGAGAGTTTATTAAAAGTTTTTAATAATTTTGGGCTGGAAGTATTGAAACTTATAATTAAAGAAAATGATAGAAAGCAAGATATTTTGGAAAAAGAAATAGAGGAATTAGATATTTTTATTAAGGAAGACCTGATTTATGGTATTAAAGAAGAAAGGGACAAGTACTTTAAAATAAGAAAGGATACTGACAATAAGTGTGATGAGGTTATCCAACGTAAGATGGGTAAATTAAATAGGGATATACAGGAGTATGAAAGTAAAACCAGTTACCCTAAGCCACCTTATACTAAATGGGACATGTATGGTACTGATAGTAAGTGGAAGAAGAATAATTACAACAGGACAAATGAATGGAATGATGCGGAATATGACTTAGAATTTCCACCTTTGAAAGGAATGGAACAAGGTTATAATCAACAGGAAGTTAAAAGAGGAAATTTTCGAATGGGGGGGGAGAAGGGGGAGATACTAGATAGGTTTACCCCTTCTTCCAATGAGATATGTGGCAAACAAGAAGAAATTGTTGTGGAAAGTTTCAAAAACACTTATCAGGGATTTTCTATTTATAATTTCAGTAGTATGCCACTTACTAAAGAGCATTTTAAACTGCTTAGTAAAGGGTTAAAATGTATACCCTTCAATAAAGGAGATCCTACTATGACTTTACTGGATTTTAAATTATTTGTGAGAAAAATTAATTTGGAAGTTTTAGCCTCTAGAAATAATTTTAAGAAAAATAATAGGGTAGATACAAAATTAGTGAGGAAATCTACTTTTAATCCACCTTTGCATCCCCAATTGAAGAATTTCGAAGCAATACTAGAGAACGAAGTTAGAAAATTACAGGATAAAAACAAAAACAAACATATTTTTAATCTTAGTAAGGAAGAAAATGAGGTATTAAATGAGTTAAGAAATAATCACCAAGTTAGAATTATGAAACCAGACAAGGGAGGGGGAATTGTGATTATGGAGAATATATATTATGAAGGAAAAATGAACTCAATATTAAGGGATGAAAAGAAATATACATGTGTTTCTAGGAATGAAGTGAATATGGCTTATCAACAAATAGATATATTGTTACAAGATTTAATATATGAAAAAGTTATAGATAATACTATCTTTAAGTTCTTACATGTAGGTAAGCCAAGAATAGCTTCTATTTTTGGCATCCCTAAAATCCATAAAGATCCTATTGACCCACCCCTTAGGCCAATTGTGTCTGCGGACAGCTCTAAAACATTACCATTGGCAAAATATGTGGATTTAAAAACTAAGCGTATATGGGTTAATAACAAAACCATTCTTAAAGACTCTTGGGATTTATTAAAGGAACTTACACCTGAGCTTTATAGAGATGATTTATTGTTTATCACTATTGATATAGTAGACTTGTTCTCTAGTATACCATGTCATAAAGGTATGGAAATGTTTGAAGAAACCATTTTTCAAGATAAAGTATTGACACAGAATGATAAAATAGTAATTGTAGCTCTTATGGAGACAATCTTGAAGTATAATTTTCTTATATTCGATGGTGAATTCTTTCAACAAACACAAGGGGTTTCTATGGGGGCAGCGTGTGCCCCCACATATGCAAATATAGTGTTATCCAAATGGGAGGAGAAATTTATTTTAAAGTCTACATTTCAGGAACATTGGATATTATATTGAAGATTCTTGGATGACATAGTTATCCTCTGGACTGGTGGACAGGATAAATTTTTAGAATTTATGGAATATTTAAATAAAACCACTAACTTCTTAAGGTTTACTTATAATGTCACCCCTGATAGTGTACAGTACTTAGATGTGGAGATATATAAAACTAATCAAAAATATAAAACTAAAGTGTTTAAGGAAAAGTACTTTTTGTAATTCATTCTTACATTATGAAAGTGCCCATCCCCTACACTGTAAAAGAAACATAGTAAAGGGGCAATTTGTTAGGGGTTCTAGAATGACTAGCCTAGACACAGATTTTTCAAAAGAATGTGATCTGTTAGAGAAAATGTTCTTAGACAGAGGTTACCCCCAAATTTTTGTAGATAAAATAAGGAAAGAAGTAGAAAAAGGTAGATTAGATAGGTTTAAACCTATTAAAGGTATGGGGTATAACAAGAATAACCAAGAGGAAGGATGTAAGTACGAAAATCTATCAGATGGGTTTCAAAGAGGTTTAGTGGTAGAATTTAATTCCACTAATTATAAGGTGAGGGATGTACTACAGAGGGAATGGGATAAATTACTATCACTTACAGATATTGAGGAAATATCTAAAATAAGTCCAAAGGTGATATATAAAAATTCCCAGAGTATAAGGAAAATTTTGGAAAGGTCAGGTATTAACTCAATACCAACAGGAAATAGAAGAATAGGAACATATAAATGTGGAAGATGCAACCAATGCCCCTATATTATAAATAAGGATGAAATTTATTTGGAAAGTAGGATGAGATGGATTAGAAGTAAGGGTCTTTACAGTTGTGACACTAGAGGAGTGGTATACCTTGTGGTATGCCAAAACTGTCAATCATTTTACGTAGGTAAAACCGAAAGAACATTAAGAAAAAGAATATATGAGCATACCTACGATATCTCCAAAGCAAAAGACACTAATGCACTTTATAAACATTCTAGAGGTTGTATAGGATATAATTTTCAATTTTTAGTATTGGAACAAATTAAGCAAGACATTAGAGGGGGTCCCTGGGAGGACATTTTAGAAAGTAAAGAATTATGGTGGCAAGTCACCCTGGATGGGGGGAAAAAACAGGTCTTAATGACTTCTTAACAATATTACCATTGTTAATACTAAGAGCTAATAGAATTTAATGGTAATTATTAATTTTTACACTAGAGGGAGCCAACCACTATGAGATTTTATATGCAGTTGTTTTATTCATGCATAAATATCTTTTTGGATGTTTTTTTATGTATTTATTTATTTACAAAAGAAAGCTAAAATATAGATGTATTTGGTATATTTATTTAAGCTTTTTAATTTAACTTATTAAATAGAGAAGCATTGAGTAGTAAGGGAAACACATAAAATGTTGAATCATGAATATTTATGAGCCTAGAGAGTACACTGGTTTGCCCATTTAAATGTTTTATACAACATGTCATTGGTTAATTAATTTTAATTTAGGTATTTAAGGGATGAATGGTTTTAAATTTATGTATCTGATTAAGTCCAAGTTTTGAGGACGAAAACGTATGCTTGCTGTGTGATTTAAAAGCGTTTATGCTTTAGTACTGTTGACAATAAACTGAGTGGATCTAATCTTTGGGTTTCCTGTTTTTGGCTCGTTGCACTCATCTTGGGTTTCTTGGTACATTTGGAGTGCTTTCACTTGGTTTTTAATGTTTTACTGGTAATTGTTGTTTGACTAATTTTATATAATTGCTGGCTGACAGAGTTGTGCACTGTTATTTTTGCTTCACTGTATAGTTTTTCAGATCTCTGCTGAAGGTGTTGGTTTTCCCCTACCCATTCCTGGGTTGTTGTTTAAATTTGGAGGCTTTTGCAGTTGCCCGTCCCCACTGTAGATTTGATCTGGGACAATCCCCCCAGTCCCATCTCTTTACCTCATTCTACCTAATAGACTCCTTCTGCATTGTTTTTAGTCATTTTTAATTTAATTGCATTTTTTAAACTGTTTGGTCTAACATTGCTACATACTCAAGTGTGCTAGCTTGCACTACATTTGAATTGTTTTGACTGCTGCTTTAGCTACTTTTATGTATATATATATATATATATATATATATATATATATATATATATATATATATATAATAAAATACCTTTCCTGTAACTAGTGTAGTCCAGATTTAGATTTGCTGTATCCAGGACTGTCTGTAAGCTTCTGAGCCCCCCCACCCCCCACCCCCACAAGCTTTCTGTGTTGGAGGGAAGCCTTCTAGCTTATCAGTGGGAGTGTTAAGCACTAGGTAACCTATCTACCACATAAGGAGTGGTTCTGGCCCAGAAATTGTAGTTACTGGCCGTTTGGGCAGTTTTTCTATCTCTCTCAACTTTCTGATTTAAAAGCCCACTTTTGCACTTGTTTCCCCCCTTTCCTGTAACTAGTTTAGTCCAGATACAGATTCTTACTTTTAGCACTTGAATTTGCTTATTTGTGATCAGCACTTGTTCAGAACTTGTAAGCACTAAATAAACTACTAATTACTACAGCATTCAACCTTCCTCATTACCTAGAAGAAAACAGTTTTGGTACTTACTTTCCTCACTTGCTTAGAGGAAAATAGTTTTTTTATTCAGGCATGTCCAAGGGTCAGCTCCCAGTGTTCTTTCCTGTCTATCTGATGAATCTGGGCATCTTGGGGCAATGTAGAAATTGCCTCATGTACACAGACAACCCTCTCCTCCTACCACCCAACACTACAACCTGTGAGAGATGCACTTATCTAGCCAAACTGGAGGTAAAGCTCTCTCCAATCAAGACTGAACTTGACAGTCAAGAGGAGAAGGTAAACACTTGCACCACACCACACTCATCACATAGTCTCACTAAATCTACACCACCAAAATCCGCACATAGAAACACAAAAACATTTGCGGAGGCTCTCAATAATAATCTGCTCAAGCAACAGAGACCTCCAAAGCAGAAATGCAAGCAACCTCCACCCAACACCACCCAAGTGACACATAGCCTGCAGACTCAGTGTGCCACTCAACCACAGCCAATAAAGCAAAACAACATACGCAACACACTAGTCATAGGCAACTCTATAGTCAGGCACACTGATATCCCACTCACCAGGCTAAACAAGGAGAAGGTTACTGTCAGCTGCCTGTTGGGTGCCAGGATCTGCCACATAACCCACGCACTCAGGTCACTCCACAACAAGTACAAATATTACTCTGTCATTGTCCATGTTGGTGTGAATGACCTGAGACATACCTCCCTGGACTACATGAAAAGAGACATGGAAGAGCTCTCCGATCTTGTAGCCCAGGCAGGTATGACCATAGCCCTGAGTAGCATTCTGCCATTACCCAGAATGATGCCGCAGTACAAGGACAAAATGATTGACTTCAACAATTGGCTAAGCTTCTGGTGCCATTCTAAAGGGATTCAGTATCTGTCTGCCTGGGATGACATGGTCGACAGACCACGATGCTTTGCCAGAGATGGCCTGCACCTGTCACCCCTGGGATTCCGGTTACTGGCTAAGGTTCTTGCCGCCCCTATAGTGCCTTTTTTAGGCAAGGTTCAAATGACAAATTCACCACCGTAACAGGAACAGGCAAGCAAAAACTGAGGGTGATGCTACTCAATGCTAGAAGTCTAAATCTCAAAATGCACTCACTTGAGGCACACCTTAAAATGGAGAACATCGATATCTGTGCAGTGACTGAGACTTGGTTCAAGGCTCCAGAGAGCACCCCTGCACTACCAAGCTATAACTCATACCACACTTTTCGGCCATGTAACCTGGACTGGAACACCAAAGGCGGAGGTGTGTCCATATTCATTAAGGATATCCACACCTCCAGGCTAGTTGCTCAGCATAATGCAGCCGAGGTTATCCAAGTGCAACTAACTCTGGACAAAACTGCAATCCAAATTGTAGCTTGCTACAGATCACCCACCATGCCCCAGGATTCCCACTCCTCTTTTCTTGATGTACTGGAAAATATTAGGGTTCAACCAAACACCCTAATAATGGCCGATTTCAACTACCCCACCATTAACTGGGAAAACTACTCCTGTACCAATTCCTTCGCTCAACACTTTCTGGAATTCATAAACTCCAATGCCCTGGATCAACTTATCCACATCCCCACCAGGGGCAACAATATCCTAGATCTAGTCATTACCAATATGAGTGACCGATGTTCCACACCTGAAGTCAATGCCTCATTGGTTCGATCAGACCATAAGCTAATTACCCGAGATATCCACATCCTGCCTCCACCCACCCCACCCCCCATTAAGGAAACCATGGTAAAAAAATTTCTCCAAAGCCAACTTCATGCTTCTTAAGACAGAAGTGGTGAACATCATGACACCCATGCAGATGGACAATACAGTTATGACTACTGAATCCTACACAATTGCACTTTCTAAGCACTTACACGAGTGCATGGATCATGCTATCCCAAACAGAACCAAGATGATATCCTCCAAAAAAAGGAAGCCAATCTGGTGGTCCCCTGCCATAAACAAACTGTACAACAGAAGGAAGAAACTCTTGCAAATGAGAGTAAAATCCCTCGAGTGGAGGAGCTCCCTGGTCAGCCTCAGTAAGAAGATGCGATCCCTGATAAAATCCTCCAAAGCTAGTTACTAAAACAAAATCACCACTGATTCTAAAGACAACCACAAAGCATTCTATAGCTATGTCAAGAATCTCAATGGCAACACTCAAATCTGCTCTGAGTTACAGCACAATGGCACTAAATATACAGACCAAACTGATATTGCCAACATCCTGGCAGATAGGTTCAGTGCTAACTTTACCCCCCTCTCACCCCCTAAAGAGCCCGTCTCTATACCGGAAGAATGCAAAGTTCCTGTAATCACGGCTGCACAGGTATAAAACACACTCTCAAAAGCCAAGAACACAGCATCCATGGGACCAGACAACATCCCAGGCTGCGTTCTACACGAACTACAGAACGAACTGGCACCCCACCTAAGTACCATGTCCAATCATAGCCTCACCTCAGGCTTTGTGCCTGCTGAATGGCACACAGTAACGGTTATCCCACTCCACAAGGGGGGAGCCACTACGGACCCCGAGAATTACAGCCCCATTAGCCTGATGAGCCTGGTCTGCAAGGCCATGGAACGTATCATCATGGAACTTTATAAACAAAGACATTGGTAATCTCCAAACTCTGGATCCCACCCAGTTCAGGTTTGTAAAAGGCAGATCATGTCTCCTAAACCTGATAGGCTTCTTTGAAGCAGTCACCAAAACCGTAGACAAGGGTAAGGTGGTTCACACAGCCTATCTAGATCTTGCCAAGGCTTTCGACACCATCCCCCACTCTGGAATTATAGATAAACTCACTAAACTAGGTATAAATCCCTATGTCACAAGATGGGTTGCCAACTGGCTCACTGACAGAACCCACACTGTGAAAGTAGCAGACTCCAAGTCTGACTTCAGACCTGTGACAAGTGGAGTACCACAGGGTTCAGTCCTGGGTCCTCTCCTGTTTGGTATTTACTTCTCTGAAGTACAAGCTAACACAGAAGGTCTTTGGCTAATGAAGTTCGCAGATGACTGCAAACTAGGAGCCATAATCGAAACTCCTAACAATGTGGACATCCTACAAAAGGGCCTAACTGAGACAGATGCCTGGTGTCAAAGCCATGGCCTCAAGCTCAATGCCAAAAAGTGCATTGTCATCCCCTTTGGTAAAAACTCTGTACCCATGAACTACAACATAGGCGGTAGTATACTTAACACCGAAAGTGTGATAAGAGACCTTGGGACACAGGTGGACAGTAGTCTCTCCTTTGATAATCACATCACCACAGTAGTTAGGAAATCCTTCTACGTGGCACACCTCATCACAAAAGGTTTCACATCCAGAAAAAAAGAGGTCATTGTTCCCCTCTACCTATCACTCATTAGAACAATTATAGAGTACAATGCCCCTTTTGGTATGTACCTCACAAGACATCTACAACAACTGGAAAGGCCACAGAAATACCTCACAAAGAGGATTACCGGCCTCAAACAGATGCCCTACGCAGACCGTCTCAAAAAACTCCAGTTTTACTCCGTCACATATTGCCTACTCAGAGGTGATATCTGCCTAACATACAAAACTATGTCAAACCCAGAGCTGTTGGAAATGCTCCACTTAAAGAAATCCCAATCCCTCCAAGCTACATGCTCTAGGGACCTAAACCTTGTCAACACAATAAACAGAACATGCCGGAGAGATAGATTCCTGTCCCAGAGACTTCCCATACTCTGGAATAAACTACCTATCTATATCAAACAAAGCTCCTCATTAGCACTCTTCAAGAAACATCTTGATGATTGGATGTGAAATAGGAAATTCACCCCGGGGATCACCTCTATGGCTCTGCTCGACAGTGGCACAGGAAAATAATTTTCTTGGGTGGCAAAAGCCAGGGTACCTTTTTGGCTGGGCTTCTATAGGCCCCAGGGCCGATTGCCTAGTACCTACCTATGAACCTATGAACCTATATTTTGTCATTGTTAGCTAATCCATCTTTCATGACCAAGATAGCTACTGAAAGCAATCATAACCAGTCTATTAATCAGCCTGCCTTCCTTCTCAAATTATTCTAACTTCACTGATGGGATGTTCACTGTCAGCTCGGATGTTACCTGGACAGAACTAAAGTTATTATTCATTATTTATTTATTATTTGTCTTTATTTACCAACTAGGTAGTACCCATTTTTAGTGGAGGCCGGGGGAGATAAGCCCCATTTGTTTACATTGCATTATACTATTATTAGAAAAGATTTTCAGCATTTTATTTCATTCTCCCAAAAATAGACCTAAAGTTTATGAGAAACCTTACTAAAAGGATACAAAGCCTAAAAATATGCCCTACATGGACTGGTGCAGTGCCTTGTCACTATAGTTGGTATCCTACAGACCAGTAAGAGATGACGAGTGTCTGCCATACAGGGCATCCTCTGACCCAATACTGATGGATTTACTGTACATCGGCAAGTTAAATGGCTTCAGAAATACTTGGTCTAGGGATATAAACCTCTACTGCAACATCAACAGAACAGTTTGAAGAGACAGTTATATCTCACAGAGGATACTGTTGCTATGGAACAGACTCCCCATACACATAAAACAAAACTCATCCCTGTCCATATTCAAGCGCAACTTGAATCCATGGGTGGGAATTTATCCAAGGACTGTGCCCCTTTAGTACTAATGAACAGAGGCAGCTCCTAAATGCTTTATCCCATGGATGGCTCACCCTCAAATTGTCTATGGTATGATCCCATTTTTTTTATATATATTTATAATTATCACCCATGGGATGGGTAAAGCTAATCTAGCACTAAATGGGATAGGTTAACTCTAGTGACAAAACTTGAAACTGACTAGGCTTAAAAATTGCCTGCAAGAGCAGCTAGAGTAGTACTTACCTATGAACCTATACAATCACCTTGTCTTGGTGGCTGACATGTTGTATTCAATTCTGATATTAAAAATACAGCAACAGATACATGGGCTTCATTGAACACATCTGTAAAACATTACAAGCTACATGTAATCTTTAGATGTAGATGTACCTTTGGGATCATTGTCATTAGGAATATTTTCCCATGAAGAGAACCACCCAGGAGGAGAAGCATGGGACTCTGTCCTAATTGTTGATGAAGATGGACCTCTTCAAGTGAAATAGGAAAGTTATGTGCTTACTATAATGTGAGCACTGGGTGAGCAGGTCCATCCTTTTCAACATACCCAACACTCATTCCCCTGCCTAACAGCAGACAAGACCTGGAGGAATAATGTGTTGTTATAGTTGTCTGTGATCCACCTTGACATGGCCTTGCAGAGTTCTGGAGAGGAAGTTGTTTGCTGTGCATTACTGCTGAAGGGGATGGGCTAGTAGCAGATGAAGTTTCAGATACCAAACTAACTAAAAACTTTGTCTTTAGTTCCAATTGTTGACAAGGATGAACTTGTTCATCTAGTGCTAACTTTGCAGTACCTATGCAACCTTCATTTCCTTGACTTCTTTTGCTACAGGAACTGAGTTTCTCTGTAGCTTTCTACTGATATTTGGGATGATATTCTTCAATCCATAATTGAATACTAGTTTCTGACCTACAAAATTATATTTTCATCACAAAATGTATGTTGTATTTATGCAAGTTTCTGTAAATACTCTTTTAAGAATAAGTATGCATTTATCATCAGCATCACCATCATCAATTCCCTTTTTCTCATTTTTACTGGATGTCTCATCCAGTGTCACCACCCCTATCTTCTTTGACAGAATTTGAAAGATTTTTGAGTGATTTCCTGTAATTTTGTTATGGATGGGACAGAGCAGATAAGGGTTGATTTGTCGGTGTATTGTACGAGAGTGGCAAGTGTTGTAGCGGTATGAAGTTTATTTATGAAAATATTAGCTAGAAGGGGGCTGAGTATTGACCCTTGAGGAACACCAACAGAGATTGGTTGAAGTGCTGAAAGGTTTTGTTGCCATTTAGGTACCTGCTGACAATTTCATAAATAACTGTGAAACCAGGAGAGGGAGGAGTAAGTGAATCCTAGTGCTGCGAGTTCAGAAAGGAGCTTTTGGTGGGTCACTGTTTCAAATGCTTTGGAAAGGTCAAGGAAAAGTGAAGAAACAAGGTTGCTGTCATTTCTTTATTGGTTTACTATGTTGGTGAAGTTGAGGAGGGCAGTAGTAGTACGTGGTTGGGCTTGAAACTGTGCTGAGTGTTGGAGAGGAGGCTTTGTTTGGTTATATGTTTCATAAGCTGAAACTGAATACATTTCTCGAGGATTTTACAGAGGCATGATAGGATAGCAATAGGTTTATGAATTGTTAACTCTGTTGAAGTACCTCCTTTGTGAAGGGGTATAATAATGGATGTTTTCAGGATGGTTTGGACATAGTTTTCAGTTGTTGACCAGTTGATCAGAATGGAGATGGGGAAGGCTATTGCTTCTGCACCTATTTTGAGTAACTCACAGGGTAGGCTATCAGCAGCTGAGGTTGTTGCTTTTAATTTGGCTAATAATTTTTTTATGGTTGGTGTTACTATGGGCTGAAAACTAAAAGACAGTGTGTTGCTTTCGAAAACATCTTTGTATGTTTTTAACTTTTTCACAAGATAGTGGTTATAGGTCATATGGGCGGCCATGGTGGTGCAGTGGTTAGCATTGCCGCCTCACAGCAAGAGGTTCTCTGGTTCGATCCTCTGCTGGGGTGCCTTCTGTGTGGAGTCTGCATGTCCTCCCTGTGGTCGTGTGGGTTTCCTCTGGGTGCTCTGGTTTCCTCCCACATCCCAAAGACATGCTGCAGGTGGATTGGACACTCTAAATTGGCCCTAGGTGTGAGTGTGTGTGTGCGTGTGCCTTCTGTGGAAGGTTGGGTGCTGGGCTGGCAACTCGACACTGTAAAACTCCACTGCCAATCATGAGCGGACAAGGTGATCTGCTGTGGTGACCCCTAACCGGGAAAAGCCAGAAGAAGGAGAAGAAGAAGTGGTTATAGGTCATATAATAATCTAAAAAGGGGGTACCTGAATGAGTTGTATTTTTTTTTTTTTATTTTAACATGATTTGTAACTCAAGCTTAAATTGTAAACATGTGCTGTGAGAACTCATGCATGTAACACTGTGCATGCCTAGTATGGTGGAGAAAGTACAGTTGTGTACACTTACCATAAATGTAGATGTTCGAGTGTATTCACTGTTTCAGTCATTACATTTGGGTAATCTGCTGGCAGGTTGCCCTCAGTTGGCCTGAATATCAAAGTCTTGGGTCCTACGTCAGTTGCTGTCTCCTCTTCCATTACATCAGGTCGTCAGGGGTATAAAACAGGCAGCCGATGCCGTTTTCTTTAGTTTTTCTTGCCCCAGATGTCAGGTGTCCCCCAAATGGGGAGCAAAAATATATATAAATATATATAAAATTATATATATGCATGCAATTGTAACAACATAAATTTTACCTTCATCTAAAAGCAAATACACCACAAAGGCTGTAGAATATAGTGAAGGAAAGAGAAGCTCCAGAATAAAGGGGGATGGCAGATGGGTAACCCGGACTGCAACAGTGAATACACTCGAAAATCTACATTTATGGTAAGTGTACACAACTGTACTATGTTCCTCGTGTTTCACTGTTGCAGTCATTACATTTGGGTAGAATCCCAAAGCTATGGATGGGAGATTGGAACTAAATAGCATTAGGAGCGGCTATAAGGCCCTACAGAACTGCACTGGCAAAGCCTGCCCTGGACTTAGGGAAGAGAGGCAAATGATAATGCTTTGTAAAAGTATGAACAGAGCTCCAAGTAGCAGCTTCTAGAATGTCTTTGGTTGGTACCCCTCTGAGGAAAGCTGCTGAGGTAGATGCAGCACTGGTGGAATGTGACCTAATTCCCTTGGGCACCGGTTTACCATGATGCAAATAGCAGAAACGAATACAGTGGCTTATCCACTTTGAAATAGTCTGCTTTGAAATAGCCTTTCCCTCTGATCCTGCTGCATATGCCACCAGTAGCTGCTCAGACTTTCTTAGAGATTTGGTCCTGTTTAAGTAGAATCTTAGTTGTCTGTGTACATCCAAGGAATGCAGAATCTGCTCCCCCTTGTTCTGCGGATTTGGGTAAAATGTTGGCAGGTGAATGGTTTGGTTAAAAGCCACACTGGATACCACCTTAGGCATAAAGGAAGGACTGGTCCTGAGGGACACCCTGTCTGGGTAAAATATAATAAAAGGCTCCATAGCCATGAGGGCCTGTAGTTTTGAAACCCTTCTTGCTGAAGTGATTGCCAGAAGGAAAGCTGTTTTCCAAGATAAAAACTTTATATCTGCAGTAGCTGCTGGTTCACATGGTGGCAGAGTGAGCTTTTCCAGCACAAAATTGAGGTCCCATGCAGGAGTTGGTGATCTTCTGGGAGGCCTTAAATTTTTGGCCCCTCTAAGATACTGTTTTAGCAGAGGATGAGAAAAGATGGGAGGCTGTGTGTTGTAATGAGCCGAGATGGCAGAGGCATGGATTTTTATTGATGAAAAAAGATAGGCCCTTGTCAAGCATCTCAGTCAAGTATTGTAAAATCTGAGGAATATTTGGCTTTGCTGTGTCAGTCCCTTGTGCTTGGTTCCAAGCACAGAATCACTTCCATTTATCAGCATAAGATTTTCTAGTACTAGGCCTTCTGGCTTCCAAAATGACATCCATCACAGATTTACTGAGTGGTGTTTGAATAATTACATGATCAGTCATGCTGCCAGGTTCAGGGTTTGGAGCTGATTGTGCAGAATTTGATTGTTCTGCTGAGACAGTAGATGAGGTATTTGAGGCAAGTACCAAGGAGGGAGTTGAGACATATTCCTTAGAATTGGGTACCAGTGCTGGCGAGGCCAGTCCGGGGCAATTAGGATCATTTTTGGTTTTTCCTGTCTGACCTTTAGTAGGACCTTGGGAAGAAGAGGCAGAGGAGGAAAGGCGTAGACTGATAGTTTTTTCCAACTGAAGGATAGGGCATCCACTTTCCATGCTTGTCTGTGATAAGGCCTTGTGCAGAATTTGTCCAGTTGATAGTTCTGGAGAGAGGCAAATAGATCTATGTCCAGGCTCCCCCATTTCTCTGTTATCATGTTGAAGACTTGTGGATCCAGTTTCCACTTGTGAGGGTCCATAAGATTTCTGCTTAGGTCGTCTGCCAGAGTATTTTGTTTTCCTGGCAGGAATTGAGCTTGAAGATGTACTTGGTAAGTCAAGGCTGTGTCCCACAATCCCATGGCTAGTCTGCAAAGGGGGTAGGAATGTGTGCCCCCCCCTGCTTGTTTATGTGCCACATAACAGTGGTGTTGTCTGTCTTTATCAGTAGTTGTCCTGGATGAAGTAAGTCCTTGAAGGCTGTCAGGGCATTCTGAACAGCTAACATCTCTTTCTGGTTGATATGCAGATGCATTTGTTTTGGGCTCCATATGCCCTGAATGCATCTCCCCTCCAGGTGGGCCCCCAAGCATAGTCTGATGCGTCTGTAGTTAGGGTTTGGTTGGCAGGGGGGTAGAGTGAAAGACTGTCCCATGTTCTGGTGACATGTCTCTGCCCACCAAAGAAATTCCTGTTGTAGGCAGGGAATGAGAGGAATCATTGTTTCCAGACTGTGACAATGTTGACTCCATAAACATTTTAGGTACCATTGTAGTTTCCTCATATGCAGAATTAATAGAATGCAGGATGCCATGAATCCCAAAGCCTGCAGAATTTGTCTTGCAGATAACTGGATTTTTGTTGCCATCTGTTTGAAGTTAATAGTCAGTTGCCTTTGTCTGGCGTAAAGTAAGCCATCTGGGCAGTTGTATTCAAGCTTGCACCCAGGAATGTAATCTTTTGAGAGGGTACCAGTTGTGATTTCTTTTCGTTTATTGTGTACCCTAGGCATGTTAGAAGCCTTTTTACAAACACCAGATGTTGAAGAAGAGTGTCCTTGTCCTCTGCTTGAATGAGACAGTCGTCCAGATAAGGATATATTTGAATGCTTCTTTGTCTGCAAAATGCAATTATTGGTGCCAGGCACTTTGTAAAGACCCTGGGAGCAGTAGATAAGCCAAAGGGCAGTGCAGAGAATTGGTAATGCAAAAAACCTGCTTTGAAGTGGAGGTATCTTCTGCCTGATTCCCTTATTGGGATATACAGGTATGCCTCTTTTAAGTCTAGAGTCACTAGCCAAGTGTTCTTGCCCAGCTTGGGCAGAAGCTGTTGCAAGGTCAGCATTTTGAATTTTGGGATGTCCAAGAATGTGTTCAAAATCGATAAATCCAGTATTGGGTGCCAGGCATTGCCTTTTCTGGGTACCAAGAACAGTCCTGAGTAAAACCCTTGTCCTTTTTCTAGTTCTGGTACTGGCTGAATAGCCCCCATATCCATGAGGGACGTAACTTGTTTCTGTGCCTCTGCTCATTGATTTTGTGGCAGATCTGGTCAACCATTTGGAATTGGCAAGGTATGGAAATGAAATCTGTATCCCTGGGATACTATGTTTAATACCCACTTGTCCTTGGTTATTAACTGCCAGTTTTGTGCATGAAGTGCTAGTTTTCCCCCTAAGGGGGCTGCGAGAAGATAAGTGCTTGGTGATGGCAGAAGGAAGTCATTGAGACTGCTTACTGTAGGGTTGTGCTTTGTTTCCTCCAGATTTGGAGGTAGAGGCACCCCATTGCTTTGACCTGTAGGCACCCTGTGATTGGTATCTAGAGCCTTTTGAGCACCTGGATTTGCCCCGTGAGGCTTTGTCGGACACAGGAAAGGACCAATTTTTTGTAGGCCAGTGTCTACTGAATCTTGATAGCTGCACTTGTAAAAAGTCTTTTACAGTTTGCATAGACTTAGCTTTGTCTTCCATTTTCTTTAAAACCTCTTCTGCCTTATTACCAAACCAAGTAGTAAAGGTGCATCCAACAACTTAGCTTTAACATGATCAGGCAGATTTTGGTCTTTGAGTCAGGCATGTCTTCTAATCACAGATCCAGTAACTACAGCCCTGCAGGAGGCCTCCAAGGAATCAAAACCACATTGCAAAGTATGCTTTCCAACCTGTTCTGCTGCATGCAATAATTCCTGTAATTCTTTATTTTCCACACATTCAGAAATCAACATCATTTCAGTAATCCCATAACATGCTGTTGATATTTAAGCATGTGAAACTGGCAGTTTAAGGCCCTAATTGCCAAAGTTGCAGACGTATAAATCTTCTTTCCCCATCTATCCAGCACCCTGGAATCTCTATCAGAGGGGGTAGGATTCTTAGCTGTTGAGGCCTTTACACCTTTAGGACCCTGTGAGATAGTTTCAGGGTCAGCAGCAGAATTTTTGAATAAAAATTTGTGGGAGTCAGGAACCCCGTAATATCTGTCTGGCTTGCTAGGAGCCGGTGGTAGGGAATCTGGAGCCATGCTTGATTCCGAAAACACATCATCAACAATGTCTAAAACAGGAGGTATGGCCAAAGGCCTATGCTGAGGGAGAAGAAGGAAATCCCTAAGCCTCTTTTTTGATTCTGAGAAATCTTGACTCTCCCAATGAAAATGTTCCCTCAAAGTATGCAAGGTTTCACCAAAAGAATAATCTTCAGGAGGGGATGCAGATGGAATAGATTCCCCTGCATCCGATTCTTCATAGGGTGGTATAGACAATTCCTGATCAGAAGAGGAATCAGAAGAAATAGAAATCTGATCTGAAGATTCATAATCAGTGTCTTGCCTAGGCCTCTTATCGGGGGGGGGGGGGACCCCTGATCAAGGTAATTAAATCTTCAGCCATTTTGATCATCTGTTTCTTGGGCATAGAGGCCTGAGCAAGTGGCTCATGCGTCAGTTTTTTGGACTTAGGAGTTGCTTTTGTCTTTGTTTTTGAAGCTGGCGTCAGTTTTATATAGAAATGCTGAGGCCTGAAAACACCCTCAGAAGCCAGTGCCTGCTCAGCGGCTCCGGACCCATCTGAGGGAGAAACATCCGCAGGTACAATACTTTGAGAATCTCGCGGCAGCCTCACTGAGTACCGGCGAATCGGCGACTGGCTTAGGAGAAGCTTCGTCATCGGTTTTGGACCTCGACGGTCTGTCTCTGTCCTTTTCTTTGCATTTTTTGTGAACTCCGGTAGTCTGATTACTATCCAACGATATTTCAGGTTAGTTAAATCTGTTTCCAAAATATTTAGAAGCAAAGATATACCAATGCTTAATAGTGTGTTGGTTGAATCTAGCACAAAACTGACAGCAAGGCACGTTATGATCTAGGCCTAGGCAAGGAATACAGTACAAATGGAAGTCCTTATGAGGTATTTGCTTCCCACAAGTAATGCAATTATTAACTTTTAATGACATCGGTATGGCGCAAGAAAATGTTTCCCCAACGGGGTACTTAGCTTTAATTGAAGACTTCGGTTCTGAAACTTGAATGCAAAAATTTCAGGAGTCGGCCGACCGGCACTTGCGAACTGCTTCTGCTTTGGGCACCACGTGGCAAGAAAGACTAAAGAAAATGATGTTGGCTTATTGTTTTATACCCCTGATGACCTGGCGTCATGAAAGAAGAGACAGCAACCGACGCAGGACCCAAGATTTTGATATTCAGGCTGACTGAGGGCAACCTGCCAGCAGATTACCCAAATGTAATAATTGCAACAATGAAACATGAAGAACATCTCAGACAAGAAGATTCATTTGTATAGTTCTAGGCAAATCAGCATGTTATAACCCGGTGTAATTATACTGTCTTAACCCAAGACTGCTTTTCTTTGTCGTTTGGTGGAAATCAACCAAGGAACCAGGGAGTTTTAATGTTTTAATAAACTGCTTGCTACCTTTTGTCATTATTTTGATTTCTCGTAATTTGTATTAAAACTTGTAAAATGTCCAGGTTTCATGAAAATTTTCTTTTGGACAAAATGTAGTTTTCACTGTTTAATTTTTTTCTTTGGAACTTTTAAAATTCCAGATGAATCTGATGAAACTGCATGTGAAATAATGTATGTTATGTTGTCCATCTCGCCTTCCTTCTTTCTGGTTGGGGTTCAGAGCCAATCTCGGCTCCGACTTGGCCACTTCTAAAGCTCGAACAGTCCTTACTGGCTTGAGGCTGACCCCTTATCCCAGCATGTTTAGTGGTAGCTACCCAGATCTTGCTTGCCGCTTGCAGCGTCGAGATTGTCTTCTGCTGGCACAGGCTAAGTAGTCAATTTTTTTCTGTCAAAATTGTTATTCGTTTAGGCTAATTTTACATTAGAATTTAGAGTTTCTCTTACTTATCACCCCTTTCCTCATTACAGTTGTTGTTTGCTGTTGTTAGGCCATCGTTTCCTCTCAGGCCTTTTTTCTATGTGTTGTCGGCGTTCCGTTTTTCTCTCTTGAGGGTTGTTGTCTTGTTCTTTTTTCCCCTCTTTGCTACTTAGGGAGGAGCCATTTTAGTTAGAGGCGTTCTCCCTCTGAGAGCAGTAGCCGTTTAACTTAGAGGCTACCCCCTTCTCTTCTTTCCCTCCTTTCTTTCTTTAAAAAAAAAAATATACACTATTTTTTGTTGTTTATCTCTTTGTGTTTATGATGTCTAAAGAACCTACAAAGCACTCAGGATTTAAGAAATGCGACTCGTGTTGCCAAAAAATGTCCCTTACGGACGGGCACACAAGTTGTATTTACTGTTTAGGTGTGGTCCACCTGCAGGACTCATGCTCTGTTTGCCATGGCTTTAGTGCACAGGTTTTGCAGGAGAGGCGCAACAAACTGATATTGAGAGAGTTATTAAAACCTCAGGTTGAGGTTGCATCGGATACTCAGCCTACTAAAAAATCTGATGACAAACTGGCATCTTCGTCGGCTCCACCTTCGGTGCCGACAAAGTCAAAATCAAAGTCTTCTGATCCTTCAGAGCGGATTTTTGGCTCTGAAGATTCCTTTTCTCCAGCGGCTCCATCTGTGGCTTCGGAGCCATCCTGACTCAAAAGAGATTGAGATCTCCTTCTTTGGACCCGGTGAGATCTGTGCCTCAGTCTCCATTTTTGCAGTCAGTGGCAGGTAGTCACCAGTCCTCGGCCCACTCCTCTAGATCATCCAGGAGTTTATCAGATGATGATGTGGAGAGAGTGGTGAATAGGCTGCTCAAGACATGGGTATTTGCCCAATTGTTGTCAGGCCTAGCCCAGAAGGAAGTGGCGCCGTTGTCCAAACCAGTCCCTGTCTCTGTTCCTTCACCGACTGCATCCAGTTCAGAGCTGGAGTGCATAGAAGTAGTAGTGGTGGAACCATTGGTTCTGACAACCCTTGCCTTGTCATTCGCTCCGACCTCCTCGACAGTCCGCTCCATCAAGTGGTCTGTGCGCCGAGACTCCCTCATCAGCTCTGAGGGGGGAAGTGGCATCGGACCCTTGTCTGACCCTGCTTTCCCTCTCAGAGCCTCGGTGCAGGTGAGTTCAGCTCCCACATTTGCCTCGGAGCCATCACCTTCGGTGCGGAGGAGGTCTCCAGGCTCCTCAGAGCCAGATCCTCCCTCCATTCCAGATCGTGGCGCCTTCAAGGTGATGAGGAGTGCGCTGTCCACTGAGACAGCCCCACTCTCAGCTCCACTGGCTCCATCCCCATCGATACCGGTGTCTGCTTCGGATCCTTCTCTCCATCCCAAGCATAGGGAACCGATGCCCCAGGATGCCCCACAGGGTGACCCCGCTTCTTCCGTGACCTGTCTTGAGCATGCCTTAGAAGAGGTTCCCAGGAAGAAAAAGTATAAGAGGAAACATGTGGACTTCCCTGAGTCCATCACCTCTGACACGGACTTGGATGACTCGGAAGGGACCCCACAGTCCCCCTCTGAAGATGTCTCATTCTCAGACATCCTAGAGATCCTTAGGCAGAGGGGAAACTGGAAACCCCTTGCCTGTTCTGAGGATGAGTCCGTGTACCTGGACGCATTTGTTTTCTGACCTTCCACCTTCTGGGTGTCTCCACCTTTCGACCCACTTTTGTCTGTAGTGAGTCGAAAGGCGTGGAGTGCTCCAGAGACCATGGAGCCCGTTTCGAGAAGGCCTAACAAATTGATGATCACTCCAGAGGACAAGACCTTTCTCTCCAAAGGTGTGCCAGTTGATGCTATGGTGGTGGCAGCAGCCACCAAAAGTAACTCGCGGAGACTTCCTCTTCTATCCATCCGCCAAACAAGGAGTCTAGAGCCATGGATAAATATGGGAAGCGTGTTTTCTCTTCAGCAGCCTTTACTCTTTGGTCACTGAATTATTTGACACATTTCACAAGACTTCAGAGGGACCTCCTTAAAGAGATGGGAGATACCCTCCAGGATCCTTCAGCTGAGGGAGCAGCTTCCAAGTCAGCTAACCAGCTAGCAACCCTAACCTCCATTGTTAACTCCTCCATGCGCTTGATTTCTTATGCAGCAGATGGAGTGAGTAGGGCTGCAGGCGCAGGAGTGGCTCTTTGCAGACACTCCTGGATGTGCCTTTGTCAATTTGTGGAGCCCTTCAAGTCCTCCTTTATGAATGCCCCCTTTGATGGCTCGGCCTTGTTGCAAGTTCAAGAAACTCTTACCAGGAGTGAACGAGATGGCAAAACTCTCTCTGCTGTAGGAGTCTGTTTTTCCACTCCATCCCGGCCTTATCCCAAAGGCCAAAAGAGTGGCAAAATGTGGTTACATAAATCCCAGGGAGCTTCGCCAGACACCTGTGGAGATCATTCCCCCAGAGGCAGAGGGGGAAATAATAACGGGAGACACTGACCTCACTGCAGGGGGGGGGTCCGCAAGAGGGCGACAGGCCCTTTCAGAATCCCTGAAGGATTGCCTGTCTGCCCACCTCTGGAGGCAGTCAGGGGCAGAATATCATTGTACCCAAGAGCCTGGCAAGATATAACAGAAGATGAGTGGGTAAGGTGTATAATATCCAGGGGTTACAAAATTCCCTTCTCCCAAACACCCCCAAGAAGTCAAAAATCATCAATCCCAGATGTTCCACCCAATCTTCAGGATCAAGCAGCCGTAGAAGTAAAAACTTTGCTGCAAAAAAGAGCCATTCAGGAAGTCCCCGCAGACCAGATAGAATCCAGAACTTACTCAAGGTTCTTTTTAGTTCCAAAAAAGACAGGGGACTGGAAACCTATCTTGGATCTCAGCAAGTTAAACAGGTCAGTAAACAAGACCAAGTTCGGGATGGTGACACTGCAGTCCAGTCTACCCTTTTTGGGCCAGGACAATTGGATGTGCTCTATCAATTTCCAGGACGCGTGCTACCATATAAAAATGGACAGGCAGTCCAGGAGACATTTACACTTCTGGCTGGGAGCCAGCAATTACCAGTTCAGAGCTCTGCCCTTTGGTCTCACCACAGCCCCCAGGGTGTTCACCAAATGCATGGCAGTAGTGACGGCTCACCTGAGATGTTTGGGATTCCAGGTGTTTCCTTATCTAGATGACTGGTTCCTCACTGCAACCACCGAGCATCATCTCTTAAGGGCCAGAAACCACAGATTCACACTTATGCACACCTAGGAATCACAATAAATTACGAAAAATCTGACTTGTTGCCCTCTCAGTGTATTACTTTCATAGGCACTCAACTAAATACAAGAGACATGATAGCCAAGCTCCCACAAGAAAGAGCACTTGCCATTTGAGGTCAGGTCTCTCTCCTCTTGTCAAAGTCAAAGGTTCAGGCTCGGTTTGTCCTAAAGGTCTTGGGATTGATGGCAGCTGCCATTACTCTAGTTCTGTTAGCTCATTACCATATGAGGATTGCAATAGCTCCTCTTCACTCAGTGGTCATATCAGGACTTACCAATGTCACACATGATCTTAATCACAGATGCTTGCAAGAAAGATCTACAGTGGTGGCTCCAGTCTCCCCTAGTCACTCTAGGCAGACCCTTTGTACCCCTCATCCGGTAGCCACAGTTATCACGGACACTTCCCAGATGGGGAGGGGGCATTATCTGGGACAGACAGTCCAAGGAACTTGGCAACCTCACGAGTACCATTTGCACATCAATGTCCTGGAGATGAGAGGGGTCTTATTAGCTTTGCAAGCACTTCACGACTCTCTCTCCCCTGGGCTATATAGCAATTCAGACGGACAACATGTCAGTAGTGTGGTACATCAACAAACAGGGCAAAACCAAATCTTACCCCTTATGTCAGGAGGCCCTTTGAGTATGGCAATGGGTGATCTCATCTCAGCATTTTCTGGTTGCAACACACATTCTGGGGAAGTCCAACGTGATAGCGGACAAGCTCAGCAGGGCAATTTTCCTGCCCCACGAGTGGCCTCTGAAACAAGATGTGGCGGATATTTTCTTCCGCAGATGGGGCCAGCCATGCTGTGATCTTTTTGCCTCTCACCTAAACAACAAATGAAGCAGCTAGTTTGCCCTAGTTCCCCCACCGCTACAGTCACCCAGAGATGCACTGGTCCACGATTGGCCCCCCAGGATTCTTTATGCTCCCCCCCCTTCCTTTAATTCCAAAAGTTCTTCAGAAAGCAAAGTTGCTGAGTCACAAGCTGATCCTCATTGCCCCATACTGGCCTCGTCAGATATGGTTCCCATTCCTTTGGCGTTTCCTGAAAGAGGAGGCTTGGATTCTGGATCCAGTTCCGGACCTCCTGACACATCAGTCGGGCGCTCTTCTTCCTTCCATTAAAACTTTCAAGCTGTCTCCACTTCCAATCCTAGCCAGGCTCCCTGATATCTCATCTATGGTTCAACATATTTTAGTCTCTTCTCATAAACCACCTATTAGGAAACTTTACGCTAGTAAATGGAAGAGGTTCTCCTTCTGGGACGAGCAAAATGACATTGATCCCTTTACAGCTCCAATTGCAAATATCTTGGAATTCCTGGCAGAAACCTTCGAAAAAGGAGCAACGGCTGCTATGATTCATGTTCAGCTGGCTGCTATTTCTAATTTTCATGTGGGTCTTCTAGGTTCTAATGTCATGTCCCATAAGCTATGTAAGGCCTTTTTTGAAAGGTGCTACCCTATTAAGGCCTCCTATCTGAGAACCTCTCCTTTTAACCAGATTGTTTAATAAAATCTTGGAAAATGAGAGAATGCCTGAGGAATGGAGAAGAAGTGCTTTGGTACCGATTTTTAAGAATAAGTGTGATGTGCAGAGCTGTAGTAACTACAGAGGGATTAAATTGATCAGTCACAGCATGAAGTTATGAGAAAGAGTAGTGGAAGCTAGGTTAAGAAGGGACATGATGATTAGTGATCAGCAGTATGGTTTCATGCCGGGAAAGAGCACTACAGATGTGATGTTTGCTCTGAGAGTGTTGATGGAGAAGTACAGAGAAGGTCAGAAGGAGTTGCATTGTGTTTTTGTAGACTTAGAAAAAGCATATGACAGGGTGCCTAGAGAGGAGTTGTGGTATTGTATGAGGAAGTCGGGAGTGTCAGAGAAGTATGTAAGACTGGTACAGGATATGTACGAGGGTAGTGTGACAGCGGTGAGGTCTGCGGTGGGAGTGACGGATGCGTTTAAGGTGGAGGTGGGATTACATCAAGGATCAGCTATGAGCCCTTTCTTATTTGCAATGGTGATGGACAGGTTGACAGACGAGATCAGACAGGAATCCCCATGGACAATGATGTTTGCAGATGACATTGTGATCTGTAGTGAGAGTAGGGAACTGGTGGAGACGACTCTGGCGAGATGGAGATATGCTTTAGAGAGAAGAGGAATGAAGATCAGAAGAACTAAGACAGAATATATGTGTGTGAATGAGAGGGAAGATAGAGGAATGGTGAGGATGCAAGGAGAAGAGGTGGCGAAGGTGGATGAGTTTAAGTACTTGGGATCAGTAGTTCATGGCGAGTGTGGAAGAGAGGTGAAGAAGAGAGTACAGGTAGGATGGACTGGGTGGAGAAGAGTGTCAGGAGTAATTTGTGACAGACGAATACCAGTAAGAGTGAAAGGGAAGGTCTACAAGAGGGTAGTGAGACCAGCTATGTTATATGGGTTGGAGACAGTGGCATTGACAAAAACGCAGGAGTATGAGCTGGATGTGGCAGAGTTAAAGATTTTAAGATTTGCACTGGGTGTGATGAGGGTGGACAGGATTAGGAATAAGTATATTAGAGGGCCAGCCCAGGTTGGATGGTTTGGAGATAAAGCCGGAGAGACAAAGATTACATTGGTTTGGACATGTGCTGAGGAGGGATGCTGAGTATATTGGGAAAAAGATGCTAAGGATGAAGCTACCAGGTAACAGGAAAAAAGGAAGGCCTAAGATAAGGTTTATGGATGTGGTGAGAGAGGACATGTAGGTGGTTGGTGTGGCAGATCAAGATGCAGAGGACAGGAAGAAATGGAAACAGATGATCCACTGTGGCGACCCCTAACGGGAACTGCCAAAAGAAGCTGATGATCTGAGAACCTCTCCATCCTTGGGATTTAAATTTAGTACTAGCTGCTCTGATTCTTCCTCCCTTTGAGCCAGCTGCTTCTTGTCCTCTAAAGTTCTTATCATGGAAGACCCTCTTCCTGATTGCTGTTACATCAGTTAGGCGGGCTTCCGAGTTACAGGCATTTTCCATCCGCCCGTCTTATATGATCTTTCACAAGGATAGAGTATCCCTTAGAATGCAGAGTATAATTTGAATCATTCAATTGAACTTCCTGTTTTCTTTCCAAATTATGGCAACAAGGCAGAGTATAAATTACATCAAATGGATGCCCACAGGCAGTTATGATTTTATCTTCAAAGAACCAAGGACATCAGAAAATCAGATCAGCTATTTGTGTCCTTCTCTCAGAGCAAGCAAGGCTCACCAGTTTCCAAAGTGTCTCTTTCAAAATGACTGTCCAATACTATTACTCATGCTTATGAGTCTCGAAATGTGTCAGTCCCAGGTAAAGTAAGGGAACATTCTACTGGGTCCTTGGCTACCTCCATAGCCTTTCAATCTAAGCTTCCTTTAGATACTGTTTGTGCGGCAGCAACATGGGCTACTCCCCATACCTTCATTTCTCATCACAAACTGGACATGGCCTCTCGGAACAGGGCATCCTTTGGTTTCACGGTTCTGAAGTCTCTTTTCCAGTGAGCCACCCAGGATTTAGGTGCTGGGGATGCTGTCCCAACCCGAAAGAAGGAAGGCGAGATGGACAAAATAACATAAAGAAGTTAAGTTCTTACCATAACATTCCATTGTCCTTTATCTCACCTTCCTTCTTGCGTCCCTCCCTCCTTACCCCATCCAAGATGATTTAGAGGAATTTGTTTTTCTTTTGACTGATTTGGTTGAGTTTCCTTTGCTTTCAGCTTTTGGTATTGCCCTTGTCACCATGGTTGTTCTGTTGTTTTTGGTACAAGGAAGCACATAGTTCACAAAGTCAGTGTGCTAAACAGTCACAGCCCTTAAGGTCAAACAACATGCCAGACACACTTGTAATAGGTGACTCCATAGTCAGGCACACTGACGTCCCGCTCACCAGACTGAACAAGGAGAGGGTCACAGTAAGCTGCCTGTCGGGAGCTAGAATCCGCCACATAACACAAGCACTCAGGTCACTCCACAGCAAGTACAAATATGACTCAGTCATTGTACATGCCGGTGTGAACGACCTGAGACGTACCTCCCTGGACTACATGAAAAGAGACATAGAGGAGCTCTCTGATTATGTAGCCCAGGCCGGTATGACCCTGACCCTGAGCAGCATCTTACCCTCACCAAGAATGATGCCACAGTACAAAGACAAAATGATCAGCTTTAACAATTGGCTTAATTACTGGTGTCATTCTAAGGGGATCCAGTGTCTGTCTGCTTGGGATGACATGCTTGACAAGCCACGCTACTTCGCAAGGGATGGCTTGCACCTGTCACCCCTGGGCTTCCGGATATTGGCCAAGGCTCTTGCCACACCCATAGTGCCTTTTTTAGGCAAGGCTCAAATGACAAACCTACCTCCCTAGAAAACACAAGTGGAAAAAAACTAAGGGTAATGCTGCTCAATGCCAGAAGTCTAAACCTCAAAATGCATGCCCTCGAAGCCCTCCTCAGTATGGAGAACATCGATGTCTGTGCAGTGACTGAAACCTGGTTCAAGGCTCCTGAGAGCACCCCAGCACTATCAGGTTTTACCTCATATCATGCCTTCCGGCCCCAAAACTTGGACCGAACCACAAAAGGAGGGGAGTATCCATTTTCATCAAAGATACCCACACCTCCAGGTTAGTGGCAACGCACGAAGCATCGGAGACTATCCAGGTGCAACTAACCATAGGCAAAACTGCCTTACAGTTTGTAGCATGCTACAGACCACCCGCTCAAACTCAGGAACCCCACACAGCCTTCCTGAAGACACTGGAGAGTATGAATGTCTCTCCAAATACCATCATTTTGGGAGACTTCAACTACCCAAACATAGACTGGGAACATTACTCAAGCCCCAACACCCTAGCCCAAAGGTTCCTAGAATTCATAAACTCAAATGCAGTGGAACAACTAGTCACCATTCCCACAAGAGGAGACAATATACTAGACCTGATCATCACAAACATGGGGACAAAATGCTCCACACGGAAGTACATCCCTCTTTGGTAAGATCAGACCACAAATTAATCTCACTGGAAATCCACATCCGCCCCACCCCCTGCACAAAAGACCACAGTGAAGAACTTCTCAAAAGCAAACTTCACACTTCTTAAGACTGAAGTGGTATCTTTCAAGGCCCCTGGGCCAGTGGAAACCACAACCCACACTGCTGAATCTTTTGCAAATGCCTTCTATGGGCACCTTCAAGAATGCATGGATCATGCAATCCCAAATAAAACCAAGACCCATTCCCCAAAGGCAGGCGCCGGTCTGGTGGACCCCAGCCATAAACAAACTTTACAACAGGAGGAGGAAGCTACTACATGACAGAGCAAAATCCCTAAAAGGGAAGGCATCTCTGATCAGTACTAGCAAAAACTACGATCACTCATAAAATCATCCAAGGCCAACTTTGAGAGAAAAATCGCAAAAGACAATCACAAGGCCTTCTTTAGCTATGTTAGAAACCTGGGTGGAAACTCCCAGATATGCTCAGAGTTAGTCCAAAATGACACAAAATACACTGAACCCACTGACATTGCCAACATTCTGGCAGACAGGTTCAGTGCAAATCCCCTCCCCAAAAGGAGAAATAACTATCCCAGCAGAGTGTAGCCTCCCTAACATCTCAGATGCCCAGGTGAGAGCCGCCCTCTCTAAAGCTAAAAACACAGCATCAATGGGACCGGATGGTGTCCCGGGCTGTGTGCTACATGAACTCCAAGAGGAACTAAACCCACACATAAGGCTGCTGTTTAATCTTAGCCTTACTACAGGATACGTACCCAAAGAGTGGCGTACGGCAACAGTGGTCCCACTTCACAAAGGCGGTGCTTCTACGGACCCTGGAAATTACTGCCCTATAAGCTTGACGAGCCTGGTCTGCAAAGCTATGGAGAGGATCATTATGGAACTCATAAACAAAGACATTGGGGACCTACAGACATTGGATCCTACCCAATTTGGCTTTGTCAAGGGCAGATCCTGCCTTTTGAACTTGGTCGACTTTTTTGAAACAGTCACTAAGGCCATTGATGAGGGCAAGGCAGTTCACACAGCCTACCTTGACCTTGCAAAAGCCTTTGACACAATACCCCACTCGGGCATCATAGACAAACTCACCAGCTTAAATATAAACCCATATGTCACATGATGGGTTGCAAACTGGCTCAAGGACAGAACTCACAGGGTCAGAGTTGCTGGAGCTATGTCAGACTCTAAGCCAGTCACAAGCGGTGTCCCACAGGGCTCAGTCCTGGGACCCCTCTTGTTCGGCATTTATTTTTCCGAGGTACAGGCAAACATAGGAGGATTGTGGCTGACAAAGTTCGCAGATGACTGCAAACTGGGCGCCATAATTGATACTCCAGCGGACACAAACATCCTTCAGAGAGGCCTCATAGAAATGGAAAATTGATGCCAGAGCCATGGCCTTAAGCTGAACGCCAACAAATGTATAGTCATACCCTTTGGGAAAAACAAGGTACCGACAAATTACCACATAGGTGGTAATCCATTAAGTATGGAAGAGGTAATCAGGGACCTAGGGACCCAGGTTGACAGTAACCTCTCATTTGACACTCACATTGCCAAAGTGGTTAGGAAGACCTTCTATATTGCCCACCTTATCATGAAGGGTTTTACATCTAGATCAAGAGAGGTCATTGTGCCCCTGTACTCTTCTCTTATCAGGCCAATGATTGAGTACAATGCCCCATTTGGGATGTATCTCACCCGACACCTGCAGCAGTTGGAAAGACCCCAAAAGTTCCTCACCAAGAGGATAAAGGGTCTTAAACATATGTCATATGCTGCCCGACTGAAAAAACTCCAGCTCTATTCAGTCGCATACCGCCTACTCACAGGTGATCTGTGCCTGACGTACAAGGCCATGTCCAATCCCGAATTAATGGACATGCTCCACCTCAGAAAATCCAAATCCATCAGAGCCACGAGATCAAGTGACCTAAACCTCAACACAGAAATAAATAGAACGTGCTGGAGGGACAGATTCATAACCCAGAGGCTCCCTACACTCTGGAACAGAATCCCAGTCCATGTTAGGCAGAGCCCCTCACTGACTCTATTCAAGAGAAATCTCGACGAGTGGATGGGAGATCGTAGGTTTACCCCGGGGGTCATCTCTGTGTCACTACTAGACAGAGGCATAGTAAACTAAACCCTAAAAGGGCGTAGTATTCTCATCCTAAGGGGTGGTGTAAGCCACATACACTCTGGCTAGGCTTATAAATGCCCTAGGGCAGATAGCCTAGTACGAACCTATGAACCTATGAACCTATTGTTTAGCTACCTCCTTTATGAGGTAATTCTTAATTTTCCTGTCTAGTGGTTAGTTCTCACAAATGAGATCTGGGTAGCTACTGCTAAGCATGCTGGGATAAGAGGTTAGCCTCGAGCCAGTAAGGACTCTTTGAGCTTTAGAAGTGGCTGAGTCGGAGCAGAGATTGGCTCCGAACCCCAACCAGAAAGAAGGAAGGTGAGTTAAAGGACAACAAACATGGAATGTTATGGTAAGAACATAACTTCTTTATATATATGTTGGGGTCTATATTAAATAAACAAACAAAATTTCAACAACAACATGCTCGACACACTTCAATCAACCGTTCACCTAATCGAAAACTTAAAAGCCTGAATATCACTTAAACAAAATATTTAGTTTAGCCAACACCTTCCCTAAACTAACATACAACACACACACATACAACCAATATATTTAAACCCCTACTCGCTCACATAATTTCACAGCTTTTAAACCTTAACACACTCTTCTACTTTTAAAAGAAGGTGGGGGGGCGCCCCCCACACCCCCCTAACTAAATATGCCAACTACGAGATCGCTCTACATTGGGGAAAGGGCAATTTCCCGGTAATCCCAAAGCAAATTCTTTCACAAGGAAAGAATTCGCTTACCTAGCCATTCCAGATAGTTTAGCATGTTTACGTCACAAGCTACATTCACTAACATAGCCAAGTAAAACTTTTCGGAAATGCTGTTTTTGGCATTTTCAGCTTCCGATTAGATGGACGTTTGATCAGAGTGTATCAAGCATGTTGTGCTCGACATTTTGATCATTTGTTCATCTAATATAGACCTATATATATATATATATATATATATATATATATATATATATATGGTTTCACTTCATATTGCCGAAAGACACCTCACAACCACGAAATTACAACATCCAACACACACCGTACAGCACACAACTTACAAACCATAACACCTACACCACAAAACACTGAAAAACAACACAACACCACACAGACACACACCTACACTACACATATGCAGGGGGGCAAGCCACCCTGCACCCCCCCCCTACTTACATATACTAACTCTGAGATCGCACAAACAGTAAAAAAAAAATAAATCACACAGAGACAACTCACACACTCATATCCCCACCTCCCTACCCTGACCCACTCATGCAAGTTACAAAAACACTCACTTACCTTAAACTGCAGACACCATCCCAGCCGAACACTTCCGTATGATAACGAAAATACATAAGCACGAATTTGACATAGTCCTATTCGCGATTATGCACGTTTGTTATTTAGAGGTTTTGGCTTCATGGACACGAATTGCTGAAATTCAATATTTCAGCAATTCGCGTTTATGAAGTGAAACCATATATATATATATATATATATATATATATACACACACACACACACACACACACACACACACATATAAAAAGTGTACACACCCCTGTTAAAATACCAGGTTTTTGTGGTATAAAAAATGAGACTATAATAAATAATTTCAAAATTTTTCCCCACCTTTAATGTGACCTGTAACCTGTACAATTCAATTGAAAATCAAACAAATCTGTTAGGGGAAAAAATTACAAAAAATAAAAACGTACAATAAGCTGATTGCATAAGTGTGCACACCCTTAAACTAATACTTTGTTGAAGCACCTTTTGATTTAATTACATTGTTTAGTCTTCTTGGGTTGGAGTCTATCAGCATGGCACATCTTGACTTGGAAGTATTTGCCCACTCTTCCTTGCAAAAGCGCTCCAAATCTGTCAGATTGTGAGGCATCTGTTGTGCACAGCCCTCTTCAGGTCACCCCACAGATTTTCTATTGGATTTAGGTCTGGGCTCTGGCTGGACCATTCCAAAACTTTAATTTTCTTCTGGTGAATCCATTCTTTTGTCGATTTGGATGTATGCCTGGGGTCATTGTCATGTTGAAAGGTGAAATTCCTCTTCATCTTCAGCTTTCTAGCTGAAGATGAAGAGGAATTTCACCTTTCAACACGACAATGACCCCAAGATTTTCTTCAGCTGGAATTGGGGCATCTGAAAACCTGAAGGTTTTGGGCCAAAAGAGACTGGTATTTGGAACTGTTCATAATTCTCTCCACCTTGACTAAAGCCCCAGTTCCAGCTGAAGAAAAGCAACCCCAAAGCATGATACTGCCACCACCATGCTTCACAGTGGGGATGGTGTTCTTTCGGTGATACGAAGTGTTGTTTTTGCGCCAAACGTACCTTTTGGAATTGAGGCCAAAAAGTTCAACCTTGGTCTCATCAGACCATAACACATTTACCCACATGCCTTTTGGGAGACTTGATGTATTGTTTTGCAAATTTTAGCCAGGTTTGGATGTTTTTCTGTGTAAGAAAAGGCTTCCGTCTTGCAACCCTACCCCATAGTCCAGACATATGGAGAATATGGGAGATTGTTGTCACATGTAGTGCACAACCAGTACTTGCCAGAAATTCCTGCAGCTCCTTCAGTGTTGCTGTAGGTCTCTTGCAGCCTCTCCGACCAGTTTTTGTCTTGTCTTTTCATCAATTTTGAAAGGACATCCATCCAGTTCTTTGAAACGTCACTGTTGTCCCATATTTTCTCCTCTTTTTGATGAGTGACTTCACTGTGTGTGTTCCATCGTATATCCAATGCTGTGGAATTTTTTTTTGTACCCTTCTCCTGACTGATACCTTTCAACAATGAGATCCCTTTGATGCTTTGTAAGCTCTCTGCGGACCATGGCTTTTACTGTAGCAGGCAACTGAGGAAATGTCAGGAAAATCCTACTAGGATAGCTGAACTTTATTTGGGGTTAATCAGAGTCTCTTTAATTGATGGCAGGTGTGTACCCAAGAAGACTGAATGCTGTAGTTAAATCAAAAGGTGCTTCAACAAAGTATTAGTTTAAGGGTGTGCACACTTATGCAACCAGCTTATTGTATATTTTTTATTTTTTTATATTTTTTCTGTAACAGATTTGTTTGTTTTTCAATTGAATTGTACAGGTTATAGGTCACATTAAAGGTGTGAAAAGTTTTGAAATGATTTATTGTGGTCTAATTTTTTTATATCACAAAAACCTGGCATTTTAACAAGGGTCACACACACACGTGTATGTATGTATATGTATATATATATATATATATATATATATATATATATATATATATATATATATATATACACACACACACATATATATGATTTTATTGCTGGCAGCATTTCACATTTCATTATGTTAAGAGGTCTGTTTGAAATGTTACCCCAATGAAAGATAATTTCATCCTGTTCATAACAGAGTTATTGACCAGCTCTATCCTATATTTCCTGTTGCACATTGTAATGCTACCAAACTTTATTCTCAGACGTATGAACACAGAAGTACATGACAGAGAAGAATCTACAGTCTTATGCCTCTCTGTCTCTTTCTCTCTCTCTCCTTCCATCTCTTTCTACTGCAGCATGTAGTGACTATGCTTTAGAGACTATTGCATTTGGCAATACAATGTCTTTATTTTTGTCTTCCTTTACAGTGTCACCAACCATTGCTGGGACAGACAATAATGGCACTCCTGAAGAGGTTATTGTGATTCTGAATAGCCCTACTTCCTTGGTTTGTGAGGCACAGTCCTATCCTCCTGCCACCATCACCTGGCTTAAAGATGGAGCACAGTTTGAATCGAACCGAAACGTGCGAATTCTTCCAGGTAAACATCAGCTAATCTATACCAAACATTCAGAACTCCATTTTGCTCCATCTTTTAGACAGTTCTGTTGTACATTTTATCAAGGGCCTTACTGTATCTAACTGCATAACATCAATCTATAGATATTTAAGATGATACTGAATTATACAACTTTAAGAAAGTACACATTTGTGTGGCCATTCCTGTGTAACAGCAAGCTTTGTACAGAAAGAAGGAAAGAAAAAAAGAAACCCTGGGTATTCTTCAGTGCTTGCTTCCACAACTGTCAGAAAATCTTCATGTTTGAGATACTTATTGTCAGCAACAGGCACTAGGACTGGAATGGTGCCATTCAGCTGCACAATATCAAGAAGATCATTGGACCACTGTAGTTTACTTGTATTAACCCTTTTATACTCCAACATAAACATCATCATTTTTCATAATAAAGCACTCAAAAGTGCCTGTCAGCTGCTAGATGCATGCTGTTATCACTTATATGTCTGCCAGTGAGGATGCAAGACATTTTTTTTTCTTTCATTGTTTGTAAAGTTTCTTTGAGGCTATAGCTTTGACTGCTTCATAACTCTAATGATATAACTAGGCATGTTTAATGTATTAAAGGTAGTTACTTTTTTCTGAGCATCTCGCTGACAAATTATGACTAACATGGGCCAAAAGGTGTTTGTAAATTTCCAAACAAATGCCTGACATATGGTCTTGTACTTAATTTATTTCAGGATAATGTTGCTCATCTAAAAGCATGCTTATAATGGGTTTTGACATGACTGATGCATTCATTTTTAATAGGCTTGTCCAGTCATTTTTGTTCTAGAGGTCAGATGTTATATTTATACACTCCAAAGTAATTAAATCAAATGTTTCTAAAAATAGCATATGTAGTAAAATATATTCTGACACATTTCAGAATATCATGCATACACTTGTATTATATTTAAAGATCATTCATATCTAATTCTGGAGTTAATATCATGTTTGGCACTTTTATATTTGCATGCATTTCTCAGTACCATGCATGTAGTGACTATGCTTTAGAGATATACCTCACCAATTCTTTGGTTAATGCATTATTTGGCACTGTGCTTGTTTGCAAAGATAGTCTATGGCTGGGATTCAGAAATGCTTACTGCAAAAGAGAAGCCTTAACATGTCAGATCTGATGTTGTCAATTTTCAGTCATTCCTGAACAATTGGGTTCAGATCAGACCCCCAGATCTGACTCGGCTGTTATTTACAACTTTTGAACACTAGAAAACTTTCAAGTTCCTCCCTTACCCATAATGCTGTATCCCCTAACACTCCTCAGAGCTAATTTGCTGCTTTCACGTTTAGACATGGTTACTGTGAGTTCTCGAGCTTAGGGTTCAAAGACAGAGATACATTGTAATCTTATTATCTTATTATCTTGTTTGATATATAAATTATTTCCTCCCTACCTACACGAAAGTGTAATGCTTTCTTACCATTGTTGGTAAACTTTCCCTTCTAGCCCCTTTTTCACAGTTAGTGAATTCTTTGATGCCATTGTTGGTATCTCCTTTCCTTCTGTCTATAAAAAAAAAAAAATGTCTGAAAAACCATCTGGTTTTAAAAAGTGCCAGAAACGCAGTCATAAGTTGCTTCTTTCTGACTCTTTTCTGTGCATTTATTGTCTAGGCCCTGAGTACATTCAGAAAGATTGTGACATTTGTAAATCTTTTAATCCTCGGGCAATTGTGGACCATAAGAACAAACTTATTTTAAAAGGCTTGCTCCCCTCTACCTTTTTGGAGCCCTTATCTGGGGCTTGACCCCCCCCTAACTGATGACAAAGGAACACTGTAGAAAACCTTTGGATGCATCAAGTTTCTCCACCCCTTCCTTGGATCTGATGGGGGAGCCTTCAAGAAAGAAACTCAAAAAGTCAGATCCAAAGACTGTTCCTTCTCTGAAGCCAGTGTCAGACACCATATCAGTTTTCTCAGATCTGTAATATCAGATCTGAAGCCTTTACATCGGACCAGATATTCTCCTTCCATAGATCTGTACCCTCTCAGGTCACATCCCCATATTTAGAGTCTCTCTGGCATTACAGATCCCATTGTGTGGCCTCATCATCTCATTCTTCCAGAAGTCTGACCAAAGCTAATGTGGATAGAATGATGAGGAAGTTTCCCTTGGTGCAGATTGAGATGGGAGTTCTTCTGGCTTCTACCCCTTCAGGTCAGGAAGCCCTCACCAGCACTACACCACTGATCTTGGCTCCTTCTACAATCTGACCCCTGGTTTTGGAGCCTTTGGATCTGAGTTTTCCAGGGCTGTCTGGGTCAGATCCGAAAATCATAGTTATTTTGGCTCTGAGGCCTTCTTTGAGTGCACCAGCTCCAAGTGTATTGGAGCCAGACGACTCTCAGAGCTGAAGCATCCCTGTCAGATCCAAGGTGTTGGAGTCAACTGTGAGGTTGTCAGAGTTTTGGCATTGGATAGCTTAGCTCTGACCTCTGCCTTGGGTGGACTGCCTTTGGGGTAGGGAGAGCTGATGGGGTGGAAGCATGACTTCTCAGTTCCATTGACTTCCTTCTCACTGGAGTGTTCTGCTTTCGAGGTAGTGGAGAGTGTTTTCTGCTTTTGCAGGATGGATGGTTTCTCCCCTCTCAGATCACACTTCTGGAACCTGTATGTCTCTGTGCCTTGAGCCTCATAACTCTACTCCACACGGATAGCCAGTCCAAAGTGTCCAGGCTACTTAGCGGGGTAGTACCATTTTTTCCGAATTGTCTTTGGAACACCCCATTGCAGAAGTCCCTAGGAAGATGAGGTTCAAGAGGAAGCACGTGGACTGACCTCAGGAGTCAATCACTGAAGATACCGATTTTAATGAGGGGAAGGGTCCCAGAGATCACCTTCTTATGACATCTCATTTGAATGCATCATAGAGATCCTTAAGCAGAGGGGTGGTTGGTCTACTGATAACCCTTCCCAAGAGGAATCATTATTCCTGGAAGCTTTCGGGTCTGGCCCATCTACCTCCTGGGTGATTCTGCCCACCGATGAACTCATTGACTTGATCTTTAGGCAGGTGTGGAAGGAACCAGATATTGCTGAATCGATTCCCAAGATACTAGACTGGATTTTAGCACCACCTAAAGGAAAGGAATTCTGGAGCAAGGGAGTACAGGTAGATGGTATGGTCACAGAACAGAGTTCTTCTGTCCATCCCTGTAACAGGGAGTCAGGGGTGTTTGACAGATTTGGGAAGCATGTTTATGCTTCAGTGACATTTGCGCTCAGATCACTGAATTATTTGGCATACTTCACTAGATTGCAGAGGGATTTGATTAAGGAACTTTCCAAAGCCCTTGCTGGGACCAGTATTTCTGAGGCTCAGAGTTCTGTGGTCTCTCAGTTGTCTACCCTACAGTCAGTCACTAATTCATCCATGAGGCTCATTTCACATATGGCTGAAGGTATCTCAAGGGTGGCAGATTCAGGCATTTCCATTAGAAGACATGCCTGGATGCATTTGTGTGATTTTGCAGAGCCCGCCAAGCCCTTTTTTGTCAATGCACCTTTTGACGGAAGCTCTTTGTTCAGCAGTAAGGTAAAGGACACACTCTCCAGGTGTGAGCCAGATGGAAAGACCCTCTCTGCAGTGGGAGTACATTTTTCGACCTCCTCAAAAGACCTTTTCCAGGAATCAATGAGGAGGTCATAAATGTGGTTCTTAAAGTCCCAGGGTCCTTTCCAAGATTCACATAAAGATAGTTCCCCCAGGGGCGGAGGGGGGGACTTGAATGGAAGGCATCACCCACATGGCAGAGGAGACCCACAGAACCAAGGGTCTAGAGGTTCCTTCTCTGAGAGATAATAGCAGTGCTCCTGAAAGGAGGTCTGATTGTCCACCCTGCAGGCAGTTGAGGGTCATTTATCCTTACACAAGATAGCCAGGCTAGACCTTACAAAAGATATGTGGGTGCAGAGGATTATTTCCAGAGGTTATATAATTCCCTTTTCCCTATCACCTCCACCTGTATGCAAAATTCCTGATGTTCTACCCAGTCAGAGGAAAACAGCAGCACTAGAAGTGGAAAAGCTGCTAGAAAAAAGATTCTTCCAAAAGGTCTCACTAGATCAGATAGAATCCAGAACTTACTCGGGATTCTTTTTAGTGCCAAAGAAAACAGGGGACTGGAGACCAGTTTTGGATCTCAGCAGTTTAAACAGATCAGTTCAGCACACCAAGTTCTGGATGGTCAAAGTTCAGTCCATTCTGCCCTTTTTGTGCAAGGGGTACTAGATGTGCTCCAGGATGTCTACTATCACATAAAAAAATGAACAGGCAATCCAGAAGGTACTTGTGCTTCTGGCTGGGAGCCAGTCATTACCACTTCAGTGCACTGCCCTTTGGTCTCACCACAGCGGGGTGTTCACCAAATGCATGGCAGTGGTAACAGCTCACTTAAGACTACAGGGATTCTGATTGATTCTGTATTTGGATGACTGGCTCATTACCGCTCCAACCATGCACCTACTGATAAGAGCTCAAGACCAGGTACTCCAGACTTGCTTCCTTCTGGGGATTACCATAAATTACAACAAATCTCAGTTAGAACTGTCTTAAACATTGGAATTCATTGGAGCAATTTTCAACACAGTATCCATGACAGCCTGTCTTCCCATCCCAAGAGTCAGAATATCCGATTCCAGGTCAGAAGGTTAATTCAGAATTCCTCAGTTTCACCCCAATTGATTCTCCAAGCCTTGTCAAGGTCTGTGGATAGTTCTGGTTCCCCTAGCAATATTTCCTATGAGAATTCTTCAGTGTATGTTAGCAATTCAGTGGTCCATTCTTCATCATGATATGTCCACTCAGATAAGAATTACCAAAACATCCAAAATATATCTTTGGTGGTGGATCTGCTCAGATCAGGTTTTACAAGGCCTTCCCTTCATTCTTCCTCAATCCAAGGCCATAGGGACCACAGATGCATCCCAGATTATGGGGGGGGGGTACTTTCTGGGAAAAGAGTCCAAGGCACATGGTCCCCTGAAGATGCCAGTATGCCTATCAGTGTCCTGGAAATGAGAGCAGTGCTCTTAGCATTGCAGGATTTTCAAGACTCTCGCCTTGCGGGACAGTTGCAATTCAGACAGACAGTATGTCCGTGGTTTGTTACATCAACAAACAAGAATGAACCAGATCTTAACCCCTTGTGTCAGGAAGCTCTGAGAATGTGGTTCTGGCCGATCTCTCCCAACTGATTTCTGATAGTGCACATTCTGGGGAAATCTAACATGATAGTGGACAATTTGAGCAGGTCCATTCTACTACCTCACAAGTAGTCTGTCAAAAAGAAAGCGGCAGAAATGATTTTTGCCAGTGGGGCCAGCCATGCTGCAACCTATTTGCATCTCCTCTAAACAACAAGTGCAGCAGGTTCTTTGCCTTAATCCCCCAACCGGGGTAATCACTGATAGAAGCTCTACTTCACAAATGGCCCCCAGTCTCCTCTATGTGTATCTCCCAACCCCCTTAATCCCCAAATTTTTACAGAAAGCATCCCGGTTGAAGAACAAAATCATCCTTAGTGTCCCTGATTGACCTTGACAAATTTGGTTCTCCTTTCTTTGGCCTCATCTAGTCTATATTCCGTGGATTCTGGATCCAATTCCAGACCTTCTGTCTCACCCTACAGACATGACTCACCTGGATATCTCAAACCTAAAACTAACTGCATGGTTTCTCCACTTCCATTGATAGCCAGACAGCATACACTCTCTTCCCCTGTTCATCATATACTTTTTTCTTCCCACAAAGCTTCCATAAGGAAACTTTAAAGAAATAAATGGAACATGTTTGTTTTTGGGTGCAGGAGAAACATATTTACCCTTTTTCAACACCAGTGCATAGTGTCCTTGAATTTTTAGCAGCAAATTTCAATAAAGGAGCCAGCTCCTCTGCTATTAAGATATAACTAGCTGCCATCTCTAACTTTTACATAGGGATTGAAAACTCTTCCACTCTTCTTTTGAGACCTCCTTATAAGGATCCAACGCCACCATGGGACTTAAATTTAATATTACATGGCTTAATTCACTCCCCTTTCGAACCAGCAGCAAAATGTGAACTTAAGTTTTTGACCTGGAAAGCTATATTTTTGGTAGCCATCACCTCTGCTAGAAGACTGTCAAAACTTCATGCATTGTCCTGTAAACCTTCCTACTTAATATTTCATAGGGATATAGTGGCATTACGAACCAATCCTTCCTTCCTAAGGTGGTGTCAGAATCCAACATCGACCAATGTATTAATCTGCCAGTTTTATTTTCAAATTTCCCAAACAAAGGTGAATACATGTTACATTTACTGGACAATCATACGTAATTATATTTTTACTTACACAGAGCAAAGGACTTCAGAAAAACAGATCAATTATTTGTCTCCTTTGCGGATTCAAAATTAGGCAAGCCAGTTACAAAAGTAGCCTTAGCCAGATGGCTGATTGTATATCCTTTGTCTATAATAAATTGGGCTTTCCTTACCAAAACCTTTGAGAGCCCATTCAACCAAGTCCATGGCAACATCATCAGTAGTTTTATCCAGGTCTTCCATAGATGATATATGTGTAGCTGCTACTTGTGCTAATCCTCACACCTTTACTCATTACAAATTGGATCTGGTCTCGAGGGGATGAGCAGCCTTTGGCTCAATTCCATCCATCCATCCATCCTTGACCCTTTTTTCTATTTTGCATATGGGGTCTGGGTGTCACTTCAGTAGTGGCAATCATCTTGAGCCAAAGTTTACACCAACAGGTGGCTACCCCTCCCGTGGTAGTTCATTCATACCACTCACTCGCACACACACTTTCACCTATGGCCAATTTAGAGTGTCCAGTCCACCTACTGCATGTATTTGGAATGTGGGAGGAAACTGTAGCACCTGGAGGAAACACATGTGACCACAGGGCGAACATGCAGACTCTGCACAGAAGGCACTCCAGCCAAGAATCGAACAAGAGAGACTCTTGCTGTGAGGTGACAAAGCTAACCGCTGCACCACCATAGCCACCCTTGCTTTTGGCTCAACCCTGCTCAGAAAAATCCATCCTTAGAGTCCTCATGGTATTTCAGGTAGCTGGGGACTCTGTCCCAGTTGTTGAGGAATGAATGAAAATTGACAACATCAGATAAAACAGTTACATATCTCTCTTTCTCTCTCTCTCTCTCTCTATATATATATATATATATATATATATATATATATATATATATATATATAAAGCATTCCTTCTGTGTTGTCCATTTTCATTCTTCCTCAACTCCCCTCCCACCAACCCCCTACCTTTGAACTAATGACTTCTGGAAGAACAAACCTTATAAGGGAACTACTGATGTGAGAGTGTTCAATCTCGCCGTTTGTTCTTACACATGGGTTCGGAGCCGATCCTCGGCTCCGTGTCGGCCGCTTGCAAGCTCTGCATCGAGAAGAAGCTCGAGATCACCCAATACCCACAATCCCCCTCTGCCTTTATCTCAGATCTAGTTTGCCGCTGCAGCGTTCGCATCACTGGGTCGAGCTCGAGCACCTAAGATAAGATTAAGATTTTATTCTTGTTTTTTTCTTGGTACTTTTATTACATAAAGTTGTTTAGTGATATTTTGTGTGTGTGTGGTAAGGTTCAGGGATACTCGGTACCGTTAAGTTTATTTAAACTTAGTTAGAGTTATCTTCGGGGCCTACCACCCCTTACTTGACTTGACAACCGGATTGACCATATTACTGGATTCGACATTTTTACCGGACTTGACTACTTTACTGGATTTTACTTTTTTCCCCTTATTAGTGACATGTCTGAAAAGGCTAAATCGGGGTTTAAGTGTTGCCAATGTGGGCAAAAGATGTCAGTAACTGACAATCATAGTTCCTGCGTCTACTGTCTTGGCCCTCTCCATCTGCAAGAAGACTGCTCTATTTGTCATTCTTTCAGTGGGAGGGTCATGACAGATAGGCGCAGGAAACTAATGGATAGAGGTTTGTTAAAACCTTCCTTTCAAGAGGCTCTGGATGCTTCTGACCAGGCATCCAAATCCTCGAAGGAATCGAAGACGTCAGAGCCCAAGTCATCGGCTCCGAGTTTCAGCAAAAGTTAGATCACCGGTTCCACAGACTTCGGGGCCGAGTGTTCAACTGTTGTCAGTTTCCGAACCTCGAGTCTTGGAACCGGTGATGGAGCTCCCTCCCCCGACACTGTTGAGGTCGGCTCCGTCTTCGATTCCTTCGACCCGTTCTTCCAGGCCCCTCTCCGACATCGATGTGGACCGTGTGGTGCAGAAATTATTGGAACATACGGCCTTGTCCAAGCTTATTTCGGTTTCCACCCAGTTGGTGTCGAAACTTGAAGGCCTTCCATTATCTCCATCCATTCCTCCTCCGAGACCTGTCCAGTCTTTGGAGCCGGAAGAGGTTGATCTGCTGATTGTGGAGCCCTCGGTGCCAGAACCGTCTTTTTCTCGGTCGGCTCCGTTCACCTCGACTCCGTCGGATCCGGTACCGGAGTCTCGGGGTCAAAGATCCATCCTTGGTTCCGGGGCCGAGAGTCGAACCGATGTTTCGGTTCCGACTCTTCCTCGGGCCTCGGCTGGATTGATTCGCTCCGTCCTCAGGGTCGATGCCTTCGTGCCTGTTTGGATTCTTCCCATTTCTTGAACCGGGAGATACCTCGACTCGGGACCGGGGCCTTCGATCTCATGAGGAAGGTGTTGTCTACCCAGACAACCACATCAGTAGAAGCAGCCTCTCCTCCCCATAAAGGACCGTTATCTTCCTCTGCACCAACGGCCACATCCAAGCGTCGAGCACCGGTGTCTCAGCCACCCTGGAGGGTGCCCCTCTTCCTCGGAGGCTTCTTGGATGCTCCCCGAAGAAGTCCCTAGGAAAAGATTGTGTAAGAGGAGATACTTAGATTCTCCACAAGAATCTTTGACATCGATACTGACTTGGATGAGTCAGAAGGGTCCCCAAAGTCACCTTCAGAAGATGTCTCCTTTTCTGACATCTTGGAGATCCTAAAGCAGAGAGGTGATTGGCAGTCCTTCCCCTTCTGAGGATGAGTCAGTCTTGCTGAAGGCATTGGTGCTCGCCTTCCTCCTCCTGGGTCCTCCGCCTCGATGAGTTAATGGAGCTGATTGCTCGAAGGCGTGGGAGACACCTGACACGTGGAACCAGTCCCTAGGAAGCCCAATAAGTACATCACTGCACCCCAAGACAAGGCTTACCTCACAAAGGAGTTCCAGTGGGCGCCATGGTGGTGGCAGCTGCCAGAAAAGGAGATGTCGGAATCTTCCTCATCTGTCCATCCGCCTAACAAGGATTCCAGGACGATGGATAGATACAGGAAGCATTTTTAGTTCAGCGGCTTTTCTATCGATCCCTGAACTATTTGACCCATTTTACACGTCTACAGAGGGATCTAATCAAAGAGTTGGGAGATACCCTCCAGGGTACCTACAGATGCTGCTGTCTCAGAGAAAGTTACAGCACATCTCAATACCCTTACATCCATCGTTAACTCATCCATGAGGCTGATATCATACGCTTCAAGGATCGAGTAGAACAGCAACTTCAGCGATTGCTCTTAGACAATCCTGGATGCGCTTATGTTCATTCGCGGAAGCCTTCAAGTCTTCCTTTACTAACGCCCATTTGATGGTGCCACTCTCTTTGGCCCCAAAGTAAAGGAGACCCTTACCCGTGTGAGCAGGAGGGAAAGACTCTGTCTGCTGTCGGAGTCCGCTTTTCCACCCCATCCAGACCGTGCCCCAAAGGGCAACGTGGTGGAAAAATGTGGTTTGAAACCCCAAGGATCTTTCCCAGGCACACAGGGTGATGCCCTTCTAGAGGCAGAGGAGGGGCAGAGGTGGAAGACACTGCCCTGGCGGCAGAGGGGTCCATAAAACCAGGGTGACAGGGATACAACCCTGAAAAACTCAACCGGGAGGAGGCCAGTTTGCTCAGTTTAAGCAGTCAGTTCGCCAAGTTCTGGATGGTCAAAGTTCAGTCCATTCTGCCCTTTTTGCAAGGGGTACTAGATGTGCTCCAGGATGTCTACTATCACATAAAAATGAACAGGCAATCCAGAAGGTACTTGTGCTTCTGGCTGGGAGCCAGTCATTACCACTTGAGCCTGCCCTTTGGTCTCCCACCCAGGGTGTTCACCAAATGCATGGCAGTGGTAACAGCTCACTTAAGACTACAGGGATTCTGATTGATTCTGTATTTGGATGACTGGCTCATTACCTCCAACCATGCACCTACTGATAAGAGCTCAAGACCAGGTACTCCCGACTTGCTTCCTCTGGGGTTACCATAAATTACAACAAATCTCAGTTAGAACTGTCTTAAACATTGGAATTCATTGGAGCAATTTTCAACACAGTATCCATGACAGCCTGTCTTCCCATCCCAAGAGTCAGAATATCCGATTCCAGGTCAGAAGGTTAATTCAGAATTCCTCAGTTTCACCCCAATTGATTCTCCAAGCCTTGTCAAGGTCTGTGGATAGTTCTGGTTCCCCTAGCAATATTTCCTATGAGAATTCTTCAGTGTATGTTAGCAATTCAGTGGTCCATTCTTCATCATGATATGTCCACTCAGATAAGAATTACCAAAACATCCAAAAGATATCTTTGGTGGTGGATCTGCTCAGATCAGGTTTTACAAGGCCTTCCCTTCATTCTTCCTCAGTCCAAGGCCATAGGGACCACAGATGCATCCCAGATTATGGGGGGGGGGGGGTACTTCCTGGGAAAAGAGTCCAAGGCACATGGTCCCCTGAAGATGCCAGTATGCCTATCAGTGTCCTGGAAATGAGAGCAGTGCTCTTAGCATTGCAGGATTTTCAAGACTCTCGCCTTGCGGGACAGTTGCAATTCAGACAGACAGTATGTCCGTGGTTTGTTACATCAACAAACAAGAATGAACCAGATCTTAACCCCTTGTGTCAGGAAGCTCTGAGAATGTGGTTCTGGCCGATCTCTCCCAACTGATTTCTGATAGTGCACATTCTGGGGAAATCTAACATGATAATGGACAATTTGAGCAGGTCCATTCTACTACGTTATGAGAAGTTGTCTCTCAAAAAGAATGTGGCAGAAATGATTTTTGCCAGTGGGCCAGCCATGCTGCAACCTACTTGAGTCTCCCCTAAACAACAAGTGTAGCACATTCTTTGCCCTAATCCCCCCACCGGGGTAATCACTGATAGAAGCTCTACTTCACAAATGGCCCCCAGTCTCCTCTATGTGTATCTCCCAACCCCTTAATCCCCAAATTTTACAGAAAGCATCCCGGTTGAAGAACAAAATCATCCTTAGTGTCCCTGATTGACCTTGACAAATTTGGTTCTCCTTTCTTTGGCCTCATCTAGTCTATATTCCGTGGATTCTGGATCCAATTCCACACCTTCTGTCTCACCCTACAGACATGACTCACCTGGATATCTCAAACCTAAAACTAACTGCATGGTTTCTCCACTTCCATTGATAGCCAGACAGCATACACTCTCTTCCCTGTTCATCATATACTTTTCTTCCCACAAAGCTTCCATAAGGAAACTTTAAAGAAATAAATGGAACATGTTTGTTTTGGGTGCAGGAGAAACATATTTACCCTTTTCAACACCAGTGCATAGTGTCCTTGAATTTTTAGCAGCAAATTTCAATAAAGGAGCCAGCTCCTCTGCTATTAAGATATAACTAGCTGCCATCTCTAACTTTTACATAGGGATTGAAAACTCTTCCACTCTTCTTTTGAGACCTCCTTATAAGGATCCAACGCCACCATGGGACTTAAATTTAATATTACATGGCTTAATTCACTCCTTCGAACCAGCAAAAATGTGAACTTAAGTTTTTGACCTGGAAAGCTATATTTTTGGTAGCCATCACCTCTGCTAGAAGACTGTCAAAACTTCATGCATTGTCCTGTAAACCTTCCTACTTAATATTTCATAGGGATATAGTGGCATTACGAACCAATCCTTCCTTCCTAAGGTGGTGTCAGAATCCAACATCGACCAATGTATTAATCTGCCAGTTTTATTTTCAAATTTCCCAAACAAAGGTGAATACATGTTACATTTACTGGACAATCATACGTAATTATATTTTTACTTACACAGAGCAAAGGACTTCAGAAAAACAGATCAATTATTTGTCTCCTTTGCGGATTCAAAATTAGGCAAGCCAGTTACAAAAGTAGCCTTAGCCAGATGGCTGATTGTATATCCTTCGTCTATAATAAATTGGGCTTTCCTTACCAAAACCTTTGAGAGCCCATTCAACCAAGTCCATGGCAACATCATCAGTAGTTTTATCCAGGGCTTCCATAGATGATATATGTGTAGCTGCTACTTGTGCTAATCCTCATACCTTTACTCATTACAAATTGGATCTGGTCTCGAGGGGATGAGCAGCCTTTGGCTCAATTCCATCCATCCATCCATCCTTGACCCTTTTTTCTATTTTGCATATGGGGTCTGGGTGTCACTTCAGTAGTGGCAATCATCTTGAGCCAAAGTTTACACCAACAGGTGGTTACCCCTCCCGTGGTAGTTCATTCATACCACTCAGACTCACCTATGGCCAATTTAGAGTGTCCAGTCCACCTACTGCATGTACCTGGAATGTGGGAGGAAACTGTAGCCGAGGAAACACATGTGACCACAGGACATGCAGACTCTGCCCGAAGGCACTCCAGCCAAGAATCGAAAAGAGACTCTTGCTGTGAGGTGAAAGCTAACCTGCACCACCATAGCCACCCTTGCTTTTGGCTCAACCCTGGAAAATCCATCCTTAGAGTCCTCATGGTATTTCAGTACTGGGACTCTGTCCCTTTGAGGAATGAATGAAAATTGACAACATCAGATAAAACTCTATCTCTTTCTCTCTCTCTCTCTCTATATATATATATATATATATATATATATATATATATATATAATAAAGCATTCCTTCTGTGTTGTCCATTTCATTCTTCCTCAACTCCTCCCACCAACCCTACCTTTGAACTAATGACTTCTGGAAGAACAAACCTTATAAGGAACTCTGTTCTGTTCTCGGGTTTTTTTACCATGGTTTTAGAAACTGTACCGGCAAAGCTCTGAGGAAGAGTAAACATAGTACAAAACTGTTTATGCCGACTAGTTTGCAATGCTCTGCATGATGAGCTCGAGATCACCCAAGAAAAATAGATTATTCCAGTTCTTGGTTATACAAAGTTTTTATTTTATTCTTTGGGTTTTTGGTTCTTGGGCTCGTTTCTGATATTTTTTTGTGGTTCAGCATTCGGGTACCTAGTTTTGAAAGGTTGACCATACGGGATGCATTTTGACTTGACTACAATGTTGACTATTCTTTGATGACATTTGATGGCTAAAGGATTTAGTGTTCCAATATGTGGAAAAGGTAAACTGTAATCGGCTACCCGTCTCCTGCACTAGTAAATCTATTTTTTCTTCTTCGTAGGGAGCCCAATGGCAAAAACTTTATGGGAGGTTGAAAATCCTTTCAGAGCTGATGTTTAAGGAAAATCCTTAAGAATGAAAAGGGGCCAACATCAATGGTAACTAAAAGTAGATCCCGGTCCAAGACTGGCCGTTCAAGTTCATTTCAGACTCGGTCTTAACGTGAGGAGCTTCCGACTGTGGGTGGCTGTTCTTCCTTACCGTTTGGTCGGCCCCTATATGTGTCGTGTGGTGCGAATTTTGGGCGTGTGGTTTCAATTATTGGTTCACAGGTGTCAAACTTGGGTTTTTCTCCATTGTTGAGGCTTCCAGTTTGGTGGGAGGTTTTTCTGTTGTGGAGCCTCGGTGAAGATGTTGTTTTGGAGCCTTTTCTCATGAACCGTACCATTGGTCGTACTGGAGCCAACCTGGGCGGCCAATATTTACGGGTGCCCCGTTCACCCCGGGTCGGATGTCGGGTCGTCGTCGATGCCCGTGCCTGTTCGATTCTTCCCCTTCTTAATTCCACTCGGGCCGTGCCTGATGTGGGAGTTTTGTAGGGTAAAACACTCAGAAGCCTCTCCTCCCATAAAGGACCGTTATCTTCCCACACGGCCACATCCAAGCGTCGAGCACGTGTCTCAGCCACCCCTGGAGGTGCCCCTCTTCCTCGGAGGCTTCTTCGGATGCTCCCAAGAAGTCCCTAGGAAAAGATTGTGTAAGAGGAGACACTTAGATTCTCCACAAGAATCCCTTTTACATCGATACTGACTTGATGAGTCAGAAGGGTCCCCAAAATCACCTTCAGAAGATGTCTCCTTTCTGACATCTTGGAGATCCTAAACAGAGAGGTGATTGGGCCTTCCCCTTCTGAGGATGAGTCAGTCTTGCTGAAGGCATTGGTGTCGCCTTCCTCCTCCTGGGTCACTCCGCCTGATGAGTTAATGGAGCTGATTGCTCGGGCGTGGGAGACACCTGACAGTGGAACCAGTCCCTAGGAAGCCAATAAGTACATCACTGCACCCCAAGACAAGGCTTACCTCACAAAGGAGTTCAGTGGCGCATGGTGGTGGCAGTGAGAAGAGAATCTTCCTCATCTGTCCATCCGCCTAACAAGATTCTAGGACATGGAAGATACAGGAACGCATTTTAGTTCACGCTTTTCTATCATCCCTGAACTATTTGACCCATTTTACACGCTACAGAGGGATCTATCAAAGAGTTGGGAGATACCCTCCAGGGTTACAGATGCTGCTGTCTCAGAGAAAGTTACAGCCCTCTCATACCCTTACATCCATTGTTAACTCATCCATGAGGCTGATATCAACGGGATCGTAGGCAGACTTCAGCGATTGCTTTGCAGACAATCCTGGATGCGCTTATGTTCATTTTGGGAAACCTTCAAGTCTTCCTTTACTAAGCCCATTTGATGGTGCCACTCTCTTTGGCCCCAAAGTAAAGGAGACCCTTACCCGGTGTGAACAGGAGGGAAAGACTCTGTCTGCTGTCGGAGTCCGTTTTCCACCCATCCAGACCTACAAGGGAACGGGAAAAAGGTTTAAAACCCAGGGGTCTTTCCCCCGGCAAGGGGGAGCCCCCCCAGAGCAGAGGGGGGAGAGGTGGAAAAGCCCGGGGAAGGGTCCCAAAACCAGTGCAGGAACACCTGAAAACCCCGACTCCTGGGAGGAGTGTCCTGCTTGGAGCTCAGGGTGATTTTTACCTCAGGCTGGAAATCTTATAAAACAAGGGTAAAAGCTTTCCGAGGTTCGATCCCTTCAAAATTCCAAAAAAGCTCCCATTTTGCCCCATTTGAGACCCGAGCTTAGAAATTTCAAACTGCTAGAAAAAAAAATCCCAAAAGTCCAAGGCAATAGGTTGAATACAAGGCTTTTAGTCCAAAGGGGGACTGGAGGCCAATCTGACCTGCAATAAATTTGTAAGAAAAAAAGGGTTTAATGGTCCGCTTCAAGGGCCCTTATTCTTAAGAAAGGACGACTAGCTCAATAGGTCTGAAAGGGGGTCCCAAAACAAATTTTGGGCCGGGCCGGGATCATTTTCGCTTCGGTGGAGCCGTCCTTTGGTTCGACCCTGCCCTTGGTTTACCAGCCCAGGGTTTCCCAAATGCTGGCAGGTACCTATCTGAGATGCCCGTTTTGGTTTCCGTCTGATCCCTTTTCCCCCCCGGCAACTGATCACCGGAAACCCTAAATTTGAACTAATTTCCTAAATAAAAATCTTTCTAAGCATACTATATCTTAATCATGGAGAATTAAAAGCCCTTTTCTAAAGGGTCCCTCCAGAAAGATAGCCACACAAGCCCATTTTTCTCACCCATCCCCCCAATCCCCAGGGAAATGTTCACGATTGCCCCCTTTCCCTTTCGCTTTTCCCTTCCCTTTGCCAAATTTCTGGAAAAAAAAAAACCTTCACGAAAAACCCCATTGCCCTTCTGGCCCGCAATTTGGTTTCCCCTTTTATTCACACCGCATTCGGGCCTTGTTCACCAGCCAGATCTCTGCTCACTCGCCAGGAGTTCCTCACCCATCTAATTCACTCCACAAAAGCTTCCTCCCCCTTCTACCAGGCTGATTCTCTTACCGCATTCAGAATATTGTGGCCCTTTAAAACTCCACTACAAGCCTCACCAGTAATGGAAACTTTGGAATATTTACATCATTTGGACCCGTTATACTCCATTAAAAAATCTGAGTTTACATTTCCCTAAAAGTTCTGCCCCTTTAGGCAATTGGGCCATTTCAATTAGGAAAAAAAAGTGGGCCCTTTTTGGCCCCTTTGTAAGGTTTTTAAAAATTTTTTCTTTGCCCCGTTAGAATCCTAATACCTTGGAAAATTTTTCCCCCCTTTTTTTTTTGAAAGGCCCCCTTTTTTGGGGGGCCCCAGCGGGTTTTTGGCCCATTAAAAATTTTTTGGGCCGTAAAAAAAAAAAGGGGGGAAAAAAAAAAAAAACCCTCTTTGTTTTTTAAAAAACCCCATTAAAATCCCGCTTTAAAACGAGTTTGTTGACCCCTTTTAAAAGGGGGGTTTTTTCTAAATTTTAAAAAACACCCTTTTTTTTTCCATGGGCAAAGGGGGGGGGCCCCAGCTCCCTTCCTTCAGTGCCGTTCTGTGATCCTTTCCACCCGGAACTGAACACCAGGTACACCTACAACTTATTCACCGAATTTCCGTAAAAAAATCATAAACCATCACTTATTTTTATTCTTGGACAAATTGGTTCCCCTTTTTTGGCCCCTCTCAAAAGGATGGCCCCCAAAAAACCAATTTCTTCTTCACCCTCCAGAATCCCCGGAACTCCAAATTCCCCGGTCCCCCTTCCTTTCCCGTTTAAATTTTCCGGCCAAAAACCCCTTTCCCCAAAACCTTCATGGCCCTTTGTTAAATTTTGGTTTTTTTTGGGGCAAAAACCCCCTTTTTCAACCCGGGCCCAGTTCCTGATTTTGCCAAATTCTCAATCGATCACTCCTCTAAAGTTCTGGCTGCCCCTTTTTACCAGGGTTTTTAAACCTTCCCAAATTTTTTTGGCTTTTTAAAAAGGTTCCCAAACCCCCAAACCTCCCCAAAAATTTTAATTTCTGGCAATTCACCTTTGGGAACCGAACCCATTAAACAAGTTTGGGATTTTAAAGTTATTTGGAGCTTCCCTCCCAAAGAGTAAAATTTCCCATTTCCAATTTTCCATTAAAGAATGTGGGACTATTATGGCTAGACTTTTCCTTTTTAAAAGGTTTTCAAATTAACCCCCAAATTAAACCCCTCCATTTTAATTTTAAATCACAAAAAATTTATGTTCCCCTTGGACCAACTCGTAATTAATTTTTACTTAAAGACCCCTTAAAACCTTTAAATTTCCCTCGAGTTCAAATTCAGGTTTTTTTTATAAAACCCTTATTAATTTTCTTTTAAAATATCCTTCATAATCATCCTTTCTCCCAAAATTTGGGGCCCAAATTAACAACAGTCCTTTGGAACCCCCATTTTTAAAAAACACCTAAAAAGTGATATATGTTCCCAAAAATTGGATTCCATAAAACTCATTTATTGGACGGTCCGGGAAAATTTGAAAACTTTTGGAAATTTCCTCCACCAAAATTCCCCTTTTTAAAATTTTCCAAATGGCTTGATTGTATCAATATTTAAAATTTAAAAAAAACCCTTTCCCCTGGAATTTTTCAAATCATGCTACACTTTCACCAGCCAATTTAGATGTCCAGCCTATTTGGGAAAAGTTTTTAAAATTAAAAAGGGGAAAAATTTTAAAGGGCAACTGGACTTCCCAAAAGAACGCCTCCGAAGTCCCAGAAGGATTTGGTAAGGTGAAGAACCCCCAATTTGACCCCCTTGCTTTTGGCTCAACCCTGCTCAGGAAAATCCATCCTTAGAGTCCTCATGGTATTTCAGATACCTGGGGACTCTGTCCCAGTTGTTGAGGAATGAATGAAAATTGACAACATCAGATAAAACAGTTACATATCTCTCTTTCTCTCTCTCTCTCTATATATATATATATATATATATATATATATATATATATATATATAAAAAGCATTCCTTCTGTGTTGTCCATTTTCATTCTTCCTCAACTCCCCTCCCACCAACCCCCTACCTTTGAACTAATGACTTCTGGAAGAACAAACCTTATAAGGGAACTACTGTTCCTTGTGTTGAGCTCCAGGTATGGGTTTCTATTACCAGGATGTTAATATTTCTTTTGAAACTGTAATCCAGCAAACAAGATCTGAGGTATGTTAGGGGATAGAGCATTATAGGTAAGGGAGGAGATCAAGAGTTTTCTAGTGGCTACAAGCTGTAAATAATGGCTGACTTGGATCTGAGGGTCAGATCTGAACCCAAGAAGAATGAAAATGGACAACACAGATGGAACATTATGGTGAGTACATAACTTCTTTTTTTTCCATCATGGTACTCCTTTCCAGTTCTTAGACCATCCTTTTTCCTGATATTTTTCTCTCGGGTGGGCCTCAGCACAGAGAGCTGTGTCATGGGCAAAGGTGGTTGATAGTGTGGTGGTCCAGGGGAGGGGAGAATGTTATTTAGCAGTATGATTTCTCCCAGAAATGTCAGTGACTAAATCATTTGACTGGTCAAAATTTAAGTATTGGTGATAAAAGTGACTGCTGTAGAAACACAGAGAGTATTGGTGATAAAAGTGACTGCTGTAAAAACACAGAGCTCACCCTTTCACTCCTATGGGAGCACTTATGTGTATTTATTATTTATTTAATTTACATTTGGTTACCGGGAGAGTCCAACTGGGCATAAAACCCTTTTTCAGCGGAGGCTCGGGAGAAAAGCTCCATTGTTAGTAGACTATTATGTTAGTAGAAAGAAAATTGTATAATGCAATAAAGAAAAAAATGGGAACAAACATTCATAACGGTAAAAAGACTAAAAAAGAATAAATAGGTCAAGTGGGAGACAAGATCAGTAATCCTATAGAACAATACTTCTAGAAGACAGTTCTTACAGTGGTAGCAGGTGTGTGTGTGTGTGTGTGTGTGCACGTGTGTGCGTGTATGTGCCTTTGGGGTCATGAATGAAGCTGTATGAATGTGTGTGTGTGTGTGTGTGTGTGCGCGTGTATGTGCCTTCGGGGTCATGAATGAAGCTGTATGAATGTGTGTGTGTGTGCGTGTGCGTGTGTGTGTGTGTGTGTGTGTGTGTGTGTGTGTGTGTGTGTGTGTGTGTGTGTGAATCAATGCAGGTATGAATGAGGAAGTGGCTGTGTGTGTAAGTGTGAGATCGGTAGACTGAGATCAATGTGTGAATGAATGCAGGTATGAATGAGGAAGTGACTGTGTGTGTGTATGTGTGTGAGATCGGAAGAGTGAGAGAAGGATGTGATGAGGAAGTGTGTGTGTGTGTGTGTGTGTGTGTGTGTGTGTGTGTGTGTGTGTGTGTGTGTGTGTATGTGTGTGTGTGTGAATGAATGCAGGTATGAATGAGGAAGTGGCTGTGTGTGTGTGTGTGTGTGTGTGTGTGTGTGTGTGTGTGTGTGTGTGTGTGTGTGTGTGTGTGTGTGTGTGTGTGTGTGTGTGTGTGTGTGTGCACGCGCTAGTTCATGTGTGTGAGCATTTGTGTGCATGGAAGCCTGAATTTGCTCATGTAAAGGAGTACCATGATGGAGTGCTTTTGATAATGTGATGCATGAGCTGCTAGGGAGAGCACTTCTCCAATTAGGTGTGACAGGGCTAGTGGGCTACAGTTTAATACAGGGGGAAGCTAAGGAGCTGATAATGAGGTCTTTCTCATAGTGGCTGTAGCTGTCTCTGAATAGCATTTACTCACCATCCCATTAATTGTCCAAACTGTGGTGGGCAGTTGCCATGAGTAGTGGGACTTTTTATGAGTCATAGGGTATGTTTGAATTACTACTCAGCATGGCAGTTTGTAGTATTCCTTATTAATGAACATCCAGAAGATGAGTTCTGGATTTTGACTTAATATTTCATTCAAAAAGGCAATTGTTTGCACAGTACGTGCCTCCAGAAAGGTGAAAAATATCTAAATGTAAATATTAGCAGATCTGGGAATAATTCAGTAGTATCTTATCAATTATAAAAAGTAACAAAAATCCATTGGAGAGAATATTATTCTAAAATTACTTTGATTCTACATGTTATTGGAACCTGACTAGATTTACTTTAAAAGGATTTATAAAATGTTCATATTATCAAGATGTTTGGCAACTTAAAATCTTAGATTAAATGCATCTTTCAGGATAGTAGTGAGTTGAAAATAGTTTTTCTGCTCCACTGTTTACATTGGTCCTGTTGGCAGTGTTGGAAAGTGAGTGACTTTTTTTCCCCGGTTTTGCAGTAGCTTTAATTTCTGGATGAATGAAGCAGTGTGGTCATTTGTTTTATGGACAGACTGGTCTCCCCTTTGAAGCTTAACATTAAAGTCTGCTAACATTGAATTACTTCCATTGTAAATGCCAAATTATTCAAATACAAGCTTTTGATCATCTGTGATTTCCATTCCAGTGGGATGTCTTGCTTTGAGTAAGTAACACTCATTCTAGACCTCCCCCGCCCACACATATCTACTACAGAAAGTGGAACCAATTCCATACCTTAGCCCCCCTCCCCATTTACTATACTGTGATTTCTTGCTTTAGGAAAGTGGTACTCATTCTACAGCTTAAGATGCATACTTAGAGTAGTCCAGGCATCTGGCTGCATTAAGCCACTCATCCATAAGATATACATTTTTCATCTTTAATTGAGGATTGTATTGAGTTGAAACTTGTTGATGGTGTTGTTAATTACTACAACCATTGCTGTTTGGTACAGTTATTGTAATGTCTTCTACTTCAGATCCTTTCTCCCTATAAGTCAGTGGTTCCCAAACTTTTTTGATTCTTGTCTCCCTTGCTGAATCCAGGTTTTCCCAAGGCTCCCCCCCATGGCACACATAAAGTGCATATTTCAGGGGTTCCCAAAGTGTGCGCTGCGGCGCCCTGGAGAGCCACGGCTTCCTCACAGGGTCACTGCGAACTAATAAGCTTAGCTAGAAAATAAACCGGGAACAGTTTGCGGTTTATTTTGCAGTTAAGCTTATTAGTTCGCAGTGAGTGTGGGAGAATGCAGGAATGAATGAAGAAGTGGCTGTGTGTGTATGTGTGAGATCGGGAGAGTGAGAGCGATGTGTGAGTGAATGCAGGAATGAATGAAGAAGTGGTTGTGTGTGTGTGTGTGTGTGTGTGTGTGTGTGTGAGATCAGGAGAGTCAGAGCAATGTGTGAGTGAATGCAGGTATGAATGAGGAAATATCCGTGTGTGTGTGTGTGTGTGTGTGTGTGTGTGTGTGTGTGTGTGTGTGTGTGTGTGTGTGTGTGTGAATGAATGCAGGTATGAATGAGGAAGTGGCTGTGTGTGTATGTGTGAGATCGGTAGACTGAGATCAATGTGTGAATGAATGCAGGTATGAATGAGGAAGTGACTGTGTGTGTGTATGTGTGAGATCGGAAGAGTGAGAGGGATGTGATGAGGAAGTGTGTGTGTGTGTGTGTGTGTGTGTGTGTGTGTGTGTGTGTGTGTGTGTGTGTGTGTGTGTGTGTGTGTGTGTGTGTGTGAATGAATGCAGGTATGAATGAGGAAGTGGCTGTGTGTGTGTGTGTGTGTGTGTGTGTGTGTGTGTGTGTGTGTGTGTGTGTGTGTGTGTGTGTGAATGAATGCAGGTATGAATGAGGAAGTGTGTGTCTGTGTGTGTGTGTGTGTGTGTGATTCACACCTCTCAACTGTACAGATTTTCGCAGAATGTCCAGATTTATGCCTCATATTTTGCTAATGCAAAACCTATTATTCTATCAACTTTCTAAGTTTGTAAGAGCAATATTTCAAATCTGTCCCTTTTTGTCCCCCCATCATTTTAGGCTTTGTCCAGATTTTAGAGCAAAAAATCTGGATTAGCATGAATTCTCTGAAGGATGTGGAGTCTTAAACTCAAATGTTTGTCATTATTTAATGACTTCAATCCTCAACTATTTGCCAGAAAAGTACAGATTTTAGGAGGAACACACCAAAAATATGAGGCAAAAATCTGGACATTCAATCACACACACACACACACACACACACACACACACACACACACACACACACACACACACACACACACACACACACACACACTTCTTCATTCATTCCTGCATTCACTCACACATTGCTCTCACTCTCCCGATCTCACACACACAGCCACTTCTTCATTCATTCCTGCATTCACTCACACATCACTCTTCCGATCTCACACACACACACACACACACACACACACACACACACACACACACACACACACACACACACACACACAGCCACTTTTTCATTCATTCCTACATTCACTCACTCATCGCTCTCATTCTCCCGATCTTACACACACACAGCCACTTTTTCATTCATTCCTGCATTCACTCACACATCGCTCTCACTCTCCCGATCTCTTTCACACACACAGACTCTTTTGCTTTCATGCACGCATTCACTCACACACACAGACAGACACACACACACTTATACAGGCATTCACTTACCTGCAATCAGCTGCTAAGCTTCGCGGTTCCCCTGTAAGGAAGCCACGGCTCCCCAGGGCACTGCTGCGCACAGTTTGGGAACCCGTGGACTAAGTCACTGATTGTGTATTTGATAATACTTGACCCTCTGTGAGAAGTATACCTAATTGGCCAATATGAAAAACATATCAGCTTATATCCCTTTCTGTTGCCTGCCTTATGCAATATGCTTAAGCACTGTAGGAGCTGCCTAAACTGTTACTAGGCCTACATATTGCACCCTATGAAAAGTATGAGTATCTACAGCATACAGAGGCCACTCTCTCACCCAAAAAGATGTCCTGTGAGCACCATACAATACCGCCCTCATCCGTCTCTGAACACACCAAACTAGCTTATGCTGAAAGTATCAAAAAGTCACTTTTTAAACCTCTTAGAATCAGGAAGATAAAGTCTTAGCAAAGCTCTACTAACATTATTTCACCTGCCTTACATATATTAAAGAGTCACTAGACTGCATTCTGTGGTCCTCCGTCTGCCACTAAGTCCTTAATCAAAAAGAGATATGTCCTATTAATTGGTGACTCCACTGTTAGGCACACAGAATCCATGCTTACGAGGCTGGACAAGGACAGAGTGACAATTAGTTGTCTTTCCAGCACTATGAATCACAGTGTTATAAGGGCTGTTCAGTTTCTTCAGTTCTTCACACTGGGCAAATATATGTTCTAGTGGTAGCCCATGTGGATGCAAGAGACTTGTAGTATTTAACACTGAGGGATTTGCAGAGATACATGGTGGATCAGACGATTGATGTGTCTGGTGCAGGTAAGACTCTGATCTTGAATAGAGTCCTACCTTCACCTAGTGTTATTCTTAAATGTAACAATAATATATATATATTTTATATATATATATATGATGTATCAATAACTGGCTAATTAGTTTCATTCGGGGGGGGGGGGTGTAGTATGTGACATCCTGGAATGAGATGGTAGGTGACCTTTGCTTGCAAGTAGAGCACATGCATGTCATTGTTGTCGCAGACTTGGTTTCATTGTAAAGATATCACACCCTACTTAACTGGACTTAGAATTTCACATACATTCATTCAGACCTCAGAGAAACTGTGGGGGCATTTCTGTAGAGCATCATCACAACTGGCAAACAACTCGCATCTGTACCTTACTTTATGGACAGTACCACACTCGAAATTGACTTTGTAGTCAGGGATCCCTCTCCTTGGGCCAGAATGTTGTATTGGTAGTCATAAAATGCTCCCATCAACATTTTCTCCTCATGAATAACTGTTGCTGTAGTCTATGTCAGGTTAAATCCAACTATAAATCAGTAATCTTCTTCTTTACAGAAATGGACAAACCTACTAAGTTATGATGAACTGTCAGTTCACTTAAAATATCTCTAGTCCCCATGCAACGTCAGTTAACATATGGAGGTGATTTCCGATCCCACCCAAATAAACTGCATAACCCTAGCAGTCCCAATTTGAACTATCTCCTAAAAAAATTTATAGACCTAGCAGTTACCAGTAGAAACAGATATAATGGGAAATTTAGTAACAAGCCACCTTTTGGTCCACTAATATAAATAAGTTCTGTAACCAAAGGGAAAAAAATTAAGTCCTGCAACAAATCTAAATTTACTAATATCAAACATTTTTGTCAGTAAAATCAGAAAAGAACTAAAAACTGCCATCAAGAATATCAAAGCTAAACAAATAACTGGTTGCATCTGAAGTGAAAGATAATTATATATTTTTTTCAGTTACATCACAGAAGTAAGAAATGGCACCCAGCAGCATACCAAACTAAACCAAAATGAGATCAATCACACTCTCTTACTACTTAGATATAGCTAATGTACTGGCAAGTAAAGTTAGTACCACCTTTTACCAGAAGCAGTTACCAAAGTCTTGCAAATCCCTGAGTCCTTCACATTCCCCAGCATCATCAAGGAACATGTTCTAACTGTGCTTTCAAAACTGAAGATGGCAGTTCCTTGGGGCCAGACAGTTTACTTGGGCAGCTAGTAAGTAGTGCTAAACATTGCCTGTTGGAGCCATTGGGTGTGTCCCAAATGTAGAGAACAGCTGTTGTGATGCCTGCATGAAAAGAGGTCACTACCACAGCTCCCAGAAACTATAGACCCATCGGCCTAACCAGCCTAATTTCCAAAACCATGGAATGCATCGTATCTGACTTCATAAACTATGATATTAATAACTCCATACAATTAAACCCTCAGTACTTTTTCCCTTAGAGCTGGATCATGTCTACTTCATTTTGTAAATTTCTTTGGAAAGGTTACATAAGTAGAGGACAGTGATCATTCAGTCAATATTGCATGTCTGGATAAGGCGTTTGACACCTCTTACATGGTAAGTCGGATAACAAACTGGTTGAGATAGAAGTCACATAGTTGAAGTAGTGGAAGCCACCTCAGAAAGCAAGAAAGTAACTTGTGGTATAACTCAAGGCTCAGTACCTGGATCCCTCCATGTAGGCATATGTTTCTCTGACCTCCAGACTGTAAACACTCGCCTATTACTGACTAGGGTTTATCAAAGATTGTAAGCTGGATGGTATTGTCAGATAACCTACTGATGTGAAATCACTGCAGAAAGAAGTAAACCTTGCAAATCAAAGGTGTACAAAAAGGGCTAAAAGAAAGAAAAAGGGAAAAAAATGCAACACCATCACATCTGGCAAACAACTCACAGCTACAATTTACACTATAGATAGTACCTCACTCAAAACTGACACTGTAGTCATGGATCTTGGCACCTTGGTCAGTAACTCCTTCTTGGACAACGATGTTGAATTAGTAGTCATAAAATCATCCTATCTGGAGCAGCTAATATCCAGAGACATCTCATCCAGCTCAAAGGAAGTTTATCACCCTTTTGTATTCAGCCCTAATTAGATGGATTATATATTACAGTGTTCTCTCTGACATCTACCTATCCAGACACATCATGCAGTTAAAAAGGCCCCAGAGGTTCCTAACTAAATTTGTTTGTGGTCTAAAGACCCTTAGCTACAAAGAAGGTGCATGGTGATCTGTGTGTTTCATTAAGGAAACCACCCCTTCTTGATCTCCTTCACCTCTGCAAGACAAACAGCTCCAAAAACACTGACTAAAGATTTAAATTTCCACCAATATATAACTAACACACACTGTCCAGACAGATATATTACTCAGTGCTTGTCCTTGCATGTGAAACAGAGAGATATCCTTTGCATCCTTCAAGACAAGCATTGATGACTGAATGCGCATCTGAAAACCTATTACTTACCTAGAAGCGAGTGATATGCCATGAGTTTGGGCACTGGAAAGGTGTAAATGCTCTCTAGAATTACTTGTCTTGTAATTCTGTGATCCTATGATCATCAGGAAAAAAATTTTCTTTTTTTCTTTTTCTTTTGTCAAGAATGCTTTGCTATCATCGTGCAAGTGATATCTCTACTAAGCCAGCAAACTGGGATGAAATAAATGACATTACTATATTCAAACTCAGCTTTTGAATGGAAGACTGAAAACTGTGACTAAGGCCACTGGATCTGATGACGTTTATAGTTGAAAGTATGATCTGATATTGTAATTTTCATTCATTCCTCAACTGATGGGTTTCTGATACGACTCAGTCGCTTCTTCCAGATCATCGGCTCCAACTCTCGAGCTTCTCAATTTACTCACAATGTCCTGCCAGTCTAACTTAACTCAGATCCTTGTTTGTTGCAATATTACTACAGACACAAATCCTGTCACTCTCTAGCTATTGGGTGAAATTCAAGATAAAACAGTGAGTTTGTCAAAAACTTTCTTTCCAGCAGGCTATCCTTTAAGCCTCTTCTTCACCTTCCCACCTTAATTCAGAGTTTTTTTTGTATATTCTTCTACTTGTCAGGTTTTTCTTTCACTTCTACTGAACCTTCAGTATTTCTTTTTAGTACTATTGTTGGAAGTTCGGCTTTTTTTTTCTTTCCCTTGTCTCTTTCTACCCTTTTCAGGGTACTTTTTACTACCATTATTAATAGTTTCTCTTGTTTAAAAAATAATAGTAATTATAATATATATGAATAAATATTTTTTCTTGTTGCCTTTCCTTTTAAAACCAGAACAAAAAATACCCAATTCAAATGCCCACATGGAATGCATCTATTGCTTGCGGACTGCACAGTTAGATTCAGGATGTTCTGATTCTGCAGGCTTCAATGTCAGGACACTTACTGATAGATGGAACAAATTAGTTTTGAAGGGCTTTCTCCCTTCTTCTTCCTCCTCCTCAATTTCAACTGGGGCTCAAATCTCCTCCAAGAAATCAGTCAAAGGGAAGCCCAACTCATTGCCAAAGAAAAGGATACCAGGAAGAGGTCTCCAGATTCCTCAACATGTTCGGCTCCATCCTTATTGAGTCACCATCAAAAATTTCAAAGAAATTGGATCCGACTACCACAAATCCTACTGCTTCAAAAACAAAATCACTTCAGATCCGGACACCTTATTGTTCACCAGATCCAATACATACTTGACTCCCTTCCCCATTTTTACAGGAATCTCCACATAAACACATGAGGTGCCACCATCAACTAGCTCCTCACTCAAGCCTTCTATGTGTTTGTCCAAGGGAGAAGTGGATAGGATGATGAAGTTCCTCTAAGCTTAGATCTGTGAGCCTGCCCATTATAAGTTCCCTTTTAGCTTCTACTTCTCCGATCTGCTGTGTGGCTTTGCAGCCCTCAGATCTGAGATCCCTGGGGATCTTTGACTTTGGTGTACTCCCCTGAGTTGTCCAACTCCAAACCTTTCAGAACAGGAGAACTGTCTGTGCCAAAGCATCACCACTGGATCTGGGGGACTGGGGTTGACTCCGAAGTTGTTGGAGCTGTCCTTGTCTCTAGGAGCTTTGGCTCTGGACAGCTCGGGTCCAGTTCCATCCTCTGGTGGTGGGCCTCAAGGGATTCAGGGGTCAGTGGTGCAGGAAATGTCAGCTGCGATACCTCTGGTTCCGTTTCCCCTAGGCATTCTGCCTTCGAGATTGTGATGTGGGCCTTCTCTTTACCAAAAGAAAAGATGTCCCTACACCCTCAGATCATAAATCTCTACCACCTTTGGGTGTTTGCTCTGAGCCTCATTCTTCTATTCATCTGGGACAGCCAGCCCATTAAAGTCTCTAGTTAGTCCATCAGGACTCTCGTATTACTTCCTATACCTCACCAGACTATCCCACTGATGATGTCCCTCAAAAAAAAACGTGTAAAAGGAAACACTTTGATTCTCCTCAGGAATCTCTCATTGAAAACAGAGATGTCCATAAAGGGGAAGGGTCCCCCAGATATCCACCTGAAGACATCTACTTTGGAGACATTCTTAAACTCCTAAACCAAAAAGGTGGTTGCTCTTCTGACACTCCATCCCAAGAGGATTCAGTGTTCGTGGAGGCTTTTGAATCTGGCCCAGCTACATTTTTGGTGACCCCCAACTGATGAACTTATAGACCTCATCTCACATCAGTCATGGAAGGAACCAGATATTGTAGGGCCCATCCCTAAGAGTCCAGATACATTTTTAGCCCCCCCCCCAATGGTCAGAACACACTGGAACAAAGGGGTCCCAGTTAATGCCATGGTTGTGGCAGCAGCCTCTAAGAAAGAGCTTGTAGAGCACATTCTTATGGGCATTCCCCTAACAGGAAATCTAGGGCCATGGACAGATTCAGCAAGTGCATTTATGCTTCACTGACCTTTGCTCTGGGGTCGTTGAATTACTTGCCACATTTTATGAGATTGCAAAGAGATTTGACTAAAGAGCACTCCAGATCTCTTTCTAGGTCCATGTCTGTGGAAGACCAAAATAGAGTCTCTTTGTAACTGGCCACCCTTCAGTCTATAGCTAATATATCCACGAGGTTGATATTGCACGATGGAGAGGGTGCTTCATGGGTGGCCAGTTTAGGCATAGCGATTAGGAGACATACCTGGGTGTGCCTTTGAGATTTTTGCAGAGCCCTTCATATCTTCTTTTATCAATGCTTTGTTTGATGGGTCTTCCCTTTTTGGCCAAAAAGTAAAAGAAACACTCTCCAGAAGTGAGCAAGAAGGAAAGACATTGTCTGTCACTGGGATATGTTTTTCTACTTCTCAAAGGCTCTTTTCCCGGAATCAGCGAGGAAGTAGAAAGATGTGTTTCTGCAAATCCTAGGGTCCTTTCCAATACTTACAAGGAGATAGTTCTGCCAGAGCTAACAGAAGATGTCACCCCTGTGGCAGAGGTGACCCACAGAACCAGGGTTTCTGGGATTCTTTCTCAGTCAGATCCTTCTAGCACTCCTGAAAAGTTACCCAGCTGTTGCCCTCTGGAGGCAGGTGGGGGGTGGCATTTGTCACTGCACTAGAAAGCTTGGTCATCCATTATAAAAGATTCCTGGGTGCATAGAATTATGTCCAGAGGTTATATCATACCATTTTCCCAAATTCGTCTTGCAAGAATGAAAAGAATCCCTGATGTTTCAGCCAATCAGAGCGAGAATGCAGCATTAGAAATAGAAAAGCTGCTGAGAAAAAGAGTCATCCAGGAGGTCCCCACAGGCCAGATAGGATCCGAAACATACTCAAAATCTTTCTTTGTGCCAAAGAAGACAGGGGACTTGAGACCTATTCTGGATCCCAGCAAACTAAACCAATATGTGAAATATTCAGAGTTCTGCATGGTCATGGTTAAGTCCATTTTGCCTGTACTGCCAAAGGATGATTGGATGTGTTCGACAGCTCTTCAGGATGCATGCTATCACATCAAAATAAACAGGCACTCAAGAAGTTATCTGCACTTCTGGCTGGGAGACAGTCATTATTAGTTCAGAGCACTGCCCTTTTGCCTCACCACAGCCCCCAGGGTGTTCTCCAAATGCATGGCAGTGGTAACAGCTCACCTTAGACTGCTGGAATTCAGAGTGCATCTGTACCTAGATGACTAGCTCCTAACTGATCCACCCAGGCATCTATTTCTACAAGCAAGGGACCACTTGTTCTAGATGTGTCCTCTCCTAGACATCACTGTCAGTTTGGAGCAAATCACAACTCACACTTATACAGAGACTGGTGTTCATAGGTGCTCATCTAGACATGGTCACTGAGACAGTTTCTCTTCCTCCAACACAAATTCAGACACTCAGATCCTAGGTCAAGAAAGTGATCTCACATCCATCACTCCTGGCAAAACTAATCTTACAGGCCTTCGAAGTCATGGCAATAGCAATCACCCTAGTCCCGTTGGCCTGGTTTCACATGCAGATTCTGCAATAGACTGTATCGGTAAATTGGTCTCTTCTTCAGCGGCCTTTATTCACCCTAGTCAAGGTCACACAATCTTGCAAAAAATATCGTCTTTGGTGGAGTCACTCATATGAAGTTTCTCAAAGCCTTCCTTTTGTCCTCCCCCTGCCCACAACTACAGTGACCATGGACTCCTCCCAACTGGGGGGGGGGGGGCACTACTTGTGAAAGGCAGTCCAAGGTATGTGGTCCCGAGAAGAGGCAAATATGCATACCAGTGTCCTGGAAATGACAGCAGTCCTCCTAGCATTGCAGGCCTTTCAAGACTCTCTCTCCTGCAGGACAATTGCTCTTCAGATGGACTGTAGTTTGGTACATCAACAAACAAGGAGGAACCATAGCTTACCTTCTATGTCACAAAGCAATGTGAGTGTGGCAATGGGCGACCTCTTCTGGCTGCTTTTTCATATCAATGCACATACTGGGGAATGCCAGTGTGACTGCAGACAGACTAAGCAGGTCTACTCTGATGCCTCATGAGTGGTCTCTCAATGTCAAAGTGGTGGAGAGAATTTTCCATCGATGGAGCCAGCCATGCTGTGACCATTTTGCTTCTCCCTTCAACAAGTGCAGCAGGTTCATTGTCCTGATCCCTTCAAAGGGGGAGTCACTGAGAGATGCTGTAGTCCACGATTGGCCCTCCGGTCTTCTCTATGCTTACCCGTCATTACCTCTAATCCCCAAATTTCTATCAAAAGCATACCAGTTGAAGAGCAAAATTATCCTCATTGCACCCTTTTGACCACATCAGATTTGGTTTTCCTTCATCTGGCCTCATCTACTACATCCGCTCTGGGTATCTGATCCCAATCCAGACTTCCTGTCTCACCCAACTAGGATGACTCATTCAGATGTAACAGACATCAAACTGTTTGCTTGGTTTCTCCAGTTCCACTGATTGCTAGAGAGCCCAAGCATTCATCTCCAGTCTGTCATATTTTATTATCTTCCCAAAAGGCTTCTAATAGAAAGATTTATAGAAGTAAATGGAAGTGATTTGCTTTCTGGGCCCTTAAGAGAGATTTGGACCTTTTTTATCTGTCCGTATACAGGCTATACTTGAGATTTTAGCTTCAATTTTCAATGAAGGGGCTAATTTTTCTACTATTAAGGTTCAGCTGGCTGCTGTCTCAAACTTCCATCTAGGTGAAAATAATTCATCCTTATCTTCTTCTATTTTATGCAAAGTCTTTCTCAAAGTAACTTTTTTTTTGCTTAGGCCTCTAGTAAAGGATCCTATTCCTTCTTGGGATTTAACTATCCTGCTTCAAGTGCTGACCCAAGGCCCCTTTGAACCTTCAGCCAAGTCAGACCTTAAGTTTTTGTCTTGAAAACCACATTCCTAGTTGCAATTACATCAGCTAGATGAGTATCTGAACTCCACATTCTTTCTTCCAAGTCGACTTACCTGTTTTTTTTTTTTCATAAAGACCAGGCTTCCTTACAGATCAACCCATCTTTTTATTTTTATCTCCATCAGACCAAAAATTTCTGTAAGACTAACCAGTTGTTTGTATCCTTCTCACCTAAAAGATTGAGCATACCAATTTCCAAAGTCACTCTGGTAAAATGATTAACGGATTGATTGCATATCTTTTGTCTATAGTAAAAGAGGGCTGTCCTTGCTTAACCCCCTTAGAGCTCATTCCACAAGGTCTATGGCGATATCCTCAACCTTTTGTTCAAGAACTTCCATCGATGATATTTGTGCAGCTGAAACTTGGTCCAGTACTCATACCTTTATTGTTCATTACAAATTGGATTTGGTTTCTAGGAACAGTACTCCGAAGTGTCCTTCCATAAGGACCACCCAAGGTTCATCTAGCTGGGGACTCTATCCCATCAATTAAGGAATGAATGAAAATGACAACATCAGATAAATAAGTTATGTACTCATCATAACATTACATATGTGTTGTCCATTTTCATTTTTCTTCAGCTTCCTGCCCTCCTAACCCCTTCCCTTTAGTCCTGGAGAGACCTAAGGGATAATACTTTGGGAACTGTGATTCCTTGTTTGAGCCTCAGTTCTGTTACTTTAATCTATAAGTTCTCTTAAGGTATTATTCATTGTCTACTAAGGGCAGCAAACTCGATCTGAGGTATGTTAGGTTGTCAAGGATTTATTGATAAAGGTAGGAGCTTGAGAGTTGGATCCAGTGATCTGGAAGAAGGGACCAAGTTGTATCCAAGACTCATCAGTTGAGGAAGAATGAAAATGGACAACGCAGACGTAATGTTATGGTGAGTACATAACTTATTTTTCCCATGATGTGTTGCATTTTAAGGCTTGACACAAAATTGCTCCTTTGTGAATGATACAGTGATAATCAAAAATTTTATAAGACACAAAATTAAGAATTAGTTACAAAGGCATTATTCCTTCCAGTGATGAATGGAGCTTCATCTGTTTTTAAGCATGCAGGCTTATTCAGAGGCAAATTAAATTAATCCATAACTTTATATATCTCATTGGGTGGCACATGATAGCATTGTCACCTCACAGCAAAATGTTCTCTGGTTCAGTTCTGGGCTGGGTGTCTTCCATACTCCAGTTTCCTCCTACATTCCAAAGACATGCAGTAGGTGAATTGAACACTGTAAATTGGCCATAGGTGTGAGTGTGGATGCAAGTGTGTGGTATGGAATAACTACTGTGGCAGGGCTAGCCACCTTGAGGTATAAACCTTGGCTCTAGATGATTGTCGTTGTTGAAGTGAAACCCCGACCCTGTGTGCAAAAATGGGAAAAAGGGGTTATGGCTGGATGGATGGATGGATACATTTGTAACATAAGCATCTGTACAAATCAGTTTGATATTCATAGGATATCATTCTTTACAAAACTCCAGCTAGCTGTGCTGGTCTAGCCCATATCATCAAACACACATACACACACACACACACACACACACACACACACACACACACACACACACACACACACACACACACATATTTTGTATGGTACAAACCCATATTGCACAATTCAAATAGATGTTACATAATACAGAAATAAAAAAAGATTTTCATTAGGAAAATTACATCAGGTGAATTCAATAAGTAGTATTTTTTTTTTTTTTTTTTTAGGGAATTACAGTGAGGTAATTTTTTAGTCATTGGTCAAATACGTCCCAAGGAATGTAAAACTTTAGGAGGTAGTGACAGGCAACAAAGTTTCGAAAGTTAAGTAGAAAGTGTGGTAGAATTAGGTTGGATGAGAGCAAGAGCATTTCCATTGTGAGGTAAGATGCGAGTGCAGTGAGGTTTTAAACAAGGAGAGATTGCTGGTGGTGCAGATGGGAGAAGGGAGAGAGTTCCAGAGGCGTGCGGCGTGCAAGAAGGACATCAATTGATTCCCAGCAGAATATGTTGGTTTATGCAATTTAATTAGGTTTTGGGAATTGGATCTTAGGAGCCTATTTGGTTTATGCATTTCAAAGGTATTTGCTAGGGAGGGGCAGAGAGATGGGTTATGAATGAGTTTGTGTGCTTGGATGAGCTGGGTATATGTGAGGAAGTTTGGTAATTCTAGCCAACTTAGTTGGTGAAGGGAATTACAGTGGTGAGAAGAGGCTCTATGACCTGCCGCAAATTTGGATATTTTGTTATAACAAGATGAGAGTTTTGTTTTGAGGGAAGATTGTAGGCTGGTTAGGATAGATGTACCATATAAAAGGGATGGGATGAGCTATGTATTAGCTAATGTAATCCTGGTGGTGGAAGAGATAAAGTGACCGTGGCGGTAAAGCATACCTAATTTTTTATGTTTTTTTTTTTATATTTGCTTGTAGATGCTTATCAAATTTTAGTTGATTGTCAATGGTAATTCCTAGTAACTTTGTGTCAGAGACTAGTTCTATGGGGCTATTATTATTGCTGGTAATTATGAAGGTGTGTTTGTCTAGGGAAGAGGTTTTGGATGCATTGAATAACATAAGTTTTGTTTTGGTTGCATTAAGGGCTAGATGGTTGTCGAGCATCCAGTGCTCAGTGGGAGAGAAGGCAGCTTGTTTTAGATTAAGAGTTGTGATGGAAGGGGAGGAACAGATTATAGTAGAATCATCTGCATATTGGATGAGACTGGAGTTAGGAATGGCTTGGAAGAAATCACTTATGAATATGTTGAATACTAGGGGGCCTAGAATGGAACCTTGGGGGACACCTGTGGATGTATTAAGGAAGGGTGAGGTAGCTTTTTTCCATTTAACTGCTTGTTGCCTGTTTGTGAGATAGCTTGAGAACCACTGGGTAGAGGAAGGGGATATGTTAAGTTTAGAGAGTTTGGTAAGAAGGAGTGTCAAATGCCTTAAGAGGTTGAGGAAAAGAGTGGATACAAAGTGGCCAGAGTCGCGGGCTTTGTTGATTGTTTCTAGGAAGGAGAGGAGGGCAGTGGTGGTACTATGACCTGGTCTAAAGCCATGTTGTGTGAGGGTAAGAAGCTTATTATTGATGAGGTAGGGTAAGAGTTGTTGGTGTACACACTTTTCAATTAGCTTAAAAATAGGGGATAGGATGGCGATAGGGCGAAAGTTTGGGATGCCATTATTATTGCCACATTTATGGAGAGGAATAATAAAGGCCTTTTTCCAGAGCTGGGGGACCTGGCTATCTGAGATAGACCAATTAATTAGTATGCTGATAGGGAGAGTAATGGCTTCTGCGGCTACTTTTAGGAAGTAGGAGGGAATTTCATCAGGGGCATTGTAACCAGGTTTTAATTTTAGTAGAAGTTTTTTTATGGTGGCTATAGAGATGGGATTGATAGAGAAAGGTGGAGGTTGGGGGCAAGGGATCCTAGAGGAGGACGGGAGCACGCTGAGGAGGGGTTGTAGAGGTGTTGGTGAAGGATGTTGTTAGCTTGCTTATGGACTCTATGAAGAAAGAGTTAAATTGGGTGGCCAAGTCCATGTCAGATGCATCTGGGTTGGGGCAAGGGTTTTCTTTTTTTCCCAGGTTGAGGAGAGATGAGATTCCTTTCCATAATAGTTTGGGATTGGTGGTGTGGTTGGTTTGGAGAGTGGAGAAATAGGCTTTATGGTCTAAGGTAATACGTTTTTTAACTTTATTTCACAGTGTTTTATATTTGTTTAGGGTGAATGTAGTTTATTTTTGTGGTAACGTGTCCAGGCTTTGTCACGGAGTCACATAGTAGCTAAGGTGTTTTTGGTTAACCAGGGTACAGGATTACCTTTTATATGTTTTGTTTTTAGAGGGGCAAAATAGTTGAACAGGTTTGTGAAAGTAGAGTTAAAGTAGGATAGAGCATTATCTAGGGAAAGAGTTTTTAATGGGTTCCAGTTTGTGCTTTTTAGTGCATTTGAGAAGGATTCAGCATTGAAGTTCTTTAGGCAACGAGTGGAAATATAGGTGTGAGTTAGTTGTATAGAAGAGGGGAGACGGTGGCCAAAAGTGGGGAAATGGTCAGCTAGTGGGTCTGGGAGAATACCACTATCAGAGATATAGTGAGGATGGGATAGTAGAATCCAGTCTATTGTAGTTCCAGTGATGGAGTTCTTAGAAGGCCTGGTAGTGGAATTGATTAGTTGTGTAAAGTTATATAAGGTAATACTGAGTGAGTTAGAGGGAGATTGGATTGTGGCCCAGTTTATGTTCATGTCCCCCAGGATTATGGTTTCATGAGTAATGTTGGTAGAGGCCCAGGAGAGAATATCTTCAAGGGATGCTATATTGTCACCAGGGGAATATAGAGGGAGAGAACAAATATGAGTTTATGCTTGTTTAGGTGGAGTAGGGCTGGTATTATTACTGCCTTGCCAAATTTGGGAAAGGGTTTGGTATAGGGGGTGACTAAGAGGGATACCGAGTAAAGGAGTGCTACACCACCTCCCTTTTTTGTGTTCTGTCATTCCTTAACATGCAGTAGTTGGGAGGAGTTATTTCAGAATCTTGTATGTGGGGCTTAAGCCAGGTTTCAGAGTTGGAGAGAATATAGGGCAGGTTATGTAGAAGCCAGGCATGACATTTTGGAATTTTGTTACATAGGCTCTGAGCATTTAGAGCTGAGAAGTGGAAGGGTTTGCCTGTTGCTTGGGGGGTTGGATGCAGTGTGGTAGAGGGGCCTGGGTTTGGGTGGATGTCCCCGGAGAGAAGGATAGAGATAAGATGATGGATGAGGTATTTGGTTTGTTTGGGGGATAGTATACAGGTAGATAGTTTTGTGGACATTAGAGTAGTGTAGTTGGGAACAGTGTTTTTAGAGTTAGGTAGGAGTCTATAGGGGAAGAGCATGCTAGTGTTGAGGGGGTAGAGACTGGGAGATATATGAGTAATAGTAGATGTGTACCTTGTAGAGGATGGGGTAGTGGTGTGAAATGTGGGGAGGGGTTTGCATTAGTAGGTTGGATGATATAATTTAAGTAAGTTAAGGTAATTCGAAGTATTATTTGAGTAGGTAGGGCTAGAGATTTGAGGGTCATGATGGTTATTAGAGTAGAAGTAGGGGGTGAGTTAAGTTGTGAAGTTAGTTTGAGTAAGAGATTATGGTTTAGGTTAATTGTTTAGTAGTTTATCAGGATAAGTTGTGTTTGGCAGTAAACTCTGGAATGTAGGCTTACTATAATGGGTGAACTGTGGGAGGAGATTTTGGGGCTATGATGGGTAGTTTGGCTTGGATGGTGGAAGTGGCTAGCTAAGTAGTTTGGATTTGATGGTAGATGTGGTGGGAGTGGCTAGCTAAGTATAAGTGTAAGGGTATTGAGTGTGGGTGGGATTTGGAGGTAGGGTAGTGGAGCGGAGTGAGCCTGTAGGGCGAACGGAGCGGGTAGAGCCAAGGAAAGGAAGAATCAAGGTCAAAAGTGAAAAACAATCAGTGGAGTGTAAGGTAAGTTCAGATGAATGTATGTAAGGGGTAAGGGATATTCTAGCAGTGGTATAGGGAAAGGAAGAATCAAGGTCAAAAGTGAAAAACAATCGGTGAGTGTAAGGTAAGTTCAGACGAAAGTATGCAAGGGGTAATGGATATTCTAGCAGTGGTATAGGGAAAGGATTAGAGTGGTTCAGAGAGGTAAAAGATGGCGCCACAGGAAGGAAGGCAAAGTTAATGAGTCTGGGGGAGGGGTTGGAAAGAAAAGAAAGTGAAGGAAACTGGGGGAGGGGTTGGAATAGAGACTGGAAATGGATATCACAGTGGCCTAGCTGGTTGGAACCAGTACTGACAGGGTCAAGTCAGCAGTGTGAAACAGCACTGAAACAATTAGAAAGGAAGCAACTGTGAAAATCAGAGATGAAGAGGGAATGAGAGCAAGCCAGAGATGGAAATGTTGCAGATATAAGTTTAAAACAGGAGACAAAGGGAACAGAAGATGTACTAGGGCTTAAACAACACTCTAGAGTGTGTCTGGCAGCATTAAACCTACATATACTGGAACTATTGAGAGTTAAAACAAAATTAAACTAAAAGCTATTGGTATTATTAGTTAAAACAGCAAGGAATGTGGTAGACTGCTGGCATTATGTTGCCGCCGGGTGGCCAAAGTAAGTTACTACAGAAAGAAAAAAATGTGTGTGTGTGTGTGTGTGTGTGTGTGTGTGTGTGTGTGTGTGTGTGTGTGTGTGTGTGTGTGTGTGTGTATAAATATATATATATATATATATATATATATATATATATATATATATATATATATATATAGCTATGTGTGTGTGTGTGTGTGTATGTATGTGTATATATATATATATATATATATATATATATGTGTGTGTGTGTGTGTGTGTGTGTGTCTGTGTGCATAGATATGTGTATATATGTGTGTGTGTGTATATATATATATATATATATATATATATATATATATATATATAATTATATATATATATATATATATATATATATATATATATATATACGCGCTACAGAATCCTGAAAGCCCAAAATCCTGAAAACTCAAAATCCTGAAAACACACAGGATACCAACACTTACTATATTCCAGCACAAATACATACAGAAACATATTACCCTTCAACTATATGCAGGGGGGCAAGCCCCCCTGCACCCCCCACACCCCTGCTACTTAAATATAACAAATCCGAGATTGCACTTCAGTACACTAAGTGCAATCTTGGAGTTAATATATTTAAGTAGTAGGGGGTGTGAGGGGGGCGGTTCTATTTTATATATTCGAACGCTTAATTGTTTGAATCACTAAAGATCGAACTTTAGTGATTGAACAATTAAATATTCGAATATATTAAAAATAAATATTTACAAAAAAAAAAGAAAAAGCAAAGTGTGTAAGCAGGGGGCAAGCCCCCCTGCACCCCCCCCCGGACTTAAATATACCAACTCCGAGATCGCACTTCAATGTGCTACAGTGCGGAAATGGAAAATTTACACCCTTTAGTTTTTTTGTTTTTTTTTTAATTTTTTAAAATATTCGAACATTTAAATGTTCAATCACTAAAGTTTGATCTTTAGTGATTTGAACATTTAAGCATTCAGATATATAAAATAGACTGTTGGGGGCACAGGGGGACTTGCCTCTCTGCTTATACTTGGAGAAGAGTAATATGGTTTGTGTTTTATTTGTTTCTATATGTACTTGTGCTAGAATATAGCAAGTGTTGGTATCCTGTGTGTTTTCAGGATTTTGAGTTTTCAGGATTTTGAACTTTCAGGATTTTGTTTTCAGGATTTTGAGCGTTCAGGAGTCTGTAGCGCTTATATATATATATATATATAAAACGAAACCACAGTAACCCTTAGATAAATGAGTAGAATCCAAATAGCAGATAGTCAGCAACTAAAAACACTTGTAGAAACCAATATCAAATTAACTTCCAAATAAAGATTTAATAAGACAAACAGGACAAGGACTCAAGTCCGCTTCCTCAGACGTTAACATTTCAAAACACTTACTGAACTATATATAGTGTTAACCACAAGACATCAATTAAGCAATTAACCATTAAAAGTTGCTTGTGCTAGATTCAAACACATTATTGCACAACTACTGTTTGCAGTAAAAAACAACAATAAAATGTCTTCATAAAAATAGAAACATTATAAAGTCAAATTAAAACTGATGAGTGTTCCCATTTGCAATTTAAAAATGCATGTATAGAACACTTTGCCTAAACATTATAACAAATCAATCTCCCTAAACTAATGTATATCCTAAAAACTGGGAAGTCTACCTCCACAATAAACATCAAAAGTTGCAACTATTGCAAATTTACGACTTAAAAACTGTGACTTAGTCTAAAGGGTAAAAAATATATACAACAGCACATTGCCTAAGAATAAACTAAGTGGGTGTGGGCTGATTGTATATATATAAACTATATATACATAAATAGCACTGGGTGCCCAGCTTATTATCTAAGGGGTCTACCCTGTAGAATGGGCTTAAGTGGTGTCTCAAGATCCATTTGACTCATTTTCTGAAACTATATGTAAAATTTGAAATAAGAAAATATGTGTGGAATTAGTATTCATTACATGTTTGGCAATGGCATTATATGTTTCATTTCTCCGTATACATAATAGTGGTCACGTATTCTCTCTTTTAAAGAGCGATTCGTTTTGCCAATATAGTAGCAAAAACAAACCTGGCACTGTGCAACATATACTAGGTTCTTAGAAACACAGGAACCAGAACATTTAATGTTCCATAGCACACCTGTGTCTGGATGTCTAAAGAATCTAGATTCATTGATGTATTGACACTGTAAACACTGATTGCATTTCTTAGTGCCAAGCTGCCAAATGGGACACTTTTCTAACTGTATGGAGTCAGTGTAACAAATCTTTTGTTGCAATGTTTGGCAATTCTTAAATACAAAACGCGGGCAATTTCCTATTAGAAGTTTAGTTTTGGTATCCGAGGTTAGAATGTTCCAATTGTCTGTAATCATATTCTTGATCTTAGTGATGTTACTACAATATGGAAGAGTAATGGAGACATTCAAGCCCACCCTATCTCTATGGGCTGGTCGATTAACATCACCTATGCCAAAATATGGTCTTGCCCTATTCGCCCTAAGATATGGCATTTGTGTATACACCTGATTAATTTATATATATATATCTATAAATAGATGTAGGGATCTACTGTACTTCATCGAAAGAACACTTCTTCGAAAAAGAATAGTAGACCCACACTTATGTGAAATTGCACTTAACTGAAAGTGCATTTTCACGAAGAATGTTTCAATGAACCGACCAGGAACACCAAAACAATGTTTTTGCAGGGGGGCAAGCCCTCCTGCACCCCCCCCAAACACCCCTGCTTAAATATACCACTTCCAAGATCGCACTACAGTGTGGAAACAGGTAAATTCCATTTTCCCCACTGTAATGTGCTTCGGAGCCTCATTATTCCTTAACGGTTCGTTGTATCGTTCTTCGTGGAAGTGCACTTTCGGTTAAGTGCACTTTCGCGTACGTGTGGGTCTACTTCTCTTTTTTGAAGTGATGTACTTTTGATGAAGAGGAGTAGACCCAGATATAGATATATATACATAAATGCATGTATGTGTGTGTGTTTATATGTATTAACAAATATGTAGGAAATCTCCAAACTCTAGACCCCACACAATTTGGCTTTGTGAAAGGGAGATCATGCCTTCTCAACCAGGTTGACTTCTTTGAGTCAGTCACCAGGGCTGTGGATGAAGGTAAGGCAGTGCATGCAGCCTACCTCGATCTGGCCAAGGTCTTTGATACCATTCCTCACTCAGGAATTATTGATAAACTCAACAAACTAGGCATCAACCCCTATATCACTAGGTGGGTTGCAAATTGGCTCACAGATAGAACACACAGTGTGAAAGTATCGGACTCCAAGTCAGACTGCCAACCAGTCATGAGTGGAGTCCCACAGGGATTGGTCCTGGGTCCTTTTCTGTTTGGCATCTACTTCACTGAGACCAATGACTGGTGTCAAAACCATGGCCTTAAGCTTAACACCAAAAAAATGCATCGTCATCCCCTTTGGTAAAAACTGAGTTCCCACAATTACCACATCAATGGGAGCCTACTGAACACTGAAGGCATTATAAGAGGTCTGGGGATGCAGGTTGACAGTAACCTCTCCTTTAACAACCACATTGCCACTGTGTTCAGCAAGTCTTTCTATGTAGCACATCTCATTACCAAGGGCTTTGCTTCCAGGAAGAAAGAGGTCATCGTCTCGCTCTGCTCTTCCCTCATTAGACCAGTCATTGAGTATAATGCCCCATTTGGCATGTGCCTCACTAGACACCTGCAACAGTTGGAGATTTCATAGGTTCATAGGTTCATACTAGGCTATCTGCCCTAGGGCATTTATAAGCCTAGCCAGAATGTGTTTCGCTTTCGCCACCTATTTTAAATTTATTTTGCTATGCCCTTTTTCGAGGTTAGTATACTGTGCCTCTGTCTAACAGTGACACAGAAGTGATACCCGGGGTAAACCTACAATCTCCCATCCACTCATCAAGATTCCTCTTGAAGAGAGTCAATGAGGGACTCTGCCTAACCTGGACTGGGATTTTATTCCAGAGTGAAGGGAGCCTCTGGGTTATGAATCTGTCCCTCCAGCATGTCCTATTTATGTCAGTGCTGAGGTTCAAGTCTCTCGAGCGTAGCTCGATGGGATTGGATTTTCTGAGGTGCAGCATGTCCATTAATTCCAGGTTGGACATGGCTTTATACGTCAGGCACCGATCGCCTCTGAACAGGCGGTATGCCACTGAGTAGAGCTGGAGTTTCTTTAACCGGGCAGCATATGGCATCTGTTTGAGCCCTTTGATCCTCTTGGTGAGGTACTTTTGGGGTCTTTCCAGTTGCTGCAGGTGTCTGGTAAGGTACATCCCAAAGGGGCATTGTACTCAATTATGGGCCTGATGAGGGATGAGTAAAGAGGCACGATGACCTCCCTGATCTAGATGTGAATCCCTTCATGATTGGGTGGGCTATATAAAATGTTTTTCTAACCACTTTGGCCACGTGGTTGTCAAATGAGAGATTGCTATCAACTTGGGTCCCCAGGTCCTTAATTACTTCTTCTGTACTTAATGGATTACCACCTATGTGGTAATTTGTGGGCACTTTGTTTTGCCAGAGGGATGACTATACACTTTTTGGCATTTAGCTTGAGGCCATTACTCTGGCACCAGTTGTCTGTTTCTATGAGGCCCTTTTGGAGGATGCTTGTGTCGGCTGGAGAGTTGATTATGGTGACCAGTTTGCAGTCATCTGCGAACTTGGTCAGCCACAGTCCTTCCGTGTTGGCCTGTACCTCCGAGAAATATATACCGAACAAGAGAGGTCCCAGGACTGAGCCTTGTGGGACACCACTTGTAACTGGTTTGGAGTCTGACATGGCTCCAGCAATTCTAACCATGTGGGTTCTGTCCTTGAGCCAGTTTGCAATCCATCCAGTGACATAGGGGTTTATATTTAAGCTGGTGAGCTTATCTGTAATGCCCGAGTGGGGTATTGTATCGAAGGCTTTTGCGAGGTCCCAGGTAGGCTGTGTGGACCACCTTCCCCTCATCAGTGGCCTTGGTGACTGTTTCAAAGAAATCAACCAGGTTTAAGAGGCAGGATCTGCCCTTAACAAAGCCGAACTGGGTAGGATCCAGTGTATGTAGGTCCCCAATATCTTTATTTATGAGGTCCATGATGATCCTTTCCATAGCTTTGCAGACCAAGCTAGTCAGGCTTATGGGGCGATAGTTTCCAGGATCCGTTGAGGCACCACCTTTATGGAGAGGGACCACTGTTGCTGTATGCCACTCTTTGGGCACATATCCTGTAGTAAGGCTGAGATTGAACACTAGTTTTATGTTTGGGTTTAGCTCTTCTTGGAGTTCATGTAGGACGCAGCCCGGGACACCGTCTGGTCCCATTGATGCTGTGTTTTTGCTTTGGAGAGGCGGCTCTTACCTGAACATCTGAGATGTCAGGGGCAGCACTCTGCTGGGATAGATATTTGCCCTTTTGGTGGGGAGGGGAGAAGTTTGCTGCACCTGTCAGCTAGGATGTTGGCAATGTCTGTGGGTTCAGTGTATTTTTGTCATTTTGGACTAATTCTGAGCATATCTGGGAATTACCACCCAGGTTCCTAACATAACTAAAGAAAGCCTTGTGATTATCCTTAGTGTCCTGTGCAATTTTTCTCGAAGCTGGCCTTAGACAATTTTATGAGTGCCCGTAGTTTTTGCTAATACTGATCAGTGATGCCTTCCCTTTTGGGAGTTTGCTCTATCATTTAGTAGCTTCCTCCTTCTATTGTATAGTTTGTTTATGGCTGGGGTCCACCAGACAGGTCATCTGCCTTTGGAGGATTGGGTCTTGGTTTTATTTGGGATCGCATGATCCATGCATTCCTGAAGGTGTTCATAGAATGCGTTTATAAAGGATTCTGCGGTCTGGGCCATATTTTCCACAGGCCCGGGGCTTTGAAGGATTCCACCTCGGTTTTGAGGAGTGTGAAATTTGGTTTAGAGAAGTTTTTCACTATGGTTTTCTGGGCAGGGGTGGGGTCGGGATGTGAATATCCAGTGAGATTAGTTTATGGTCTGATCTTACCAGTGAGGGATACACTTCTGGTCTGGAGCATAGAGTCCCCATGTTGGTGATGATCAGGTCCAGTATGTTTTCCCCTCTTGTGGGAGTGGTAACAAGTTGTTCCATAGCATTTGAGTTTATAAATTCTAGGAACCTTTGGGCTAGGGTGTTGGAGCTAGAGTAATGCTCCCAGTCTATGTTTGGGTAGTTGAAGTCGCCCAATATAATGGTGTTTGGAGAGACCTTCATATTTTCCAGTGTTCTCAGAAAGGCCGAGTGGGGTTCCTGGGTTTGGGAGGGTGGTCTGTAGCAGGCTATAAACTGGAAGGCAGTTTTACCCACTGTTAGTTGCACATGGATAGTCTCTGATGCTTCGTGCTTTGCCACCAACCTGGAGGTGTGGGTATCTTTGATGAATATCGATACTCCCCTCCTTTTGTGGTTCAGTCAAGTTTTGGGGCCGAAAAGCATGGTATGATGTATAACCTGGTAGTGCTGGGGTGCTCTCGGGAGCCCTGAACCAGGTTTCTGTTACTGCACAGATATCAATGTTCTCCATGCTAAGGAGAGTTTCGAGTGTGTGCATCTTGAGGTTTAGACTTCTGGCGTTGAGTAGCATTACTCTTAGTTTCTTATCCCTTGTGATACCTATGGAGGTGGGTTTGTCTTTTGAGCCTTGCCTAAAAAGGCACTATGGGGGTAGCAAGAGCCTTTGCCAATATCCAAAGCCCAGGGGTGACAGGTGCAAGCCGTCCCTAGCGAAGCATCGTGGCTTGTTGAGCATATCATCCCAAGCTGACAGGCATTGGATCCCCTTTGAATGACAGCAGTACTTAAGCCAATTGTTGAAATTGATCATCTTGTCTTCATATTGTGGCATCATTGTTGGTGAGGGTAAGATGCTACTCAAGGTCAGGGTCATACCGGCCTGGGCTACATGCTCAGAGAGCTCCTTTATGTCTCTCTTCATGTAGTCCAGGGAGGTACATCTCAGGTCATTCACACCAGCATGGACAATGACTGAGTCATATTTGTACTTGCCTTGGAGTGACCTGAGTGCTTGTGTTATGTGGCGGATCCTAGCGCCCGACAGGCTGTTCACCTTGACCCTCTCCATGTTCAGCCTGGTGAGCGGGACGTCAGTGTGCCTGACGATAGAGTCACCTATTACAAGTGTATCAGGTGTGTTGTTTAGTCTTAAGGGCTGTGACTGTTCGGCACACTGGCTTTGTGAGATATGTGTTGCACGTGTTTTGTTTTGGGGTAGCGGTTGCTTGGGTGTCTGCTTTGGAGGTCTCTGCTGCTTAGGCAGATCTTTATTTAGAGCCTCAGTATGTTTTGTGTGATTATGTGTTTGGTTTGCTGTCTTGGTAGGTCTATGTGAGACTGGAATTGTAGTGAGTGTGGTTTCCTTCTCCTCCTGACTGGTTATGCCAGTACTGAGTTGAGAGAGCTTAGCCTCCAGTTTGGCTATATGGTTGCATCTCTCACATGTGTTGGAATTTGTTGGGAGGAGGAGGGGTTGTCTGTGTACATGAGGCAGTTGTAACATTGCCTCAAGATTCCCAGATTCACCAGCTGGACCGGAGAGGAGATTGACAACTGACCTTTGGACATGCTAGAATAATATTGGGAATTCCTTAATAATTGAAAACAAGGGCCAGTGGGGAGTGAGGGTGTAGTGCTTTTAATTTTTAGTGCTGACTTATATAATTGCTTTAGCGCAAGTGCCTGGTAACTTAAGTGCAATGTGTTACAGGTAACTTAAATGCAAAAGCGACAAACAGTAACTTTCTTTCAAGTGAAACAAGGAAATAAGTACAGTAAGCAATGCAGATATCACTAGTGATCCACAGAAGCTGAGAAGCCGTATTAGGTGGAATTAGTGTTCCAGGAAATAACAAGCAAACAAACAACAAGCATATAAACAAAGCTAGATTCAGCAGGCCTGGATCTAGTCTATGCTACAACAAACAAGGTGTACCAATTTCAGTAAGATACAGTTCAAATATTCAGGCACTATAAACCTTTAACCAGAAATTCCCAGCTCAGAAGGGCAGAGTCCAGCCTCTTCTCCCACAAGAGTGCAGACCACAAACCTTCTTAATGTAAAATAACTGGCCTGAAGCCCAAGTGCCTAAACCAGAACTAATACACTTTAAGAATAACAGACACTGGGCTCTCAATCAGCAGTTCCCAACTTAGAAGGATGAAACCTGTCCTGCCACCACAGTGCATGCCACAAACCTTCCTAATGTAAAACAACTGGTCTGAAGCCCAAGTGCTTAATCCAAAAGACTTAGAATGATAGCTACACTTTAATCAAGTTACTACCAAGCAGTAATAAATACAATTGAATACTTTAGAGAATACCTGGATTAGTGCTCAAGTTACACAAACAAAGCTAGATCCAGCAGGCCTGAATCCAGTCTATGCCACAGCAAACAAGGTGCACCAACTTCAGTAAGAAGCAGTTCAGATATGCATGCACTATAAGCCTTTAACCAGAAATTCCCAGCTCAGAAGGGCAGAGTCCAGCCTCTCCTCCCACAAGAGTGCAGACCACGAACCCTCTTAATGTAAAATAACTGGCCTGAAAGCCCAAGTGCTTAAACCAGAATTAATACACTTTTAGAATAACAGACACTGAGCCCTCAATCAGCAGTTCCCAACCTAGAAGGATGTAAGCTACCTGTTCTGCCACTACAGTGCAGACCACAAACCCTCTCAGTGCAAAACAACTGGTCCGAAGCCCAAGTGTTTAAACCAAAAGGCTTAGAATGAGTTACACCAAGCAGTAATAAATACAATTGAGTACTTTTAAGATGATGCAAAAGTAAAATAAAGTAGGTAGAAACACAAGTACAGTAAAAGCAGATGAAATTTTTTTTTTTTCTGAACAAGTGCTGAGATCAGAGAAACAGATATGAGTGCTGAAACTAGAAAACTGGCTAGTTATAAGAAAAAAAACTAAGCTAGAAGGCTTCCCTCCAACACAGAAGGGCTTGGGGGCTCAGAAGCCTACAAATAGTCTATACCACTTAACAGGAAAGGCAGGAAACAAGCTTAAATTTTTTTTCTGTTTCCCAGATGCTCTCTTTGTACACAGTAGGAGTGCCTGAAATCAGAATATGATCTCACTGCACTCAGTTGAGTGAGCAAATGAGATGGGCCCAGAAGGAGTATCCAAACACAAATTTACAAGAGGGGGCGGGCAGTTTCAAGGCCACTAAGAAGAGCAGAGTCAAAACTTCCAGTTCAGTTAATGTTCCTGCAACACACAGTTAAAATCAATTTAAATACTGTATTTTTTTGAAAAAAAGTGCAGATAAAGGTACTTAAATTCTCTTATACATCCAGTTGAATACAGCAAGTTCTTAGCCGGCCAAAGCTGAGGTTTTTAAGCAGAAAATATTTCACACTGTACCACTTAAATAGGCAAGGACAGGAAATCAAAGAATGTGGCTACCCCCACACCTGTAATTACTAGCAAATAACAAAATTCAGCAAACACTGACCAACTTCCAGTTCAGTTAATATTCCTGCAACACACAGTTAAAATCAATTTAAATACTGTATTTTTTTTTTAAAAAAGTGTAGATAAAGGTACTTAAATTCTCTTATACGTCCAGTTGAATACAGCAAGTTCTTAGCCGGCCAAAGCTGAGGTTTTTAAACAGAAAATATTTCACACTGTACCACTTAAATAGGCAAGGACAGGAAATCAAAGAACGTGGCTACCCCCCACCTGTAATTACTAGCAAATAACAAAATTCAGCAAACACTGACTAACTTCCAGTTCAGTTAATATTCCTGCAACACACAGTTAAAATCAATTTAAATACTGTATTTTTTGAAAAAAGTGCAGATAAAGGTACTTAAATTCTCTTATACGTCTAGTTGAATACAGCTAGTTCTTAGTCGGACAAAGCTGAGGTTTTTAAACAGAAAATATTTCACACTGTACCACTTAAATAGGCAAGGACAGGAAATCAAAGAATGTGGCTACCCCCACACCTGTAATTACTAGCAAATAACAAAATTCAGCAAACACTGACTAACTTCCAGTTCAGTTAATATTCCTGCAACACACAGTTAAAATCAATTTAAATACTGTATTTTTTTGAAAAAAAGTGCAGATAAAGGTACTTAAATTCTCTTATACGTCCAGTTGAATATAGCAAGTTCTTAGCCGGCCAAAGCAGAAGTTCCTCACGAAGAGGATCCTAGGCATTAAACACGTCCTACAGAGACAGTCTCAAAAGACTCCAGCTATTCTCTGTCTCATATCGTTTAGTAAGAGGCAATCTCTGCTTGACTTACAAAGCCATGTCTGACCCAGCTCTGTTAGAAATGCTACATCTAAAGAAATCCCAATCCCTCTGCACCACATGCTGCACAGACCTCAGCCTCATTACCACAATCAACAGAACATGCTGGAGGGGCAGGTTCATAACCCAGAGACTGTCCATGCTCTGGAATAGACTTCCCATACATGTCAAGCAGAGCACGTCACTGGCCCTGTTCAAGAGAAATCTTGATGAGTGGATGGGAAATAGAAAGTTAACCCCGGGGATAACTCCAGTGGCTGTACCTGATAGAGACACTGGGAACTATCGTCGGGCAGCACAGTGCCAGGGCATTTCTATGGCCTAGGCTTGTAAAGGCTCCAGGGCTATTAGCCTAGTACACACCTATGAACCTATATAATATATAAATATATATATATATATATATATATATATATATATATATATATATATATATGTGTGTGTGTGTGTGTGTGTGTGTATATATATTTACATAATCATACTGGTGCCGAAGTCATGACTTAAACTAAATGCCAAAAAATGTATAGTCACCCCCTTTGGGAAAAACAAAGTACCCACAAATTATCACATAGGCAGTAACCCATTGAGTATGGAAAAAGTAATTAGAGACCTGGGGACCCAAGTTGACAATGACCTCTCATTCGACACCCACATTGCCAAAGTGGTCAGAAAGACCTTCTACCTTGCCCACGTTATCATGAAGGGATTCACATCCAGATCAAAGGAGGTCATTGTACCCCTATACTCCTCCCTTATCAGGCCCATGATTGAGTACAATGCCCCATTTGGTATGTACCTCACCCGGCACTTGCAGCAGCTGGAGAGACCCCAAAAGTACCTCCCCAAGAGGATCAAGGGTCTCCAACATATGTCATATGCTGCCAGACTAAAGAAACTCCAGCTCTATTCAGTAGCATACCGCCTACTCAGAGGTGATCTACGCCTGACGTACAAGGCCATGTCCAATCAGGAATTGATGGACATGCTCCATCTCAAAAAATCCAAAGCCATCAGAACCACGAGAGCTAAACATCTGAACCTCAGCACAAATATGAATAGGACATGCTGGAGGGACAGATTCATAACTCAGAGGCTTCCAACACTCTGGAACAGGATCCCAGTTCATGTTAGGCAGAGCCCCTCACTGACTCTCTTCAAGAGAAATCTTGACGAGTGGATGGGAGATCGTAGGTTTACCCCGGGGGTCATCTCTGTGTCACTACTAGACAGAGGCACAGTAAACTAAATCTATACTTTTGTACCATTACATGGAGTGGCGAAAGCCACATACAGTATGGCTAGGCTTATAAATGCCCTAGGGCAGATAGCCTAGTACTAAACTATGAAACTTCTTGAAGCAAGAAGTCTGGACAAAGCCATAAATAAAAGTGGGACAAAGGCCCAAAAATAGAGACAATTTTTAAATATTGCTCTTACAAACCTCGAAAGTTGATAGAATAACAGGTTTTGCGTTATCGTGAATTTTCTGAAGGGTATGAAGTCTGAAACTCAAATGTCTGCCATTGTTTTCTAATTTCAGTCTTTAATGATTTGCCACTAATGTGCCAGAAAACCACAAATGGTAAGTTGTCTATCTTGCCTTCATTCTTGCTTGTTGGGTTCGGAGCCGATCCTCGGCTCCAACTCGGCCATCTTCAAAACCTCGAGAGCTGCATACTGGCTCAAGGCCACCCCATATCCCATGATGCCTGGCGCTAGATACCCAGATCTCGTTTGCCGCTTCTGCTGCGAGGTTGTCTTACTGGCTCAGGTCGTATATTTTATTATTATTATCTGTTTTTTGATAAAAAAACTAGTAGGTTTAGTGTAGTTTATTAATCGTAGTATACTATCTTTCTTGGGGTATCTTTGTTTAGGTATATATATCCTTTCCTTACCTGTATTCCCCTTCCCTTCAGAAAACTTGTTTCAGTTAGAGAGTTTTCCCCTTCTCCCTCTCTCTTTTCTGAAGTAGCCATTTAAGTTAGAGGCTAACCTATCTTTTTCTTTAAAAAATAAATAAATAAAAAATATATATGCCAAGATAAAAAAACGGAACTGTCGACTCACTGAACAAATGCTCCATAGCCAAAATGGTAATAATAAAACTTTGTAAGGATGTGTAGGGGTAGGAGCAAACCAGGCACAGCTTTCTCACAAGACACGATAGTCCTTGTAACGAACAAATAGTTTATTTAAAACAAGATGAGCGCTTTCGCTTATTAGCTTCTTCAGATCAACATGTGTTAAACTCATACCAATGACACTTTATATAACAAATTCAAAACACTCAATAACCAATCGTATCTCCTCAGCAGTTAAGAATGTTATAAAATTTTTAAGTATTTATATAGATTTATGCAGTAGAGCATGTTATTATATATATATATATATATATATATATATATATATATATATATATTTATTGTTATATAGGAATTATATGTACTTGTTTATTAATTCATTTTATTTCATTCCAATTTTTATTTATGGGAAGGTTGTCATTTCATAAGTCCAGTGTGTTGTTTTATTTACTTAGTGATTTTGGTTTTCATCTGTCAGTTTCAGTGTTCCTCTTTATAACATTCTTAATTGCTGAGGAGATATGATTGGTTATTGAGTGTTTTGAATTTGTTATATAAAGTGTCATTGGTATGAGTTTAACACATGTTGATCTGAAGAAGCTAATAAGCGAAAGTGCTCATCTTGTTTTAAATAAACTATTTGTTCGTTGCAAGGACTATTGTGTCTTGAGAGAAAGCTGTGCCTGGTTTGCTCCTACGCCTACACATCCTTAAAAAAAAATATATAGTTAGTATTTACTTAGTTTAGTCTTTTGTTGTTGTTAGACTATTGTGGTATACTTGACTGTTTTGGGGTGTGGTCATTTTGTTTGTGTGTTATAGTTACTATACTAAAATTCTTATAGTTGTGTTTTTTGTCTGGTATTCCTTCTTTAGCTATGTCTAAGGATACCAAGATGTCCTGATTCAAGAAGTGTGATTCATGCTGTCAGAAGATGTCTCTGACAGATGGTCACACTTCTTGTGTCTATTGTCTCGGCGCCGTGCACCTGCAGGACTCTTGTTCGGTTTGCCATGCTTTCAGTCCAAGAGTCCTGCAGGAGTGTAGGGATAAGTTAATCCTACAGAGTTTGCTCAAACCCGAGGAGTCACCTGCTAAGGTTCAGCCAGTGAAGTCCTCCAAGCCACCTAAACCTTCGACTCCCAGTTCGGAGCCGTCGTTAGGTGAAGCTGCTTCTTCTGCCTCGGTTCCGGCTGGAACCGATGTGCCTGCCTCTCAGTCAGTTCCGACACGCACTTCGGAGCTGGCAGGGAGTTGAAAGAGATCTAGGTCTCCCTCCCAGGAGTCGATACGCTCAGCTCCGAGGTCTCCTCTGCTCCAATCGGAGTGCAGTCATCGGTCCTCCCACTCTTCTCGGTTATCGAGATTGTCAGATCACAACTTGGAGAGAGTGGTCAGAAGGCTTTTGAAATCGCAGGCCCTAGGTAAAATGTTGTCCAGCCCCCCTCAACAGGGTTCGGCTCCATCCTTGTCTGCAGTCATTCCTCCTCCGACTCCTCCCTTGAGTTCGGAGCCGGAGCTCGTTGGGGTTAGAATCGTGGGACCGTCGGCACCAATACCTTCTCCTTTGGTTCCGTCATCAGCTCTGATCACTTCCTTGGTACCGTCCTTGGAGAGATCTGGGCGCCGAGACTCCATCGTCGGCTCTGAGGGGGCGAGTGGCATCGGACCCTTGTCCAACCCCATTCTCTTCCTCGGAGCTTCGGCGCAGGTGAGCTCAACTCCTACATCGGCTTCGGAGCCATCCCCCTCGGTGCGGAGAGGGATTCCGGTCTCTTTGGAACCGGAGTCGTCTCGGTATCCGAGCAGGGACACCTTCGAGGTCATGAGGAGTGTGCTGGCTCCTGAGTCAGCCCCACGATCATCCCCACTGGCTCCTCCCACTATGGTGCCTGCGTCTGCCTCTGTCCCTCCTCCAGACCCCAAGCGTGGGGATCCAACGCTCCAGGGCACCCCCTTGGGTGTATCGTCCTCTTCCGAGGCCTCCCCTGATCATTCAGAGGAGCTACCTCGTAAGAGGAAATGCAAGAGGAAGCATGTTGACTCCCCTGAGTCTGTCACCTCAGATACTGACTTGGAGGATTCGGAAGGGTCCCCGAGATCCCCCTCTGAAGATGTCTCCTTTTCAGACTTCCTTGAGATGCTTAGGCAGAGGGGGAACTGGACTACCCAAAGCCCCTCCGAGGATGAGTCGGTATTCCTGGAGGCATTTGGATCCCGACCTTCCACCTCCTGGGTGTCTCCGCCTTTTGACCCACTCATGTCCGTGGTGACTTGGAAGGCGTGGTCAGCTCCAGACACAGTGGAACCCACCCCCAAAAGACCTGCTAAATTCATAATGGCACCACAGGATAAACAGTTTTTGACCAAAGGTGTCCCTGTTGATGCCATGGTGGTAGCAGCGGCCATGAAGAAGGAGTTGGCTGAAACTTCTTCATCTGTCCATCCTCCTAACAAGGAGTCCAGGACGATGGACAGATACGGGAAGCGGATGTTTTCTTCAGCGACTTTTTCTATGAGGTCTCTGAATTACTTGTGCCACTTTTCCCGCCTTCAAAGGGATCTCCTTAAAGAGCTTGGAGATACTCTCCAAGATCCATCAGCTGAGGGGGCCCGGGCTAAGGCAGCCTCCCAGCTGGCAACTCTTAATTCAGTGGTGAATTCCTCCATGAGGCTCATTTCTTATGCAGCCGATGGTGCGAGTAGAGCCGCAGGCACAGGTAATGCTCTAAGGAGACACGCTTGGACGCGTTCTTGTAACTTTGAGGAACCTTTCAGAGCATCTTTCACCAATGCCCCCTTTGATGGTTCCTCTCTTTTTGGATCACAGGTGAAGGACACCCTTACCAAGTGTGAACAGGAAGGCTAGACTCTCTCTGCCATGGGAGTCCGTTTTTCCACTCCTTCTAGACCATATCCCAAGGGAAAGATGTGGTTACGAAAATCTCAGGGAGTCTTGCCGGACACACGTGGTGAGTTCCCATCCAGGGGCAGAGGAGGGAACAATAATAGACACCACCCTCGTGGCAGAGGGGGTCCGCAAAACCAGGGCAGCAGAGAATCCTTCTCTGAGAATCCTTCCCACCATCCCTGAAGGGTTGCCCGACTGCTCACCTCCGGAGACAGTCGGGGGAAGATTATCACTGTACCCAAGAGCCTAGCAAGAGATAACACAAGACAAATGGGTACAGTCAGTTATATCCAGAGGCTACAGAATACCCTTCATTCGCACTCCCGTAAAGTCATACAAGTCCCTTCCAGATGTTCCACCCAATCTAAGGGATCAAGCAGTACAAGAAATTTCAGAATTGCTAAGAAAAAGAGCCATCCAGCAAGTCCCAGCAGACCAGCAAGGATTCAGAATTTACTCAAGGTTTTTTTTGGTACCAAAAAAGACAAGGGACTGGAGACCCATTCTGGATCTCAGCAGACTGAATAGGTCTGTGCAAAGAACCAAGTTTCGGATGGTCACGCTACAGTCCATTATGCCCTTTCTGGGTCAGGACAATTGGATGTGCTCTATAGATCTTCAGGACGCGTACTACCATGTCAAAATGGACAGATGCTCCAGAAGATTCCTCCGCTTCTGGCTGGGAGCCAGAAATGACCATTTCAGAGCTCTGCCCTTTGGCCTCACCACAGCCCCCCGGGTGTTCACCAAATGCATGGCAGTAGTTACCGCTCACCTGAGATGGCAAGGATTCCAGGTGTTTCCATATCTAAACGACTGGCTCCTTACTGCTACCACCAGGCATCACCTTCTGTGAGCCAGAGACTTCACTATCGACACTTGCTCCAGACTAGGTATCTCAATAAATTTCAAAAAGTCTGCATTGTCGCTCTGTCAGTCTATCACCTTTATAGGCGCAAATTTAAATACAAAAGACACGTCAGCGAGCCTTCCACCAGACAGGGTATTAGTGATTCGTCAACATGTACAGGTATTATTAGTATGCAAGAGAATTCAAGCCAGGTTCGTCCTCCAAACTCTAGGTCTCATGACAGCAGCTATCATACTTGTTCCTCTAGCTCGTTTTCACATGAGGATCCTCCAGTGGCTGCTTTTAACCCAATGGTCCTCCCAGCAGCATCCCATGTCTCACATGATCATTATCACAGAAGCATGCAAAAAGCACCTTGCATGGTGGATGGTCTCCACATCAGTGCCCCAGGGCAGACCATTTGTACTTCCGCCTCCAGTTGCTATGGTGACCACGGATGCCTCCCTGATCGGGTGCGGGGGGGGGGGCATTATCAGGGCAGAACAGTCCAGGGCACCTGGCAACCTCAAGAGTACCATCTGCACATAAACGTCTTGGAGATGAGGGCCGTGCTTCTAGCGTTGCAAGCTCTACAGGACTCTCTTCCTAACGGGACCATTGCAATTCAAATGGACAATATGTCAGTAGTGTGTTACATCAACAAGCAGGGTGGAACCAAGTCCTACCCCCTATGTCGAGAAGCACTCAGATTCTGGCAATGGGCAATCTCTTCCAAAAGGTTTCTGATCGCAACGCACATCCCTGGGAAGTCCAACGTCATAGCAGACAGACTGAGCAGAGCAATTCTCATGCCTCACGAGTGGTCTCTGAATCAAGTAGTTGCGGACCAAATATTCCGCAAATGGGGCCAGCCTTGCTGCGACCTTTTTGCCACCCCCTTCAACAGCAAATGCAACAAATTCTTCCCTCTCCTTCCACTTCCGGACATTCCCCCAGAGACGCTCTAGTCCATGATTGGCCTCAGGCACTTCTTTATGCATTCCCTCCATTTCCCCTTATTCCAAAACTGATACAGAAAGCTACCATTCTGGGCTGCAAAATGATCCTCATTGCTCCTTACTGGCCTCGACAAATACGGTTCCCGTTCCTGCATCATCATCTTCTGGAGCAGCCTTGGACTCTGGACCCAGTTCCAGACCTTCTGATCCATCAATCGGGCAGGCTGCACCAATCCCTGCAATCTCTCCAGCTCACTGCTTGGTTGCTCCATTTCCAACCTTAGCCAGGCTTCCAGATATCTCCCCGTCTGTGCGGGAAATTATTTTATCATCGCACAAGTCTACCACTAGAAAGACTTACGCTAGTAAGTGGAAACTATTTTCTTCCTGGGCAGAGGATAAGAGTATAGACCCCCTTTCAGCCCCTATACATTACATTCTGGATTTTCTTGCAGAACTCTTCCATTCTGGGTCCACTTCCGCTACAATTAGAGTTGAGTTAGCTGCAATTTCAAATTTTCACATTGGCCTGTTGGGAAATAATATCATGTCGCACAAGCTGTGTAAAGCCTTTCTCAAAGGTACCACTCTGCTCAGTCCTCCAGTGAGAGATCCCCCACCTCCGTGGGATCTAAATTTGATTTTAGCTTCCCTAATATTGCTTCCCTTCGAACCTGCAGCTTCTTGTTCCCTGAAGTTTTTATCATGGAAAACTCTTTCTGGTAGCCATTACTTCAGCTAGAAGAGTTTCGGAACTTTAGGCTCTTTGTTCCCGTCCTCCGTACCTAGTGTTCCACAATGATAGGGTTGCTCTCAGGACTAATCCTTCCTTCCTTCCTAAGGTCTCTTCAGAAAATAACTTGAATCAGTCCATAGATCTTCCTGTGTTTTTTCCCAGCCACTCCAACAGAGCGGAATACAAATTGCATTGGTTAGATGTTCATAGGCAACTACGCTTTTATTTGCATAGAACGAAAGATATCAGGAAATCGGACCAACTTTTCCTTTCCTATGCTGAGGGTAAACAAGGTCTTCCAGTTTCAAAAGTAACCTTGTCCAGGTGGTTGACTTCTATCATCACATTTATCTATCAACTGAGGAATAAAGAGTTACCTGTTAAACCAAAAGGTCACTCCACTAGAGCTTTAGCCACTTCTGTGGCTTTTCAGGCTAGGTTGCCCATGGAATCTATTTGTGTTGCGGCTACGTGGGCCAACCCACATACTTTCATTTCACATTATAAGTTGGATTTGGTTCCACTGTTCTGAAGAGTTTGTTCCGATGAGCCATCCAGGATTTTAGGTGCTAGGGACGCTGTCCCAACCAGCAAGAATGAAGGTGAGATAGACAACTTAACATAAAGAAGTTATGTACCTACCATAATGTTCCATGTTAGTTGTCTTCTTCTCGCCTTCTTTCTTGCGTCCCACCCTCCATCCCCCTATCCTTGTTGACCGAGAAGAGTTCTTTATGGTGTCTGTTCCCTGGCTGAGTCTTCTCTGGCTATTCTTTTCTTTCTAGTAGCCTCTCTGGAGGTTTTATATATTCCGGGATAGGATCCTTTCCTTTATTATGTCTGCATTTAGTCTTACCAAACGAGATCTGGGTATCTAGCACCAGGCATCATGGGATATGGGGTGGCCTCGAGCCAGTATGCAGCTCTCGAGCTTTTGAAGATGGCCAATTCAGAGCCGAGGATCGGCTCTGAACCCAACCAGCAAGAAAGAAGGTGAGAAGAAGACAACTAACATGGAACGTTATGGTAGGTACATAACTTCTTTTTTTTTATGAAAAATGGACCAAAAATATGAGGCAAAAATTTGGACATGCTGCAAAAATCTGTACATTTGAGAGGTATGTACATAAAATGTATGTGTGTGTGTGTGTGTGTGTGTGTGTGTGTGTGTGTGTGTGTAGAAACAGATAAGTATTTATGGTGTGTGTGCATGTGTGTGTGTAGATATATATATATATATATATATATATATATATATATATATATCTCACAGGAAAATACACACACACACACACACACACACACACACACACACACACACACACACACACACCATGTTCATTTATGGGCTGTTTAGACTAGTGCTCTTTCACCTACATCTGTGGGAGGTGGGAGAGTACCAGAACACCTGACCAAAAGAAAAAGAAAACATACAAGCAATGAGAGGATGTCCAGAGTTTTCACAGGAGAAATTCCAGCTCAGAAATGAGATGAAGCACTATGATGCAGTAATGCTAACCACTCTGTCACTGTGCACATTTTACTCGTTTTGCTTGTTTGTTTATTTATTGTTTGTCCATTAAGTAAATGGCATGGTCCACAGACCCTGAATAGCTTTAGAGTGAGCAAAACACAGAGAGTGAAAGTTCTTCATAATGCAAACTTTTATGAAGTGATTAGTGTTTCGCTTGTGTGTTTTTTTTTTTTTTATTAATGAATAAAAAACAGACATATTTATTTACCATTAAAATAAAATATGACAGCAAGCACTGTCACTAGGATTCAGAAAGAACCCCACAGTGAAATCTAAGAGCTGCAGTCAGAAGGGGCTTTTTATGGAATCATGGAAAATGTGATTCAAAGACAAGTTAGCTGTACTGAGGAAAGACCTCATTATTGGTTAATTTGCTTGACTCTGAATCAAAAGGTGTTGCTGCTAGTGCTAATCAGCAGTTTTGTGAGCCCATGTGTCTTGTTGTCACAGGCACCCCTGTACATTCTGTCACACTGATGCACACATTCAGTGAGATACACACACACACACACACACACACACACACACACACACACACACACACACACACACACACACACGGATACAACAGCATGCCCTGTTATCTGTCCATTAGTTTACAGAACGTCCCTGATGCTGCCTCTTATTTTATTTTCTGACCCTCTTTCAGTCTATAGTGGCATACATTGAGTGTCAGTCCTCCTGTACTTCAGCAAGTGCATTGTGGTGCATGATCTGTTGCTCTGTTTACTTACTAAGTTAGTCACATTAATACATAAAAAGTCTCCATAATGTGTTCTAGTGTTCCTCCTGGGCTTATCCAGAAGTCCTGAGTATGGCCATTGACAGATATAGTATACTGCAACTTATGAGGCAGTAAAATATTCTAACCCTGTACGCGTGATGCTGAAAGCAGTTCATTAACACATCAGAGATTTAGTTCATTTTGCAAATGGAAGAATTATTTGAAAAGCAGTTCAAAAAATATATCATAATGCAGGACTTGTTATTCTGTTATATCTTCTGTTAGCTCAATGAACTAAACCTCTACCTTTTTAATGAGCTCCATCCTGTGCCAAGGGTACGAGTTTCAACTGTTATGTACTGTAAAACCTGCTGGTGTGTTAAGTTTTTAGTTACTACTAGTGGCTCTGTATGCTATGCTGCCAAAACCTATCTATTTACATATGCAATGACTTAGGGTAATAAATAAAATTCCCTGATATCTAATACCCTCCACTGTTGTAGAGTTTGCTGGTTAGTCTAGGGGAGTCTGTAGGTATGGCATATTCCCCCACACACATATCTCACTCATTACATACACAAAAACAGAAACACACTGGCACACACAAACACACATCCATGCAAGTATATCCACCTATCAACTAATAAAGTCCCACAACAGTCTATCACAATTAAAAGGAGTAATTCAACTGTTCATGCATGCTACACACACACATACACACCTCACAAGTGCATATACTCCTACATGCCCACTCCCCCACACAGACACATATCCACCCTTCAACAGACAAAACGTTTCACAGTCAACCACAGTCAAGGAAACACTGAACACAGATATACACATTTATGCAGCTTCATTCTTCCCCTACACATTTATGCAGCTTCATTCTTCCCCTACTAACTGGCATGTACACTCTTTCCCAAACTCATACACACACTAACAAAACCCTACCCCATGTATTCATTGTACTTAACCTGCACTGCGACTGCTTCCACAGGAATAAGTGGATGATAACCATATTTTTTATGGTGTTCACTTTTTCATCCAACAGTGTTATTTTACTTGGCCGAGCAATGCTTTTGTCACTCAGTAGAATAAATCAGGAGCTGCTGGCATATCCAGGGGAGAATATATGGCTGATTAGCATTAGATGCTCTCCAGGATTGCCACTTTATAATTCACCTGTACCCGCAAGACCACAGTCCTTGCGGAGACCCCAGTTAGAAGTAATCCTTGGTGGTAGGGAGGTCTAATAGTCAAAAAAGCTTATCACGTATAGGGGGCGTGGACATGGTAAGCCTTTCTAGACATTGTAGCTCATCAAAAGACACATCAAAAAATTTTTTTTACATCTGCACTGCAGGATAACACACAGCACGAACCATGTGCAAGCATATGTATGTATGTGTGTTTGTTTATTTATACATATAGATAGATATGTATATAGATAGATAGGTATATAGATAGATACATTTACACACACACACACACACACACACACACACACACACACACACACACACACACGCACTCACACACACACACACACACACACACACACACACACACACACACACACATATAATTAATTCCATTTCTGAGATTACAAAACAATGGGGGGGTAAGGGAGTTTTCTTCTTACTGTTGAAGTTGATTGATTTCATAATAGTAAATGTGAAGTCATGGAGATGTGCAGGCTATGGGTGGCCTGCTTCCCTGAAAAAACACTAAAACACTTTAAAATGTTTTACAAGTTCTTTTTTTTATTGGTAATGTAGTCAACAAGTCCATTTTAGTGAGATGAGAGCTAACTACATTTGAATTGTAGAGTTATATTCATAGATGACAGATGCATACATAATAATCAGACAAAAAGAGAAATGAAAATACATCAGTATACCCCATGAACCTGTACTCATACAAACTGCTATAACAGTTCAGAGCTTTTGGAGGTAAAGGCCCTGGATTACAGCACTAAAGAAGTCCATGTTTTCTTTTTTTTTTAAACACCTTTATTGAATCATCACTTGTGATGTAGGAAAATGTACTATTATACAAAAATAATCAAACTCTGTTAACAAATTAACATTAACAAACATATACTTCACATATATTACTATATCTCATATAACCTAAGCAACATTGTATAAATGATTCAATTCCTGCCCCCCTTTTTTTAAACAGGAAGCATCTTTACTAAACCATCACTTAGGACATCAGCAATCATACATATATATAAATGAAAACAAACCACACTGACACAATCCTAGTTGCAAGCATTTTAGATACCAAGCCATACTGATACACTCCCAGTTGCAAACATTATACATCACTTATAATCTACCCAGCCATTTTCAGTCAAACATTACATAGCTCATTTAAGTCCTGCTTTCTTTTAAACGTCATTCCTCCCCGTATGTATTTTTCCCACAATTCCCATTTTTTTTCATATGTAGTTTGCTCCTACCCTTTTCTAAAGATCTCAGTTCCACTTCTTTTATCTCTGTTACTATATTCCTTACTTCTAATATAGTTGGTTTAGATTTTGATTTCCATTTTCTAGTAATTGTTTTTTTTTTGGCAGGCAACATAATTAGACACAGCAAGGCCTTACCATGTCTAGGCAATTCTGATTTTGTATCATAGCTCAAAAAGTAATTTCCCTCATCACACTAATTCGCCCACCTAGCATCTCCAACAGTGCATCCCACATGGAATCCTTAAAGTCTGCCAACTCACCGCATTCCCAAAAGATATGTTCCCAAGTACTTCTTTCTTCCCCGTCACACCTCCCAACATTTTCTGTCTACATGAGGAAAAATTCTCTGGAGTCTACTTGGGGTATAAAACTATCCATGTAAACATTTCCAAGCAAAGCTACTAAGTCTTCCAGATTTTGTTACATATTTGGGAGACATGCATATATCCTTCCATTGTTCCGTTGTGAATTGCATATCCAATCTCTCTTCCCAATCCTTTCTAACCTCCTCTGATTGATTCTTATAGTTATCCAATATTTTATATGCTGTACTAATTATTTATTTTTTAATGTCAGCTTCTGTTCTAGATTCGACTAAAAACTCTACCAGTGCTGGTCTTTCATTTAGGATCCCCCTATTTCTTTCTCTTTGCCTATACTCTGATATCAATCCTTGATAAGGAAGGCAATCTGTAACCTGCATTCCAAATAAATTCTTGGTCTCGTCCCATTCTGTTACCTTTCGCTCTCTAATTATTTGCTCCCAATACCTTTGTTCCTTTGCCAGTTTTCTCCAATAAATTCTTGCCTATTATCTGTATCCCTAATTGCAGTCATCCCTATTGGTAGAATCTCCTTTCTCCATTCCGATGTTGGCTTAGTTCTTAGAATACTTTCTGCTGCTTTATGGATATAATATTCTATATGATTATTGTTTTACTTCTTAAAGGCCTGCTTCCAAAATCCCAGTCTCTCCTTGTTTCTTGAGCCCACCCCCCCCCCATTTCATCATCATCCCTTCCCACTTTGAGTTATAATTTTCTGCTTGTCTATATATAGGAGCCTTAACTGTGTAGCTCTGAAATACCCCTTCAAATTAGGTAATCCTGTTTGACTCTCTCCGTCTTCCCCTTCTAGATAAAGTCCTTCAGCTCTTTAATTGCTATCCACAACTTCTCTGGTTAAAAATTTGCCTGATCTGTATATAAGACTAAAAGGACTAAAAACATTTTGACTGCTTGTATCTTACTAGCCATATCCATATAACAAAGCTTCCTTGTATTATCTTTTGTTTAGTCTCTTTCTACATATCCTTAGCTGCCACACCCGAATCATTTTTATCATGTCCACATAAATATGGATATTGCTGAACCAATTTGTGTGTGGGTACATAATTTACCATTACCTTTGTTTTAGCTTCATTAATTTTGTATCTCCAAAAAGATTTGAAACTGTCTGAAAATGTTCCACAACACTGTAATGTCTCTTTCTGTTTTTTTGTCACGTATAAAATAATATCATCTGCAAATAGAGCCAGCTCTTCTTGACTACCATACCAATCATATCCTTGAATTTCTGAGTCCATCATTTTCTTTGCCAGAGATTTTAAATATAATGAAAAGAACAAAGGAGAAAGAGGACACCGCTGTCTGGTTCCCCTGCTCAAGCAGAAGTTATCAGAGAGAACCCCACCCACTTTAGTTTTTCCCTCTGATCCCTCATATATCCCCATAATCCTTATAATTTTTTCAGGAAATGCAAATGCTTACATTGCCCTCCTTGTAAAGTCCCAGCTGACTCTGTCAAATGCTTTCTCTGCATCTATTTTCTTCTGCTTCCCTCTGGATCACCAGTGTTCTGTTAATGTTGTCAGATGTTTGCTTCTCCTCCACAAAACCACATTGGTCCATATCTATCAAATTTGGCATTACTTTTGTTATTCTTTTAGCCATTATAGACATGAACACTTTATAATCATGTTTTAGTATTGAAATGGGCCTATATGAAGATGGGTCTTGATGGATCTTTACCCTCTTTAGGTATTACAGCGACCACTGCTTTCTTCCATGATGTTGGTAGGTACCTCCTCTTAAAATACTGTTAAACAAAATCTTCCAGATCTTTATCAGTTTTTTCCCTCTAGCTTCCAAACTTCCACAGGAATACCATCTATTCCTAGGGACTTTCCTGTAGATTGGTTATACATCACAATTTTTATCTCATCTCCTCCTGTCCTGTTACTAATTGAGCATCATCTGCCTCTAACCTTGTCATATTTAATTCTTCCATAAACATTTCCATGTGTATAAAAGATATAAGCAAGCACTATGATAGTGAAACAGCCATGAACAGTACGTAATATATAAACCATAAATTATTTATTCCAAGTAAGTAAGAAATCGGTAAGCGCTTTCACAGTAAGCTTCATCAGACCATTAAAATGCATCTACAACGAATTCCCCCCTTTTATACTCAAATAAATAAGATGTGGTCTGTCAACAAAATCAATTAAATGCATTCCTAATAACTTATACTTAAAAGCAATGTCATAAAACTTATAAGCAATACTGTATATCAATCCTAAAACAGATAAAAATACATAACATGTCTACAGATAGAATATGTTAACCACATAAACGATGCTACAATAAATCAGATATTGAATTATTTAATTGTCAGTCTCCTAGATTTCAAATGTGCTTTCAAAGATGCCCTTTCATTGAGGCCTTTGCCTTTGTCCGCTCTAAGCCTCAGGATCCATTTTACTTCTCTACTTTTCGTATTATTTCTGATATCTCCACCCCTGGAGCTTGGTATAACATGGTCTATCACCATAAAGGCAAAGTAATGTGTATTGTCCTGTGAATTAACATGTTTAGACAGTGCATTATTATTGCATCCTATCCCAATATTGTAATAATGTTCCCTAATCCTTTCTCTCAGGGTTCTGTCTGTCTTACCAACGTAAAACGATTGGCACAATACACAAGATGCTAAATAAACCACATGTTGAGACCCACAGTTTGCTGAAACAATGAATCTAAAATGTTGCCCTGTGTCAGGATGTATGAAACCTCCTGTCTGATCAATATATTGGCAAACGTTACAATGGCCACAAGCCACAGTTGAGGGCTGTGTCGTTGTCAAATTATCTACTTTACCTCTATCAGAACATGGCAGTCTTTTCAAATTACACCTGTTTTTGAATATGAATCTGGGTACATCACCCACAATTTCCTTTACTGTGGAGTCAACAGTGAATACCCCCCAATGTCTTTTTATAATATCTATAATGTTCCTGTTGTCCATCGTGTAGTACATAGGGACCTTCAACCTAGAATTTAAAGGTGTAGAACCATGGACAGGATCTCTCCTATTAAGATGTCCTTTAGACGAGAAATATGGACTCGCACTACCCTTCCTAAGATCTTTCAAGTCCTGAAATCCTGCAACAATTTCCACTGGGCCGTAGCCCCTCTCTATAAATTTATGTCTCAAAGCAGTAAGTTCCAATTGGAAACCTTCATCTGATGCATTAACTCTGAAAATTCTCATGCCCTTCCCTTTAACCAAATTGCTAAGTACATATTGTGGATGCATACTAGATCTATGCAATAAGGTATTTCTGTGACACCTTTTTCGATGGACACCTGTATTGCTTTGGGCATCCACATCTTTGGTGACAGACACATCTAAGTAATTAATAGAATCTTTAGAACATTCCATGGTAAATTTCAAATAACTTGTGATGTTATTAAGATGTTCAACAATCAACTTTAGTTCTACTGTGGTCCCTGTCCATGTGAAAAAGACATCATCCACAAAGTGTCTATAAAAAGATACATGTCATTTAAAGAGATCCAACTTAAATATGGGACCCAAGTGGACAGTAGTCACTCCTTTAATAGTCACATCACCACAGTAGTCAGGAAGTCCTTCTGTGTGGCACACCTCATCATAAAAGGGTTCTCATCCAGGAAAAAAGAGGTCATTGTTCCCCTCTACTCGACACTCAATAGACCCATTATAGAGTACAATGCCCCTTTTGGAATGTACCTCACAAGACATCTGCAGCAGCTGGAAAGGCCACAGAAGTACCTCACAAAGAGGATTACTGGCCTCAAACAAATACCCTACACTGACCGCCTCAAAAAACTCCAGCTTTACTCCGTAGCATATCGCCTACTCCAAGGTGATCTCTGCCTAACATATAAAGCTATGTCAAACCCAGAGCTGTTGGACATGCTACACCTAAAGAAATCCCAATCCCTCTGAGCTACATGCTCTAGGGACCTAAACCTTGTCACCACAATAAACAGGATATGCTGGAGGGATAGATTTCTGTCCCAGAGACTTCCCATACTCTGGAACAGGCTACCCATCTATGTCAAGTAAAGTTCTTCATTAGCACTCTTCAAGAAATATCTTGATGAGTGGATGGCAAATAGGAAATACACCCTGGGGATCACTTCTGTGTCTCTGCTCGACAGTGGCACAGGAAAATAACTTTCTTGGGTGGCGTAAGCCAGGGAGCCTTGTTGGCTAGGCTTACGTAGGCCCTTGGGCCGATAGCCTATTACCTACCTATGAACCTATGGTGTCTTCTTCCAAAAATGCTAAGAACATGTTGATGTAGCTGTTAGCACAAGAAGTGCCCATAGGTATGCCATCTCTCTCTAAATATAATTGGTCTTCAAATAAGAAGACATTGTTCTCAAGGATGACTTCTGGGAACAAACAAATTCAAGCTACTAATTCTTCCTCATATTGACTAAGACAACCCTGGGGCAGATTACAGTTCTTGGAGTATATAGACCACCATAGTTGAGTTTTCTGTTTAGTAGCATAGTACCCTACAACTATAAGATTGTGCAACTATTTGCACAAAATTTTTGTGCTTACACTAAAATTTCTGTAGAGCTTTGTTTTTGTAGCTGGTCTTAGTCAATGTCCCTTAGACAATTATATTAATATTCATTGGGTAGGTGTTCCTTGAGATTAGTCCAGAGGGAAGGAAGGATGGGTTTGTCGCTGTCTCACTAAACTGACAGATTATTCCAAAAGCAGTGTTTTCTTTCTAAAAAGACATACAAACAGGGGTCTTAGCAGAGTTAGGTTATTCTTTTATTCTTAGGCCATATTCAATGTCTCATGCTGTAAGTGCAGAGGATGGGATACAAGAACATAGACTAATTTGGCAGATGTGTTGAGAGTAACCAGGTAATGACTGGTGACAGGTAACCGATTTATCTTCTGTGAAGAAGACAGTGATGTGTTCTGATATCACTAACATGCAATAATTCAAAACTACTTGGGGTGACCAGTGAACCCAGTGAACAAAATTAAACTAATAGCAATACAAAGTGAAGTGGTATGTTTAGCATAGAGCTAAGCATTAAAATGCATGATGAATAAAAAGAAATCAAATGTTCATGTTGCGGTAGTTGTCTGCTAAAGCTTGAGCTACAGTACATCAATGGACTTGAATATAATTACAGTATTTACCCCTAAAGATCTAATTGTATAAAGTCTAACATTTAGTAACTCACTTAACTTCTAGTTAAAGTCATGTCATTCAAGATGTAAGCTGTGTGTAGAAGTATTGAGGCAGGCAGTGGTGCAGGCATGGTGGATATTCCTAAAGTCAGGTTCAGGCACCTAGGCAGCGTGGCATTTCCCTGTGGTGCATTTGGTTGGGGACACGTGGCTGGGGTGACATTCAGCTGTGGAGAGGTGTGGCTGTTGTGGGTTTCTTGTGTGCAAGGAGCAGAATGCGGTGCCATGCCCATGCTTTTAATAACCAAATGCACAGGGGAAAATAATGTCTATGGCCCACAAGGCAACATGAAACAGAAGGCAGTATGGCAGGCAGGCATCAGCAGCAGGCTGGCCAATGGGCATGTCAGTGGCAGTAAATATGCAGTGTACAATGGGCAGTGCCTTTATAAGTGGTGTGTGTGAACCACTACCCCTTTCACAATATCTAGAGAACATTACCTAAAATGCATACTGGAGCCTAAATGTGACTATAGTAGCATGCAGGATATTCTCCATGCTGTAGCACACCTCTGCATGTTGAAGTTACATAAGTATGTACTGTACACTGAGCACAGAATTCATTAGCCAGGGAATTGTTATGGCTAGGCTTGTATAGGCCCTAGGGCCAATAGCCTAGTACCAACCTATGAACCTATGTTCAGTTAAGTAATTCTTTAATGTATTCTACTCCAATACCATTAGGTATAATAGTGAAAAGTGACTGAACATCTAAAGTAACAAACACTAGGTTGCTGTCACTAGTTGTAGCGCTGCTGTAGTCATAAAAGTCAGTCAAAAACTGCTGTGTGTCTTTAAGTACCCAGGGGTTATTATCTAAAACAGGTCTCAGATGTTTCTCCACATAGAAGGAGAACGGTTCAATGAACCAACCTCTACCCACCACAGTAGGTCTTGAAAAATGTATTTTAATTTGTGCGCTCTGCTTCTATGCTGTGCTGGATTCAAAGACTTCTTAAGACACACAGTCTTGCTGTGCTGTTTACTTCTGAATCAGAGACACAGAGCTTTGCATGACTCCATCTGTAGTCTGTTTAAAGCACCAAGCCTTTCAAATTGCACACTGATAAAGAAATATATTTTGCAGCTATAAGCACAGTTACATATAACTTATTTTATAACAAACGACACGTACTCTTTCTGTTAGTTTGTAGCATATATTTACAAAGTTTTTCTTCATTACAGATATGAATGATGACTTCTACAAAATACCTCTCTCTGTCCCTTTCTCACATAACTGAACTACTATAATTGTTATATAGAGTGCTAGTCATGCACATAGATGTTGTTATTTCCTCTTGGTATCTTTTTTGGCCTTCTGTGGGAAGTCACATAATGTCTGTTTTTAGACTTTTCTATTGTCCTGTCAGCGGTTTTGCTGATTTGAAAATGCACAAATGCACGCAATCAGAATAACAGAAATATGAAAGGAGACGTATGTTTTGTTCCTACTGAAAAAACATCCCATATTGCTGAGTTTATAAAAAAGGATGTCTGTTAATAGATATTTGTTATGCAAACATGAGAAAATCATGTAATCCTTGCTTTCCAATATTGCTTTGTTAGGCTTTTTCTGATGCTGTGAAGAGAAGCCTGTCTGTTATACATACAGTGTGAATGCACATTTTACATTGCTAAACTCTATACATATATTCAAGCAAACATTTTATTATATGCTTTATCTTTCAGCATATTTACAACAGAATTAATTTCAGCCTTATATTCATAATCTCTAACAATTCCCTCTTTTTTAAACATACTCAAAACACTTTATACTGATATGTATTTTTGATCACATTATATAGAAAACACATTAAGCAACAAAACCTTTAGTCTTTTTTTGATACAAGTCAAATGCAATTTTATACAGTTAATACAATAATATAAAAGTATTACTACCAAGACTGAATGTGTTTAACAACTTTTTCTTTTGCAGACCATTCTGTGAAAATATTTCATCAATTATGGGCTGTGCCTACTTTAATTTTATTTTTTAACTTGATTAATTTATTCTTTTGCAATCACAAAATTTTATTTATGATTTAGAACTCTTTTATTAACTCTTTGCAGCTGCTGAATTAACTCTTTACTTTTATTAATATCAAAAGATTAGAAATAGACTAATATCTATAGTGACAAAAACTATGTGTTACTGCAAACTTTTATACACTGCTGAAAATATACAGTTTCAATGTCATTTTAACCATCACATTGTGGTCATGTCTCTGAACTGCCCATTAACATCTTGGTTGACAGTGAAGTAATACTTGAGGATTTAAAAAAAAAAACATGATTTATACACTAAAGATTGCTATGTACATTATTAGTCCATTAGCTGTATGAGTACAATATTTTAATATAGTGTTCCTCTAACTGGGTAAAACCGGTGATATTACAACTTGACAAATTACTTTTGAACTTATTACAATGTATCCTATACAGTATGTTTAAACATTTTTTACACATATTTATTACTAGACATTAATTTCATTTGAGCTAAATTTTTTTGCATTTGTACATACAAAGACTATCATTTGTACTGAATTCTTCTGCATTTGTACATACAAAGACTGTAAAGTACATTTCTAATCTTACAAATTTAATAACATTAATATTAAACAAAATCTTGGAAAATTGTTATGCCTCTTTAGAAATATCTAGTGGAATTGGCAAGAAAGGCATACGTCCTGTTATTTTAAACTACATACTCAGCAATTAAAAACATTCATGCTTTTTTATACCAACATTGTTTTGCCAAAAACATATTAAAATAGTGACCATTTTTGCTATTAGAAACATTTATGCATTTTGCATATCTTTATTCTCTCTTGTATTGTTTTAATAAAGTAATTTTAAACCCATTGCCTGTATAGCTTTGCAGTTTAACATGTTGTAAATACAATTTAATACTAAACAATGCAATAATAACTAGTATAAAATATCTTGGACTTTCAGATTTAATCTGTTTACCAGTGTTTCTTATGCACTAATACCTTGTTTTTTCCTTCCCTCCCTAAAAGAGTATTGTCAAGAAGGAATGAAATAGTATTTCTTCCTTTAGCTCTATTTCAGACCCTTGTGCAGTGCTGCTTATACAGTCATTGTAAAACTGAGAAAGTGCCCCTCCCCCTGCAGTATTGCACTATTGTTTATTTGCTTTACTCTGTGAGAATAGAATGTATACCAGCCCAACACTTTGGTTATACATTTGCTTTATTAGGTTATTAAACTATAGACCGTTGTCGATTTGATCATTTTTTATAAAGCTTTTGCTGTTTATTACCACTAGTAGGTATTTATACCCTCCTGCACAATTGATTTGAACTGTATGTATACTATAGCCCATCTGCTGGCTGTACTTGATGCAACTGAGGTTTTTTTTTTTTCTTTTAACATTTACTTGCAAACAGATTATCAGTGACATCTATGCACAATTGTGACATTTTATTACAATTACCAAATAGTGTTGCATGTAAACATTTTAACAATTATGTTTTAATAACAATTATGCTTTAGAAAAACTCAAGCTACTTGTCTGGCAATCAGTCTTGTTGTTTATCTTATCTTTCCAACATTTCCTGTAACCATTCAGTCTAGGAAGGTCTTGCTCACATTTTATACTTTATAAACTATAGTTAATTCTTTTGGCATTTTTCCTTTAATTTGATTGTGATTTGCATAACTATGCATTTATACTACATAAATAGACATTATTTTACAATTAGCTTACATAGATTTTAGTATTTTTTTTATTTAACTGCTCTGCCATTCATTTTACAAAGACTGACTAATACCATCTGTGATTTTATTTCTTTTTAAATTCAGAACTTTAACTGTTTGGTGTGGTGTTACTATACAATTATAAAAATTTTAAAAAACAAAATAGATATTAGCTTAACTAACACATGTTTATATTTACATTACTTATATTTGCTGTTGTCTGCCTGTTATTCTTGTGCATTGTAACAGATGTATTTTAGATGAAAAGAAAATACACGCATGTCTGTCTTGTATCGTTATATTTTTATACAAGCATGTCAGTCTTGTGACTTTAAATCTTTACTCTTATTAACTATTTTTATTTAATTGTATGCACTAGAATTGTTTTGCACACCTTTTGACTATGTTAAGAATGGCAGTCATATGCTCTACTTTACTGTAGTACTGATAAATGTCTTGCTTTAACTGAATGGAAGTTTTAAACATTTGAGAATGATTTGTCCAGACATCAGATCCTACCATCCTACCATGTATGCTTAACCATTTTCAAAACACAAACATATTATAAAATATATTTCTTTTGCACAGATTAGCTGTGTATGCAGGAAGTCCCCAGTCTCTGTCAGTTCAACTAATTTATTTCCTTTATCCTGCAACTGCTGTTAAAGAGTTTCCTGTAATGTTGCATGGTCTTTCTGACATTCTTTAGTAAGCTGTTCTGCTGAATTTGAAACTCCTATGCACTTTTGAAAAGATGTATGTATGACTTGTCTAAGCTTCCTGAACTCATTGTGTCTGTCTTTTAGAAGTTTATTACATTCTTTTGTAACAAAATGTACTAGAGGTTCTATCAGTAACTGATTGACTGTTGTTGCAACTCTGAAATAAACCTTTTACATCTGGTGACAGAACATAACTGTCTAACATCTGAATATAATATCAGCATATTAACTTTTCTTGGTTCTTTAACATTAAAATTTTTGTCTGTACAGTCTATCCTTTGAATAGTGGCATGCACTGTATTTCTATGACATTGTACACACAATAAACATTTTTTTATACCACACATGATTTTGTTTCAGATACCAGTCAAATATTGTAATCCGTTTGCATAATGCCTTACTATCAACTTGCAATCCATTTGCATAATGCCTTACTTTTAACTTGTCCTAATAAGGTTGTACATTTGCTAATATGCTGTATATACATTTCATTCTATTATTATTATTATTATTATTATTACCTCTATGGCATTCATACTGTATGTAACCCAGAAAAAATTTCTTACCAGTCAACAGAGAGGCAGATGGCCAAGCTGCTTTACTGTAGATGGTCGAAAAGTCTCTGTAGTCACTTGTGAAGTTGGTACAACAAAACTGGCAGTTTCAGTCTTACAACTTTGTATTGTACCTTTTCTGGAGAATTTATGGAACTGCGCATCTTCCTGCAATGCAGTCTCACTGGATTTAGACATCTAATAAACTGTATTATTGCTACAAACTGTAGAAAACTGTAGAAATCTGAAGTACTTCACATAAACATTAGTTACTGTGCTTTTACAGGAGTGACCTTATACAAGGCATTACCCACTCACTCCCCCTGTTTTTGGATACAGGCTAGGAACGTTCATTAGGGTCACCATTGAATAATTTATTTTAATTTGTGTGCTCTGCTTCTGTGCTGTGCTGGATCCAAAGTCTTCTTAAGACACACAGTCTTGCTGTGCTGTTTACTGCTGAATCAGAGACACAGAGCTTTTCATGACTCCATGTGTAGTCTCTTTAAAGCACCAAGCCTTTCAAATTGCACACTGATAAAGAAATATATTTTGCAGCTATAAGCACAGTTACAGATAATTTATTTTATAACAAATGACACATACTCTTTCTGTTAGTTTGTAGCATATATTTACAACATTTTCTTTCATTACAGATATGAGTGATGACTTCTACAAAATACCTCTCTCTGTCCCTTTCACACATAACTGAACTACTATAATTGTTATATAGAGTGCTAGTCACGCACATGGATGTTGTTATTTCCTCTTGGTATCTTTTTTTGGCCTTCTGTGGGAAGTCACATAATGTCTGTTTTTAGACTTTTCTGTTGTCCTGTCAGCAGTTCTGCTGATGTGAAAATGCACAAATGCACGCAGTCAGAATAACAGAAGTATGAAAGGAAATGTCTGTTCTGTTCCTACTGAAAAAACATCACATATTGCTGAGTTTATAAAAAAGGATGTCTGTTAATAGATATTTGTTCTGCAAACATGAGAAAATCATGTAATCCTTGCTTTCCAATATTGCTTTGTTAGGCTTTTTCTGATGCTGTGAAGAGTAGCCTGTCTGTTATACATAGAGTATGAATGCACATTTTACATTGCTAAACTCTATACATATATTCAAGCAAACTTTTTATTCTATGCTTTATCTTTCAGAATATTTACAACAGAATTAATTTTAGCCTTATATTCATAATCTCTAACAGGTCTCATTGGAGGTTTCAACCCATTTGTATGTGTTTTAGGTAATAACTGTATACTGGAGATCAGTGGATGTTGAGTTGTTAAAAATCTCAGTAGTTCGGACATAATATGTTTAGATTTAAACATATCCAACATATGTAGGACCCCATCATGTAAAGTTTGTACCTGGTCCATATCTATAACCATATAAAAGTGTGTATTGGCCAACATCTCATTCACAGAGTAACAATATGTATCTCTATCCATTACAACAATGGGGCCACCCTTATCAGCAGTTCTAATAGGAATAGTTCTATCTTGCTGTAGACATTTAAGAGCCTGTCGTTCATTAAAATTCAAGTTAAATCTACCATGGTTATGTAAGTTGGTAGTTTCTTTGTTATCATAAAAACGATAGAAATCATCTTCTACTAACTTATTAAATGCTTCTATTAATAGGTGTAGTGTTAGTATGTATGTACTTGGCCTCTTAAATACAGTCACATAATCAGTAGTTTCACCAAACTCCAATTTTAACATTATATTCCTACTGAACTTTTTCACATCTAAAATTATATCATTTAAATTACTATTAGTAGATGGAATAAAAGTCTGTCCTTTATTTAAGACAGAGGTTTCATCCAAAGTTAAAATATGATGTAATGTGATCCTATCTCGCCTACATTCATTACTGACGGGCTTGGAGCCAAGAATCGGCTCCGACTCGGCCGCTATAACTAGCACGAAGTCTCTCATTGGCTGGGCCAACCCTGTATCCCAGGATGCACCATGCCCAAACCCCCAGATCTCGTTTGCCACTCCTAGAGTAACGACGTGGTCTCGACTTGGCTGTGGCTAAGTACCCTCTCTTTTTTTGAACTTATAGCTGTTGCTCGAGTTATTACACCAAAAAAGCTATTGTATTAGCTACGTTGTCTGTTGTATCCATTTTTTGTGACTGATTGCGTTTCTTGTTAGTTAATCCTTCTATTTGGTGGGCTAGGCCCGTTTAAGTTAGAGGGCCTTTGCCCTATCTTGTGTCGTTAGTGTTCGGGCATTTAAGTTAGAGCCCTTTCCTCTCTCCCTACCTTGTGTTGCTGAGTGTGCTTTGTGTTGATTTATAGTTTAAATCGAATTTTTGTTGCTCTACTTGTGGGTTGTGTTCCTTATGTCGGGCAAGGAACCAAAAGAACATAAGCCATCTGGCTTTAAAAAATGTGCCAAATGTCCGTATAAGATGTCGCTGACTGATGGCCATGCCATCTGTGTATATTGTCTTGGTGCCATACACTTGCAGGAATCCTGCAGTGTGTGTCATACCTTCTCTGCCAGGGTTTTACAGGAGAGAAAAAATAAACTTATCCTTAAGGGTTTGATTAAACCCTCCTTTGAGGAAACTTTGGCATCTTCTCCTCCCTCTGAGAAATCCAGGTCCAAGACTAAAATGAAGTCTCTGGCTCCGACTAGTTCATCGTAGCCTCCGGAGAAAAGGTCAAAAACTATATCTCCTTCCTCAGCTCCACTGGTCTCTGAACCACAGGAGGTACTGTCCAAGGCTATGTCTCCTTCCTTGGCTCCACTGGTCTTGGAGCTGCAGGAAGTCTTGTCTGTTGCGGGGTCGGCTTCTTTGACTCCACGGTCATCGGCGCCGAAGGAGGTTGCGGTGGTTCTCGAGCCTGCTTCTGCTCCGATCCTTTTGGAGCCGATTCGGAGCCGTTCCCCCAGTCTTGTCTCGGTTCTGACAGAGAAGGTTTCTCGGCCCCCTTCTGTCTCCTCCAAGTCCTCCAGGCTCTCGGATTCGGATGTCGATAGGGTGGTCCAGAGGCTCCTCCAGTCGCCAGTGTTAACTAAATTATTTTCGGCTCCAGCCCAGTCGGCTCCAGAGCCAGCTACTATATCGTTTCCGTTTCTTCCTCCTCCGACAACCTCAGTGTCGTCGCAGCCGAAGTCTGCCGAATCAAGTGAAGTCCCTGGGTCGGCTCCGAAACCTCCTGCTAGTCTTTCGGATCCGACCTCGGCTCCAACCTTTTCCATTCCTTCTGTAAGTTTTGGTACTCGGGTGTCCTCAGTCGAACCCGAGGGGGATACATTGGGGCTTCAGGCTGTGGCTCCAAGTCTCCCCCTTGGTGCTTCGGCTAGGGGTACCCTGACTCTGGTCATGGTCTCGGAGGCGGGTTTTTTGTTCAATTCTGGTGGACCTGCCTTCGAGGCTATGAGGAGCGCGCTGGCCAAGTCCATAGTGACTTCACCTGAATCGGCAACTCCTTTCCCAGATGCTGCAACTAGAGCTTCTGGTGCCCCCCTATCTCTGGACAGCGGGGCTCCTAGGCCTGAGGATACCTCCATGTGTGGTCCCCTACTTTCTGAGGGCCCTTCAGAGTCTATGCCTGAATAGCCTTCCAGGAAGAAGTTGTGTAAGAGGAAGCACTTAGCCTCCCCAGATGAGTCTGTCACCTCGGATACCGACCTCGATGATGCAGAAAGGTCCCCGAAGTCATCCTCTGATGATGTCTTGTTCTCCGATATCCTGGAGATCTTGAGGCAGCGGGGCAACTGGCCTTCCAAAAACCCTTCTAAGGAGGAGTCGGTCTTCCTCAAGGCCTTCGGAGCACAGCATTCCGCCTCCTGGGTGTCTCCACCCTTCGATGAATTATTGGACCTTATTTGTCGAAGGGTGTGGGAACACCCTGACTCTGTGGTGCCAGTTTCTAGCCGCCCTAATAAGTTCTTATCTGCGCCTCCTGGAAAAGAATTTTTGACCAAGGGAGTACCTGTGGATGCTATGGTGGTGGCGTCTGCCACTCAGCAGGACGTGGCAGAGGCTTCTACTTCCATCCATCCTCCTAATAAGGAGTCTAGGAGTATGGATAGGTATGGGAAGCAGACCCTGGCTTCAGCGACCTTTACCTTGCGGTCGCTGAATTACTTGTGTCATTTTACGCGGCTCCAAAGGGATCTCATAAAGGAGTTGGGAGATACCCTGTCAGGTAACTTGCCTGAGGCGTTGGCCCAGCCTGTTGACGCCCAGCTGTCTACCCTTTCTCCCATCGTCAACTCGTCCATGAGGCTCATATCTTATGCAGCCGAGGGGGTGGGTAGAGCAGCGAGTTCAGGCATAGCCCTTAGGAGGCAAGCTTGGATGCGCTTGTGTCATTTTTCAAGTCTTCTTTCACAGATGCCCCATTCGACGGGTCCTCCCTTTTTGGACCCAAAGTGAAAGACACCCTCACTAGATGTGAGCAGGAGGGTAAGACCTTGTCTGCCGTTGGGGCCCGTTTTTCACTTCCCACTAGACCTTATCCCAAGGCTCAGAGGGGAGGGAAAATGTGGTTCAGAAAGTCTCAAAAGTCTTCCCCTGCCCATCATAGTGACCCCCCCCTCCAGGGGCAGAGGAGGGGGGATTTTTAATGGAAGGCGTCACCCTAGAGGCGGTGGAGGCCCCCGCAATACAGGAGACTGCGAGTCCTTTCGTGGTTCCTCCTACCAATGTCCCTGAGGGATTACCCAACTGTGCGTCTCCGGAGCCAGTCGGGGGTCATTTTTTGGAGCATCTTCAGACCTGGGAGTCCATCACTCAGGATCGATGGGTGCTTCGTATCATCACCGGAGGTTACACCATTCCCTTTACCCATCCCCCCCCCGCCATCAAGGAAAATCCCGGACGTCCCACCCAGTCAACGGGATCAGGCAGCAATAGAGGTCTCAAGGCTGCTAGAAAAAGGAGTCATCCAACCAGTCCCTGCAGACCAGATCGGATTAGGAACTTACTCAAGATTATTTTTGGTGCCAAAAAGAACAGGGGACTTGAGACCCATTCTGGATCTCAGCCGTTTAAACTGCTTTGTAAAGAAGTCCAAGTTCCGAATGGTCACGTTGCAATCCATTTTCCCCTGGCTGGAAAAAGTAGTATGGATGTGCTTCATCGATCTCAAGGATGCCTATTATCACATCAAGATAAACAAGGCCTCCAGGAATCATTTACACTTCCGCCTGGGAGCCAGTCATTTTCAATTCCGAGCCCTGCCCTTTGGTCTCAGCACAGCCCCCAGGGTGTTCACCAAATGTCTGGCAGTGGTGACAGCTCACCTGAGACGTCTAGGATTCCAGGTGTTTCCTTATCTAGACGACTGGCTCCTCACCACCCCCACCAGGCATCTACTTGTTCAAGCCACGAGAGCTACTGTTGGGTCATCTACTAGGGATTTCATTCAACTGGGCAAAATCTGTATTGCTGCCATCACAGCGTGTTGCCTTTATCGGCGCAGAGCTAGACTCTGTGGAAATGCAAGCTTTCCTACCAGCAGAGGGAATAAAAGTGTTACAGGCCCAAGTTCTGGCTTTACTACCCCGGGAAAAAGCACAAGCCAGGATGGTTCTTCAGTTGTTGGGATCAATGGCGGCTACCATTCTTCTAGTTCTGCTAGCCAGGTTACACATGCGATTACTTCAGTGGCTCCTTTCGGCCTAGTGGTCATATCAGGATCGTCCCTTGTCCCATCCGATTCTCATCACGGAGAGATGCCGGCAGGATCTGCGTTGTTGGCTTCTCTCGTCCAACCTGAATCAAGGGAGACCCTTGTGCCCCCCATCCCCTATTGCCACAGTAACCATGGACGCCTCCCAGATAGGGTGGGGGGGGCATTATCTGGGCGAGATGGTTCAAGGTATGTGGCAAGACCACGAGGTTCACTTGCAAATCAATGTTCTGGAGATGAGAGCGGTGCTTCTAGCATTGCAGGCACTTCACAGCTCTCTTCCCAGGGGAACTATTGCGATTCTTTCCGACAACATGTCCATTGTCTGGTATCTGAACAAGCAGGGAGGAACCAAGTCCTGCCCCCTTTGCAGGGAGGCCATGAGAGTGTGGAATTGGGCGATCGCTTCCCAGCGCTTTCTAGTGGCAACGCACATTCCGGGGAAGTCCAGTGTGATAGCAGACAGGCTGAGCAGAGCTATTCTGATGCCTCACAAGTGGTCCCTGAATGATCGAGTGGCTGCTCAGATCTTCTCCAGGTAGGGCCTTCCCTGCTGCGACCTCTTTGCCATCCCCCTGAATGCGAAGTGCAGCAATTTTTTCACTCTGATCCCCCCACAGGGGGAGTCACCCAGGGATGCTCTAGTCCACAATTGGCCCTCCGGTCTGCTCTATGCCTTCCCTCCGGTCCCTCTTCTACCAAGAGTGATTCAGAAGGCTACCTGCTTGGGAAGCAAGATGATCTTGATCGCACCACGCTGGCCCCGTCAAGTTTGGTTCCCCTTCCTTCGAAAGTATGCGGTGGATGGTCCTTGGATTCTGGACCCAGCTCCAGACCTATTGACTCATCAGTCAGAGCAGCTCCATCCATCCCTACGAACTCTCAAGCTCGCTGCCTGGCTTCTTCACTTCTGACCTTAGTCAGACAGCATATCCTTACCCCGGAAGTAGTATATATTCTGTCCTCCTCCCACAAGTCTTCTACTTGGAAAATATACTCTAGTAAATGGAAGAGATTTGCAATTTGGGCTCAGCAACGTGATCTTGATCCCCTTAGAGCGCCTGTGTCGGCGGTGTTAGATTTCTTAGCAACACTGTTTAGACAGGGTTCGGCTGCCTCCACTATAAAGGCGCAGTTGACAGCGATCTCTAATTATGATGTTGCACACGAGCCCTCCCTCGTGGGTCATAAGCTGTGTAAAGCTTTCCTGAAAGGAGCCTGGTTGCTTCGCCCCCCGATTTCGCAACCCGTTTTGCCATGGGATTTAAATGTGGTGCTCACAGTTTTAACATCTTCTCCCTTTGAGCCGGCAGCCTCTTGCGAATTTAAATTTTTGTCATGGAAGACTGCCTTTTTGGTAGCCATAACGTCAGCCAGAAGGGTATTGGAGCTTCAAGCCCTTTCTGTTAAACCTCCTTATTTGATTTTTCATCAGGACAGAGTATCAATGCGACTTAATCCTTCCTTTCTCCCTAAGGTCTCTTCTGCCCTTTGTCTCCGCCAGTCTATTGAGCTTCCGGTCTTTTTTCCACGATTTTCCAACAAAGCGGAATACAAATTTCACCAGTTGGATGTGCATAGACAACTGAGGTTTTATTTAAATAGGACACAACAGGAGAGGAAATCAGATCAGTTGTTTGTGTCCTTTTCGGACAATAGAATTGGCAGATCTGTAACTGAGGGCACCATAGCTAAGTGGATTAGGGACTGCATCTCATTTATTTATGCATTAGCGGATAGGGATCTTCCCTTTCCAGTTAAGGCGCATTCTACCAGGGCTGTGTCAACTTCAGTGGCTTTTCATGCTAGACTATCCATAGATGAGATATGTGCAGCGGCTACTTGGACTTCTCCACATACCTTTATTTCTCATTACAAACTGGACGTGGCCTCTAGAGGTCGGGCTTCCTTCGGTTCCACAGTACTCAAGAGTGTTTTCCAGTGAGCCTCCCAGGATTTAGGTGCTAGGGATGCTGTCCCGTCAGTAATGAATGTAGGCGAGATAGGATCACATTACATCTTTTAGTTATGTACTTACCATAACGATAGATGTATGGGATCCATCTCGCCTACATTCTTACATACCCGCCCTCCTTCCCCCTACCTGTTGGACTTGGAGGAAACTTGTATTCTGATCCCGCTGAGGATATTATTTTTTCTCTCCTCTTACCTATATATCCTTGTGGTGTGGTGTGTGTGCCAAGATAATATTGGGGCAAACAAGATCTGGGGGTTTGGGCGTGGTGCATCCTGGGATACAGGGTTGGCCCAGCCAATGAGAGACTTCGTGCTAGTTATAGCGGCCGAGTCGGTGCCAATTCTCAGCTCCGAGCCCATCAGTAATGAATGTAGGCGAGATGGATCCCATACATCTATCGTTATGGTAAGTACATAACTAAAAGTTTAGAAATATTCCAAACTAAAGAGTTCCCACTTGGTTCTACATCTTTTTCAAAGCTTGATTCGAGTGACTCTCGGTCGAAAGTTTCTGCTTTTGCGTCCCCCACTCATAGAACAAGTCCTTCTGTTTGATTTGTTTCCCTCTATTGGTAAAGGGAAACTATTAAGTGGAGTATTATTAGATTTGGATGGTTCAACTGTCGGTATATTGTTAGCATTACTGGGATTTCTAGGTTGAACATCCCTTACTTCCACAGTTCTAGTAACTGTCACATTAGTCTCAGAATTCAAATGTCTAGGTTCAGTGACTCCATCATTACCACCCGAAATGCTAGTCTTATTGAGATGATTAGGTTCATTTATATTAACCACAGTGGAATTCTCACTCACTGTTGTAGACCTGTGACTAGTTTGTGTACTAGCAATTTCTTGAGGTCTGGAATTATTTGAAATGTCATTATTTCTGGGCCAGGTAAAAACATGCCCACAGTAAAGGAAATTGTGGGTGATGTACCCAGATTCATATTCAAAAATAAGTGTAATTTGAAAAGACTGCTATGTTCTGATAGAGGTAAGGTAGATAATTTGACCATGACACAGCCCTCAACTGTGGTTTGTGGCTATTGTAACTTTTGCCAGTATATTGATCAGACGGGAGTTTCATACATCCTGACACAGGGCAACATTTTAGATTCACTGTTTCAGCAAACTGTGAGACTCAACATGTGGTTTATTTAGCATCTTGTATATCATGCCAATCCTTTTACGTTGACAAGACAGACAGAACCCCAAGAGAAAGGATTAGGGAGCATTATTACAATAGTAGGATAGGATGCAATAATAATACACTGTCTAAAGATGTTAATTCACAGGACGATACACATTACTTTGCCTAATCATCTCAATAAGACTAGCATTTCGGGTGGTGATGATGGAGTCACTGAAGTTAGACATTTGAATTCTGAGACTAATGTGTCTAAGCCAGTTACTAGAACTATGGAAGTAAGGGATGTTCGACCTAGAAATCCCATTAATGCTAACAATATACTGACAGTTGAACCATCCACTTTTAATAATACTCCACTTAATAGTTTTCCTTTACCAATAGAGGGAAACAAATCAAACAGAAGGACTTGTTCTATGAGTCGGGGACGGCAAAAGCGGAAACTTTCGACCAAGAGTCACTCGAATCAAACTTTGAAAAAGATGTGGAACCAAGTAGGAACTCTTTAGTTTGGAATATTTCTAAACGTATTTTGACTTTGGATGAAACCTCTGTCTTAACTAAAGGACTGACTTTTATTCCATCTACTAATAGCAATTTAACTGATAGCATTTTAGATGTGAAAATGTTCAGTAGGAATATAATGTTAAAGTTGGAGTTTGGTGAAATTACTGATTATGCTACTGTATTTAAGAGACCGAGTACATACATACCAACACCACACCTATTAATAGAAGCATTTAATAAGTTAGTAGAAGATGATTTGTATTGTTTTTATGATAACAGAGAAACTACCAACTTACATAATCATGGTAGATTTAACTTGAATTTTAATAAATGACAGGCTCTTAAATGTCTACAACAAGATAGAACTATGCCTGTTAGACCTGCTGATAAGGGTGGCCTCATTGTTGTAATGGATAGAGATACATATTGTTACTCTATGAATAAGATGTTGGCCAATACACACTTTTATATGGTTATAAATATGGACCAGGTGCAAACTTTGCATGATAGGGTCCTACATGTGTTGGATGATATGTTTAAATCTAAACATATTAGGTAGGTTCATAGGTAAGTACTAGGCTATCTGTCCAAGGGCATTTATAAGCCTAGCCAGAATGTGTTGGCTTTCGCCACACCCTTAGATCTGTTCCCTGTGCCTCTGTCCAGCAGAGCCATTAGTTTCCTGCGCCACTGTCCAGCAGAGCCACTGCAGTGATCCCCAGGGTAATATTACGTCCAAACTACTGAGATTTTTAACAACTCAACATCCACTGATCCTTAATATACAGGGATTACCTAAAATACATAAAAATGGGTTGAAACCTCCAATGAGACCCACTGTGGCGGGTAGAGGTTGGTTCGCTGAACCGTTCTCCTTCTATGTGGAGAAACATCTGAGACCTGTTTTAGATAATAACCCCTGGGTACTTAGACACACAGCAGTTTTTGACTGACATTTATGACTACAGCAGCGCTACAACTATTTTATTTATTTTTTTTATTTTACATTTGATGACCAGGAAAGTCCGACTGGACGCAGGTCCATTTTCAGCGGAGTCCCGGGGAGAAAAGCTCCACATAAAAAAACAAACAAACAAAAATAACAATACATTTACATACTATTATACATATAGGAACATATTTACTTTTCTACATAGGTGAATAGAAAAAGTATCTTCAGAATAAACATTGTTTAGAAGAATAAGTGATTTAAAAACCTTGTTTGGTAAGAAATAAATAGTTAATAGATAAGAGGAGAAGGTTCTGCAGACTCATTGCAGTACTGAAAGGAAAGTGAGTTAATCTGGGGTGGCCACATGGGCACAGCCAATTGGTAGAGTAGTGGGTGTTGAGTAGTTTTTTGAATAGTGAAACAGAGCTGGCAGAAGTTATGTTCTTTGGGAGTGAGTTCCAGAGTTTAGCTATTGTACAACCAAGGAGAGCTTTGCCTGCTTCATTCTTATGTTTAATGACAGTTATGAGAGTTTGGTCTGTAGATCTTAAGGTACGGGTGGTAGTGTAGGGCTGTATTAGATTTTGTAATGCTGGAGTTTTGTCAGGGTAGTAGTACAGTTTGTGGGTTGTGAAGAGTTGTGTATTAAGTAGTAGTTGGGGCAACTCAAGCCAGTTGAGCTGTTTAAGGGAGAGACAGTGATGGGATCTATTTGAGGCGCCAGTGGCAAATTTAACAATCTTGTTATAGCAAGATGCCATTTTGTTTTGTTCGCTCTGGTGAAGATTAGTCAGGATTGGGGAGGTGTACAGTAGGGTGGATAACAGGTGAGTTCTTGCGACAGCGGCTTTGATATAGTTGGTCATGAATTGCCTGTTCCTATACAGGAGATCCAGTTTTTTTGTTTACTTTTTTGATTGTTTGTGCTATGTGTATGTCAGATTTGAGATTGTTGTCAATTACTACTCCTAGGAGTTTAGTGTGTGTTGTTGGGATGATAGTGGAGTTATCCCTGGAGTTTATGGTGAAGTCAGTATTTGGTGCAGAGGATCTACCAGGACTGAAGAGAATAAGTTTTGTTTTTTTAGGGTTGAGTAGAAGTTTAATGCTGGAAAACCATGCTTCAGCCAGAGTAAAGTTATTCTGTGGCGGCACATATGATGGTAGTGTCGTCTGCATATTGTACTATACTGGCAGAGGGACAGGAGACTGCTATCTGATATGTATATATAGAGAATAGTACAGGCCCAAGTATTAATCCTTGTGGAACTCCTATAGTTACAGGTAGAAGGGGGGATAGTTGGTCCTGCCAAAGCACTGTTTGTTGACGGCCAGATAGATAGTTATTGAACCATGATATGGTGATGGAGTTTATGTTACAGGTAGATACAGTGTTAAGTAGTATGCTGTGGTTGACCATATCAAAGGCTTTAGATAAGTCTAGGAATACAGAAGATACAAAAAGACCATTGTTTCTGTGGGTGTTAACTATATTGGTATAAGAGAGTAGGGCTGTTTTGGTACTATGGGAAGATCAAAAACCATGTTTGGATGTTGATATAAGGCTATTTTTAGGAGGTGTTGCATTAGCTGTGAATGTACTTCTCTTTCTAAAATTTTTGATAAAGGTGATAAGATTGCAATTGGCCGGTAGTTGGTCAGTTCAATGGAGTTGCTGCCTTTGTGGAGTGGAATAATATGAGATATTTTCCACAGGTTAGGTATTTTACATTCAGATATGGATCTGTTTATGAAGATAGACACAATATGGTTTCAGCCGTTAGTTGAAGGAAGTCAGCTGGAAATTTGTTAGTAGATAGTGTGGTAGGTTTTAATTTTTTGAGGAGTTTAGTAATACGTTGAGTGGGAGCTGGAGATAAGGAGAAGCTAGAGGGAGACTGTTTTGTAGTAGGGGTAGTGGGGTTGGAGAAAGGATGGTGTTGGTGGAGCTATTTAGTGTGCTAGAAAGGGCTTGTACTGTTTCAGTAAAGAATTTTTTGAATTGTGTGGGGCTGTCCTCATTGTTGGTTGATAATATAGGTATGGGAGTGCTGGTTTTACCTAGGTGCAGTAATTTATTTATTGAGGCCCAGAATTTTGGAGGGTTATTAGTGTGTCTTTCTTGTAAGGTTTTGTAGTATTTCGCTTTATCAAGTTTAATGAGTTGTTACGGAGTGCAGAGTAGTTTTGTTTTGTGGTAGTGGTTGTAAGTTTATGAAATTGAGCCCAGGCTCTGTCTCTATCTTTCATTATAGCTTTAGTCTCTTTTGTTAATCAGGGGGCATAATTTGTTTTATGTCTGATAGTTCGGGCTGGTGCATGATGGCTCAGGATATTGAGAAAGGTGGAGTTAAAATAATCAACTGCTTCATCAACGGGTAGTTGTTTTAGGGGGGGGGACCAATTACAGTTTTTTAGTTCGTTGTTTAGGTCCTTAGCTTTGAAGTTCTTTTTGTTATGAACTATTCTACTGGTGGATTGGTTGCAATGGTAGGATTTATTCCTAATAAGATATGTTGGTTGGTGGTCACTCAAGCTGTCTGGTAGGCAGCCTGATTGGTGTGCGAAGGAGGGGTCAGACAAAAGTATCCAGTTTAAGATGGAATGACGATTAGATTTTTTTGTCTATTCTAGTGGGGATGTCTATGATTTGCGTAAACCCATGAAGATTAATATGGGTAGAGGGGTTGTATTTGGTACAGTTGGACCAGTCAGTGTTAAAATCTCCTAGGATTATGGTCTCATGTGGGTGGGAGATAGCCATCCAGGATAAAAGGTTCTCCATAGTGGCAATGTTGTTTCCTGGTGGGATGTAGAGACCTCCTACAACTATGTTTGTTAGAATTTATTTTTAATTTAGCAATAATCAGTTCAGTATCATTAACTTCTTGGGGGTTGTAGTTAACTTGTTCCAAAATGAGATGATTTTGATACATTATGGCTACACCTACTCCTTTTTTTCCTGTCCTATCCTTCCATATGATGTTATAGCCAGGGGGTGTAATGTCATTATCGTGATGTTCTGGTTTAAGCCAGGTTTCTGTTAGTATGGCTAAATCAGGTTTATAAAAGGCAAAAATGGCATGGAGGTCTTGAACTTTGCTAAGTATACTTCTAACATTGATGTTTAAGAATAGAAGAGAGGTGTTAGTCCTATTATTGAGAAGATTTGGTTGGTTAAGGTTTGGATGGGGCGAACAGGTGGGTCCTGGGTTAGGATGTATATCACCACAGCAAGTGAGTTTTTGGGTTAGAATTAAGTAGAGCTTAAGTAGTTTTTGTAGTATTTTATTTTGTTTTAGGGATGAGTAGGGGTTAACATTGTTAATCATTTTATTATTTATGCTGGAATATTGAAGGGTTGGGGCAAGATTGTGTGGAGATAGTGAGAAATGTTGAAGTTTTAGTGAATTGGCTATAGTTTTGATTTGCCACTGAGTTGGGCTGGTGAGACTAAGTTGTGTGTGGTAGGATGTGAGTATGGAAAATAAAAGAAGGACAAGAATAGTTATTATGTAGAGTGCTACTTTTAGATGTAGGAAGGACATTGTGCTTTTTTGTTATTCCTATTTTATGTTATGTTTAGCGATAGGAGGGGAGGGATGTGTTAGACGTAAGACAAAGGTGCAATTAGAAGGAGCTTGAGATAAGGTTGTGTCGTAGTATATTTGAGCGGGAAATTATTGGTGTGACCTGATTGGTGGAATAGGTGTGTTGGCTTCGGTGGGAGGGGTTTAGCAGGTATAAGTTTAGCTGCAGTGGGGGTGGGTGGGAATGGGGGTAGGGTAGAGGAGCGGAGTGAGCCCGCAGGGCGAACGGAGCAGGAAGAGCCGGGCCGAGGAGATAGAGGGCAAGATAAGGAAAAAAACTATCAGTCAATGTGAAGAAAGTGAGACAGTGATAGGCATAAGGTAAGAGTAAATAAGTAAATTTAGTTAGAGAAAAGTGTAGAAAAAAAGTTCTGAAAATGACTTAGAGTAAGGTATGTTGTGAGCCACTGAAGGGTTGACTATGGGATACTATACGTGATGGATAACAGCTAGATAGAATTTTGATTTTGTAATTATAGCAAAAAAAACTAGGTTAAACTAGGGTGAGGTGAACAAGAAAGATTTCAGAGAGAAATATATCTTTTGTAATGTATCTAGTCTAATAGGGCTAAATGAGAAATACACGGGAGAAAGGGTAGTTAAGTGGGGTTGGTAGCTGAAATGTGAAAAGAGGGATAGCACTGCCACCTAGTGGCCAAACATTACAATGGCATTATGGTGGAACCGGAGAATAGCATAAAAAAAGAAAGAACAGAAATGGGAGGACAACGTGGAGATGGGGATTCTAGTTGGAACAGGCTGCTAGAGAACATATGGCTGAGCTCTGTACTGGGTCAATACTGCTACAAACAATTACAGTTCAGATACATACACACAACAGTTTTGAAGGGAAGTTGAGTTTAAGGTTAGATTGTTCACTTTGTTGAATTTTCTTAAAAAGAGGATGTTGCAGGGATCCTTGTATCTATTATTTTTAACTAGTGACAGCATCCTAGTTTTTGTTACTTTAGATGTTCAGGCACTTTTCTCTGTTATACCTAATGGTATTGGAGTAGAATACATTAAGAATTACTTAACTGAACATAGTCAATATGAGGAAGAATTAGTAGATAGAATTTGTTCCTAGAAGTCATCCTTGAGAACAATGTCTTCTTATTTGAAGACCAATTATATTTACAGAGAGATGGCATAGCTATGGGAACTTCTTGTGCCAAAAGCTACGCCAACATGTTCTTAGCATTTTTGGAAGAAGACACCATATTTAAGTTGGATCTCTTTAAATGACATGTATCTTTTTATAGACGCTTTGTGGATGATGTCTTTTTCACATGGACAGGTACCGCAGTAGAACTAAAGTTCTTTGTTGAACATCTTAATAACATCACGGGTTATTTGAAATTTACCATAGCATGTTCTAAAGATTCTATTAATTACTTAGATGTGCCTGTCACCAAAGATGTGGATGCCCAGATCAATGCAGGTGTCCATCGAAAAAGCTGTCACAGAAATACCTTATTGCATAGATCTAGTATGCATCCCAATATGTATTTAACAATGTGGTTAAAGGGCAGGGCATGAGAATGTCCAGACTTAATGCATCAGATGAAGGTTTCCAAGTGCAACTTACTGCTTTGAGACATAAATTAATAGAGAGGGGCTACGGCCCAGTGGAAATTGATGCAGGATTTCAGGACTTGAAAGATATTAGGAAAAGTAGGCCACATTCGTATTTCTCTTCTAGATGACATCTTAATAGGAGAGATCCTGTCCATGGTTCTACACCTTTAAATTCTAGGTTGAAGGTCCCTATGTACTAGACGATGGACAACAGGAACATTATAGATATTATAAAAAGACATTGGGGGTACTCACTGTTGACCCCGCAGTAAAGGAAATTGTGGGTGATGTACCCAGATTCATATTCAAAAATAGGTGTAATTTGAAAAGACTGCCATGTCTGATAGAGGTAAGGTAGATAATTTGACCACGACACAGCTCTCAAATGTGGCTTGTGGCCATTGTAATTTTTGGCAATATATTGATCTGACAGGGGGTTTCATACATCCTGACACAGGGCAACATTTTAGATTCACTGTTTCAGCAAACTGTGGGTCTCAACATGTGGTTTATTTAGCATCTTGTGTATCATGCCAATCGTTTTACATTGGTAAGACGGACAGAACCCTGAGAGAAAGGATAAGGGAGCATTATTACAATATTGGGATAGGATGCAATAATAATGCACTGTCTAAACTTGTTAGTTCACAGGACGATACACATTACTTTTCCTTTATGGTGATAGACCATGTTATACCAAGCTCCAGGGGTGGAGATATCAGAAATAATACAGAAAGTAGAGAAGTAAAATGGATCCTGAGGATTAGAGTGAACAGAGGCAAAGGGCTGAATGAAAGGGCATCTTTGAAACCACATTTGAAATCTAGGACACTGACAATTCAATATCTGATTTATTGTAGCGTACTTTATGTTGTTAACATATTCTATCTGTAGACATATTATGTATTTTTATCTGTTTTAGGACTGATATATAGTATTGCTCATAAGTTTTATGGCATTGTTTTTAACTAGAAGTTATTAGGAATATATTTAATTGATTTTGTTGAGAGACCACATTGGATTGGATGGTTTCTAATTTGTTTGAGTATAAAAAGGAGGAATTCTCTGTAGATGCATTTTAATGATATGATGAAGCTTATTGCGAAAGTGCTTACTGATTTCTACTGCAATAAATAATTTATGGCTTATATATTACGGACTGTCCATGGCTGTTTCAGTATCATAGTGCTCGCTTATATCTGTTTTTGGATCGTTTTTGGTAGTGAAACCTTTACTTCACGGATTTTCCACCTTTTTATATTTCCATGTGTATCTTTTCTTGATTTCCATATTTCCCTGCTTTATACAGAGTTTCATAGAATTTCTGAAATATTTCTAATACCTCTACAAGATCTCTTGTTACTTACCTTGTTATAGGCTCCCTAAGCTCGGCGACAGCCCTTTCTATTTTCTCTTGTCTGAGTCGTTGTACTACAAGTTTTTGTGCTGTACTGCTTTTATCAAAAAACAATTAAGTGCATGTTTCAACTGAGAATTGATCGTAGATCCTCTAGATCACTCCTCTGGCTGCTTGTCTTTATGGTGTCAAAGTAACTGAGGAGTGGGAAATATTCTGAAGTATCATCTGTCCCTCATCAATTTATGAGTCTCACCAGTGAAAACAGAGGAATTGCAGCTGCGCTGTTATTATTTATTTTTATAAATGTGTGCCACCCCCTCCCTATAGCTGACCATCTGCTGCTTTTGGTGCACCTCCTCATTATCCAGGTTCCTAACACCAGCTATTTCCCAGACCTAATCCAATATTTAGTGCCAAAGAGAGATCAAGACACATCAGTGCAGAATTATGTCCTACCCATTAATCCATACCCATGTACAGTCACAGAATGCCCTGATACCAGTTGGCATGCATTTATACTTGTTTGTATTTTTTAAATATATTTATTTTTAACTTTTTTTTTACTAGGTAGTGTGCTAGATTCCTTAATCTTTTTTTTATTTCTTGAACATTAAGAAGTATTGGTAACAGATACAATTATAGTTTTTCATTTAATCCAGATGTGAATCAAATAACTCCTTAACAAGTAGTTGTTTTGATGGGGGAGCAATTATTATCAAAAAGATGTTCCAGAATCACAACCCTGTGACATAGCAAGATAAAAACCATACGGTATCCTCAGATAACCTATGCTTGGCAAGCTGCATGAGTTTTGCATGCATCAAGCACAGAAGGTGGAAGTCAAAGGCTGATTCCTGATTGGCTATTGTCTGTCCTGGGAAGTGGTTAATGGCTTGCTGACTGCATTGGTGACACCTGCAAGAATGTAAGTTAATCACTTGCATCATGAAACCTAGCATGCATACACTGCAAGCAATGTAACACTCAGCCAAAAGGCTTTGGTATGTCTCCAGGTAACAGCCCACAGTGTAGCATGCAAGCCACTTGGGAAGGAGGCTAGGACAGTAGACCTGAGGACTAGCTCACTTCAGAATGCTGTCACTTAGACTGGAAATTCCTGGCTGTTGCACTGATGAAGGAATAAATGTGCTAGTGGGGTACAAGAAGGGAGAGCCACTGGGATGATCCTGTGGACCTGCAAGTAAAAAAACAAAAAGAAAATGGTATTCCAAAGGAGAATGTGTTCTTTAAGTGCTTTTTCTCCCTCACTGTGATGATCTTCCAGCCTCTCTTTGTTGGTCTCAAGCCTATTCATTCCTTAGCACTGGGGAATTCCCATATCTCCTGGGATGAGAGCTGTCCAGAGGGGGTGCCATTCAGGAAGACATTAGAAGTTTGTGGTCTCTCTGGCATCTTGGCAGTAGAAGCATTTTTGTGCAAGTTTCTACCCCCAATCCTGGGCAGGGGGATGAGCTTCGTGAATCACCATATGAATTAATTATGCTGCCCCTCTGCAAGAGCACAGTCCTTTGCACTTATTAATGAAGGTTACCACAAGGTGGACCCCAGCCTGTACACTCACTGCAATTTTACCCTTACTCTAAGGGATTGTGGCTGTACATATCCTGCCTCACCACCTTCTCTCATATCTACATGTAATCATAGGCATCTCACTCAGTTGTTGACAGTTCTTGTGTCACACTCAGAGTCAGTCATAACTGGATAAGCTTGATTAATTACCTCTGTTTTAGCAACTTGCTGTGGAGGTGACAGAAGGCCTGTGTTTATTTATGACAAATGGACCACAAGCATTATTTTCTGTTTGGTCTAAGGATGGTGCTGAGGTGGGTGACATAATGAAAGTCTGTTTGGATACTTTCTTATTGAAGATGTGTGTATAGATATGGATGTGAGGGATGGGCCTACTTTTGCTAAGAATATAGAGTTGCTTCTGTGCTATAAGGGAACTCCTAAGGATGCAGCCATGTACAATTTCCAGCACACATGACATTTGATATGATTTCTGCTGTTGTTTTATTTTTGACATTAAGTATTATTTTTATCAGTAGTTTGTAGTTCAGCATTTTCCTTGTAGAAAGTCTTACATATTTGTTCACTGCATTATCAATAAATGTGCATTAATATGAATATTTGTCTTCATCATTTAGTGTCTGTCAGGGAGTCATTACTAGTTAATTCCACTTTTGCAGTATATTAACACATTTTCAATTCTGATGCAACCAGCAAACAGAAAATACAATGTCAGTTTGAGTTACGAGTTTTACACGCTGATAATACAATGTCAGTTTCATGGCTTGAATGGTAAAGTTTTGTCTTGTCCCATGGTGAGCTGGCTGGGGAGTGTGGGAGTGAGTGGCCACTGCCAGCTTACCCATCCTAGGGAAAAATGAGGCAACTCTGCCTGTTGCAATACTGACAGTCTGTGTCATCTGGGTGTTACAATAAGGCTTTGTGCTTTTTTTTTTTTTTTTTTTTTTGGTCTGGCACCACCATTTTTAAGTTATTCTCCATTGTGAAAGTTTTAGAAAGGGGAAATGTTTTCATAGACAGCTACAAGCTTATGCAGTGTCATTGTTCATTATTAGCTTTTTAATTATTTTTTCAACATTTTTTATAATTTTTCCACCTAACCTTGTAGGAGGGAGAACTCTACAGATTCTAAATGCCCAAGAAGACGCTGCTGGCAGATATACGTGTGTAGCCACAAATGAAGCTGGAGAAACACTCAAGAATTATGAAGTGAAAGTTTTTAGTAAGTACTACAAGAAGATACCAGTGGAATTTCATTTCTAGTCTCGTTCTCTTATTTTTACATTGTGCTTCTTGAGAAGGTTGATTGAATGCGTTTATGTAAGTCGTTTATGTAAATTGTTAACTCTGTTGCTTAGGGGGCTACTAAGCATATGTGAAAATGATATTGGTTGAGCAACAGTGAAGACCAGCTTTGTAGTGGCTCCAGCTTGCTCTTCCAGACATTATATTAATAATATACATTCAGAACAAGCTTTTCTCAGAATGGATACTGAACAATCTTTTCTTAGACCTTTCTTAGGCATTGTCCTTCCTGTACCACTATTTAAATATTCTTATTTAAAAGCTATCTAGTTTTAACTTACCTTGTTTCATGCAGCATGTTGGAATCCTTTATATTTATCAAATGTTTAAAACAGGCACCTGTATTGTACCTAGTTGTAATCTCCAAATAGCATGTTGAGGTGTATTAGAAAGACAAGCAAAACCCTCCAGAATGACTTTGTAATTCCAAAAGAATGATTACTTAAATTGTGAAGCATGGCAGGATGCACGTTGTTTTAAGAGCAGAGCATGAGAAGGTGAGGTTGATAGAACTATTTCCTATGTCTTTTATGAAATTACGTACTGCATTCATGTGAAATATGGATAAATCCCCCGTAACCCATAACTTACATTACAGCAACCATCGGGTTTGAAGTATGCTTCCAGCTGTTTAGTATCACTCTCACTCTTGGATGAAAGTATTGTGCAAAGCAAACTGTAGTTAATTGCATGGGTACAACAGCAGTTTACTGAATGCTGGAACCTTAGCAATAGGAATATTTTGCAGAGCATATGAAGGAACTATTTTGAGATTGAGACATACTTGGGATCTCACCAACCTCTTCCTATTTGGTACTAGTAAACTGAATTATATATGCTACTGTGTGATCCAATAACACATCATTCTGCAAGATATAAGTTGCAAGTTCCTCTCCCTCTTCCTTTCTTGGATTTCTTGAGACCCCCCATCCTCTGCTGCATGTTGCTTATACTGTCCAAAATATTGCCTTACTTCCCCCTTTATGCAGCAGGATACCAAACAACTAATCGTTGACATAATCCCCCTGAGCTCACCTTCATGGAAAGCCATTCTTAATCTAGCCAGTTTGGGTTCTCCCATTGCCACCTAAGTTTGTTGCTTCACTCTTTCTTGCACAATCTGTCTGTTAAGCTTACAATGTAACAAGGAACCTATCAGCCTCCACATTAAATCTTTATCAAGATCTTGCATACCTGAACTCATAATATTACAGAGTGGTCTGAAAAACACTGGTAAAATGTCAGCTGGTACATCATGCTGGAAAATGGAGAAGGAAATAAAGAAAATTTAGTTTGGGCTGTGAATCACAGAATCAGAGATGTTGATATACTGTCTGTAAATTGATTATACCGCTACCTAGTTCCTTCCCTCACCTACATTTCTATGAATTTCTAAGCACTAATAACATTATCTGTTATCTAGCTGACAAACCCATTCCTCTTCAAATGATCAATTTTCAACATCTACTAATGGATAAGTATAACTTATACTGTAATAATTGCCTGTATTTCATACAAATATAATCTGATAAGCAAATGTATGTGAAATTGTTAATGTATATTATCTAACAATTTAATATCTGTTCATGTATATTGCTGAATATCTGTTTAAAAATGTTTGTATTATCTCAGAGCATTTCTTCTCAGGCCATCACTGAGAAGGGTTTTTTGATTAAATCCAGTCTGACAAGCTTGGTAAACAAAAGCAAAATAAAATAAATAAATAAAATTATATTTCTTGTTTAATACAGCAACGTTTGTGAGTATGTATGAAGTTTAAATTTTTTTCTAGAAAGTATTGGGACATAGTGTATGAACCAGTAATGAAAACATTACCCATTTCAGAACATTTCAACCATAAAAGTCTACTCAAACTAGTATTATTATAATCCACCAATATCTGTACTTATGACCACTTTATTAACTGTGTACCCATCACATCATATATCTGATTGTGATAAAAAGGCCACAGTAAAGTATTCCAATTTACGTTACACAAATGCACACTAGCCCTACAAAGCAAGACTAATAACTTTTTAATATTATCATCTCAGCAGGGTCAGTCATTTTTTATCTGCAGACTTCTTCCAAACATGGCCGTTATATCTGCATTGTTGACTGCATCCTTCTTAGATGTCCGTTTCAAAAAAATTAACAATTATAATGACCAAAGTCACATATTTCAAATTTGTTTCACATAGACTCACAGTAGCCAAAGTATTCCAACTTAATTCATACACACATACACGCACACATACAAAACACACACACACACACACACACACACAAAACACCTACACTAGTCCTGCAAAGCGAGATTAAAGACAGTTTAAAATAACCGTATGATAAGAGCATATGTAACTTTCATCCACTGAGAGCTCCCCTTATTGGTATGATGAAATACATTGCATGTACTTTAGTGGTAGCTTTGGATGAACTATATGAAACTGTATAAAGATCAGTAACATCAGAACATAAGATCTAGCCATGTGTACCACAGTTTAAAAAGAAAAGTATTTAAAACAGCACAAGAAATATTAACCACCTGATAACATATGCTAAGTCCATATGCACAGTCCCTCCAGAAGTAAAAGATATCTGAATAAATCTATAATAAAAGAGAACTATTACATATGCAGAGGTTAGTGCTGGAAAACAACCTAGCATTTCAAGCTTCATATACAAATGCAATGCTTGCTGTCCTAGAAAAATAAATTGTCTAGTTTACATTAAAAAACTGGTGTGCTGGTGATATTACCATAACATTTCCTTAACTAGATCAGTTGTGCAATAGGGAATGGCAAGCAACGAACAACTAAGGGTTCATAATTACTAGGCATGTGGTCCTGGAGACCATTAAGGAGCCTAGACCAAATTCCTAATTGCTTCAGAGCACTGTCTAATTAAGTGGTTTGCTCAGTGTCACACAGAAGATAAATTAAGGTGGAAAGATTCAAATCCTGTCCCCTGACCACAGGATGCAGCTTATTAACAAGGTGGTAATTTAGTCCTCTGCACTAACTGCCAGAGTAAGAGTTTTTTTAACTAAATGCTGAACTCCTTTACATTCTGATCTTGAGAAGAGAACTGTATCACAGTAATATGCAACAGTGAGTACATAATGGATGCTGAATATCAGTGTTCTGATAGACACTCCAAATAAAGCAGACTATGTCCTGACAAATGTCAACCCCTTTGCAGTTGCTAGAGGTTGTAAAGAAGGTATTGCAAAAATATATTACTAAAATGCTACATGTTTAGACAACTACTGCAAAAATGCAATACATTTAGACTATCATCTAGGCTTATTAATGAGTTAATTCATTCCTTAGTGCAATGAAAAAAGCAAAAACAATTAAAGACAATATAAATACAACACCAGCAGCTTTTGTTGAATAACCCACAAGTCATATAAAAATCACAAATGTTACTGCATACAGCATACTATTTGAAGGGGCTGGCTTACATGCTTGCAGGATATCTACATGTCATTTTGACCTCCCTATCTTTTCTCTGTCGTCAACAGTAGCTGTCCAATTTGACATCACTCAGCAGAGGTCTGACCTGCTTGAATGGCTAATAATGCTGTATTATTGTAACATACACCTGTAGGGTTAACAGAGCCAGATCATGGACAAATTGGGCCCTATAAAAGATAATAAATCAGGCCCTCACTAGCCATACTAATACCTGAATCAGGCCCCCATCCAGCCATACTGATACCTTATTACTTGGCTGTCTCTCTCCAGTTACCAGCAATACTCTTAAAACCTCAGTGTAAATACAATTTCTTGTCTTTACTTTTACAATTATCACAGAGATTTGGATTTTATTTAAAACTTTGATTTCAAATTTTGCAGAAAAACACTGACAGCTGTTTTCAAAAGAAAACATAACACTCGCATTAAAACAGACTTAGCATGAGAAAAAGTACAGTTCTCTTCCCTTGAAACTCACATTTAATAAAAATGCAGCTGTCAGTCCATTAAACTACAAGTGTCTATGTGAAGTGTGCAGGAATAAAAAACAGAAATGTGTAATACATTTGCTAATAGCCTGGGACAGCCCACTGGATACAAGTGTCCCTTTCAGGAGCGGCCCAAGAGTACTGTCTGGTGAAGTAACTCAAGAGCATCACATAGAAAACAAATGAAGGCTAAGGGAATCAAACCATGTACTACAGGAAACAGCTCTTTAACAGCTCATAGCCTTACTGATTTGAACTAAGTATTAGACAAACGGTTGCAGCCTAAACTGCAAAGGTATGTAGCTCTAAGACTGACATTAACAGACTGTAATCCTCAATGAAAAGGAGGCCTGGCAGTTGTTGTTTAGGATTAAGGCTCTTGCCTGCCATAGTCAAGGTTCATGGTTTGAATCTGATCAAGTCATTTAACTAGACAATGCCTCCTAACTGGGGCATTTTACTGCACACACACACACACACACACACACACACACACACACACACACACACACATGACCATTTAAATCTGCCACAAAGAACAAAAGTCCTGGAAATCTGCCAAGTACACTGACATCTTCCTCCTCCTGTAGAAAATCTTGGTGTGAGTGCTTTTGGAGCATTTCTGGACTGAGGCAATGTTGAAATCTCATCGCTGGTACATGCTTGCTTAATAAGCATTTCTGGGTTGACCCGAGACACTGTTTTTAAAGCAATAGAACATTTTTTTTTTTTTTTTTAAGTCAGCTCAGACCCCCCCCCCCAGGCAGTACTAGACCCTAGTTCTGGATCAGGCTTTGATGTTTGCAGTCTTATCAAGGAATGTTAATGGCTTATTGAATCATGAAAAAGATCTAAGGTATTTGTGTTGACTAGGGGAATTTAGGCCTTAGTTTGTATTTCACAAGAAACACATTTGAATTAGATTGAGCATTTCCAAATTATATAACATTGTTTATAAGTTATTGGGGGAGTTTCATTGTATCATTCTGTTCATTAACCAACTTCTTTATCAATATTTTCATGTCTTATTTTTATTGTTTTTAAATGTTGTCCAGTTTATCATTTCTCTTTCCTCACCTATTTCTTCCTGCACTGGTAATTGACCCATGGACTAACAGGTATGTCCCCTTACAGTCCATTGTCTGCTTCTTTTTATAGTCAGGTTTGTCCATACATTTTTTGTTATGCCTTCCAGAGTACACATTCACCATTCTTTCACTTATCACTAATGGTTATACTGTGACCATGTGCTAGATTTCCTAACATATGTAGGTATACTTCTGCTGTGCATTACATACACTGTTTTGATGAGAGAAGTAGACTTCTGTGTTTAAGGGATACTGTAAGTTAGTAGTTAAATAGTTCACATAAATTAGCTTTCATAAAAAGAAGGGCACAATATGACCATAGCAGGAAGTGATTCAGCATCAGACTGTATTGAGAACTGTTATTCTACACCATTGTCATGTGTGCTGCTTTGCCTTTGAGTATATTCAGCGCTTTGTCTCATTATTAGTTTTTTCTTAGCCATTTTCCCTATTTTTGTTTCCCTGTGCAGTTCCACCCACAATCATCAGAGATGATGTCTTAGGTGGAGGCATGTTTCCCAAGGAGGTGAAGATCAAAGTGAACAACAGCATAACTCTGGAGTGTGAGACTCATTCTATTCCAGCTGCCACACTCCGATGGTACAAAGATGGCCAAGTAAGTCAGGGTCATATATATATGCATAACTGAATGACTGAGCCTGATAGCAGTTGAGCATTATGACATCTTGTGGGAAGCAGAATGATCTTTGTTATTGGTAGCTTGATAGTCCTACAAAGGGCTTTCTAAACTTGATTTCCAACTCAAAGCATGCATTTGTTTTCCCTTGACCAAAGATTAGACTTGTAGCTTATATTGTAAGTTCATTAACAAATATATATTGTGTGGTCTGACTTGAGTAAGAGATCTTGAGAGATGATAGGCTAAAATTTGATAATCAGTGCAGAATACAATGGGGTAAGGACTTCTTTTGATATCTTCAAGATCAAAGGAAGTCCTTAACTCCCTTGTATTCCACAGTGTTTAAGCATATCATGGAACATGCCACCTTTGGTGTGTATCTCACTAGACACACCAAGCAACTAGAAGGAAGAGATTCCTAACTAAAAAAAAAATCAGGGGATAAAAAACTGAACTTATAGGTGACACTGGTAGCTCTCTCCCTGAATTTACATTCTGTATATTCCTTATCCCCTTATGCTTGTTGGGCTATAAGGGATCTAGTACTACAAGAGCTTTTATGCCTTCATAAATCAAACAGTCCTACAAATAATAGGACCAGAGACCTAAAACGAGTAAACAAAACAAGTTGGACACAATGCTTACCCCTTCTCTGGAACAAACTTTCTCTCCAAATTAAGCAGTGTGATTCACTGCCTTCCTTCAGAAGGGAGCTACATAACTGGATGGTCATTCATAAATTCACCATCAGTCCAACTGGCCTGTCCGTCATTGTAAATGGTGGTAAGGTCTAGGTTGACCACTGGCAAGGTGTTGATAGCCTCCTGGCACAGTTGCAATTTCTGTGAGTCTGTGATATTAACTCAGTGTCAGTGCAATAGTCTGAGAAAATAAGACTGGGAACCTGCAACCAGGTCAATGTTCAGTAAAACCAGTCATTGTGTTGTATTGGGAAGACACTGCATAGGTAATATGCTCCCTTTCCTGACTATTTTTTTTTTTTTTTTTTTAATATTTATTTGTTAACCAGACACTAGTCACAAGTGTCTGTTTAGGAGTAATCATGTAATAATCAATAAAAGACTGAGACAATCAAATCCAGCACTACAGACAGTTGTGAGCAGCTCATAGTCTTTTTATTTTGTACTAAAGTGCGAGACCTGTGTGCATGATTACAATGGATTTCAAGTGTGTTTGAGGCAAACCTGTTTACTGGAGGTAAGGGTAGGACTAAGTTGGATCGAAACAGTGAAGAGATGATGCCACTCTGTCTTTAAGTATGAGGCTGAATGAAACAGTAGTAAAGCAGTCAGTGACATAGTCGCTAGTACAATATGCATAATCTTCATTGTGCTTTTCCAGAATTACTGTCATTTTCTTTGTTACTACACTCAGGCTTTATAGGTTCATAGGTGTGTACTAGGCTAATGGCCCTGGGGCCTTTATAAGCCCAGCCACAGGATTACTCTGGCATAGTGCCACCCGACCTTAGTTCCCAGTGCCTCTATCGAGTAGAGCCATTGGAGTTATCCCTGGGGTGAATATTCTGTTTCCCATCCACTCATCAAGATTTCTGTTGAAGAGGGTGAGCGAGGTGCTTTGCTTGACATGTATGGGAAGTCTATTCCATAGCATGGGCAATCTCTGGGTTATGAACCTGTCCCTCCAGCATGTTCTGTTGATTGTGGTAATGAGGATGAGGTCTCTGGAGCTGTGTGGAGGTGTGGAGGGATTGGGATTTCTTTAGATGTAGCATTTCTAACACAGCTGGGTCAGACATGGCTTTGTAAGTCAAGCAGAGATCGCCTCTAAGTAGGTGATATGAGAAAGAGAATAGTTGGAGTTTTTTGAGTTTGTCCATATAGGAGAAGTGTTTAAGGCCTAGGATCCTCTTTGTGAGGTACTTTTGCGCCCTCCAGTTGTTGCAGGTGTCTAGTGAGGTACTTGCCAAATGGAACATTGTACTCAATGTTTGGCCTAATGAGGGAAGAGTAGAGGGAGACAATGACCTCTTTCTTCTTGGATGCAAAAGCCCTTAGTAATTAGATGTGCCACGTAGAAGGACTTTCAGACCACAGTGGCAATGTGGTGATCAAAAGAGAGGTTGCTGTCAACCTGTGTTCCCAGATCTCTTATAATGCCTTCTGTGTTCAGTAGACTACCATCAATGTGGTAATTCATGGGAACCAGGTTTTTCCCAAAGGGGATGACGACACATTTTTTGGCATTGAGCTTAAAGCCATGGTTCTGACATCAGTCATAGGTCTCAGTGAGGCCATTCTGTAGGATGTCAGCATCACTTGGGGAGTTAATAATATAGCTCCCAACTTGCAGTCGTCTGCGAACTTTGTCAGCCAGAGTCCTCTCGTGTTGGCCTGGACTTCAGAGAAGTAGATACCAAACAGGAGAGGACCCAGGACCGAACCCTGTGGGACTCCACTCATGACTAGTTGGCAGTCTGACATGGAGTCAGCTACTTTTACACTGTGGGTTCTATCTATGAGCCAGTTTGCAACCCACCTAGTGATATAGGGGTTGATGCCTAACTTAATGAGTTTTTCTATGATTCCTGAGTGGGGAATAGTATCAAAAGCCTTGGCCAGATCAAGGTAGACTGTATGAACCACCTCGCCTTCATCCACAGCTCTGGTGACTGACTCAAAGAAGCCGACCAAGTTGAGCAGGCATGATCTACCCTTCACAAAACCAAACTGTGTGGGATCTAGAGTTTGGAGATTCCCTATATCCTTGTTTATTAGGTCCATGATGATGCGTTCCATAGCTTTGCATATCAGACTCATCAGGCTAATGGGGCGATAGTTCCCAGGGTCTGTAGTTGCTCCTCCTTTGTGGAGAGGGATGACTGTAGCAGTGTGCCATTCGGTAGGGACAAAGCCTGAGGTGAGGCTATGACTGAACAGGGCACACAGGTTAGTTGCCAGTTCACTCTGTAGTTCATGTAGAACACAGCCAGGGATGTTGTCAGGTCCCATAGAAGCTGTATTCTTGGCCTTGGACAGTGCTGTTTTAACCTGTGCAGCAGTAATACTGGGTGCCTGGCAATCTACTGGTATTGTGATTGGTCCTTTGGGGGAGAGAGTGGGGTAAAGTTGGCACTGAATCTGTTGGCCAGTATACTGGCAATATCTTTTAGCTCGGTATAGGAGGTACCATTGTCCAGTAGCTCATAGCAAATCTGGATATTGCCGTGGAGATTCTTTACATAACTATAGAAGACCTTGTGGTTGTCTTTACTATCTGCTGCAATTCTAACTTTAGAGGATTTGATGTGGGATCTCAACTTTTTGTTGAGGCTGATAAGGGAGTTTTCCAGTCTTGGAACTTCACCTTATTCTGCATCAGTTTCCTCCTTCTGTTGTAGAGTTTGTTTATGGCAGTGGACCACCAGATTGGCTTCCTTTATTTGGAGGAGAAAGTCTTGGTTCTATTGGGTATGGCGAGATCCATGCATTTGTGTACGTGTTCGTACAGTGCATTGGTGTATGATTCAGTGGTCATGCAACTATTCTCCATTTGCATTGGTGTTGTGAAGTTAGCCACCTCTGTTTTTAGGAGCCCAAAGTTAGCTCTGGAGAAGTTTTTCATGGTGGTTACCTTTGCGAGGTGGGGTGGGGTGGGAGGGATGTGGATTTCCAAGGTGATTAGTTTGTGGTCGGATCTAACCAGGGAGAAGCTGATTGTTGGTGTAGAGCAATGGTCGCCCATGTTAGTAATGACCAAGTCAAGGATGTTGCTACCTCTAGTGGGGGTAAGAACAAGCTGGTCCAGGGCACTGGAATTAATGAACTCCATGAAACGTTGGGCAAGTGGATTGGTACATGAGTAATTTTCCCAGTTAATGGAGGGGTAGTTGAAGTCGCCTAGTAAGAGAGTGTTAGATTGGACCCTAATATTCTCCAGGGTGCTTAGGAACATGGACTGTGAGTCTTGGGATATGGTTGGGGACCTATAGCAGGCTACGACCTGAATCGCTGTCTTACCCAATGTTAGCTGCACCTGAAGTATCTCTGATGCTTTATGTTGGGCCACCAGTCTGGAAGTGTGCGTATCCTTTATGAATATGGAAACATGATCACCTTTGGAGCTTCGGTCCAAGTTCTGGGGCCGAAAGGTGTGGAATGAGTTATAACCTGGTAGTACAGAGGTGCTTTCTGCTACCTTGAACCAGGTCTCTGTTACAGCACAAATGTCGATGTTCTCCATTTTAAGGAGTGCTTCGAACGAGTGCATTTTGAGATTTAGACTTCTAGCATTGAGCAGCATGACCCTCAGATTGCATTTGTTTGTAGCTGTTACGGTGGTAATTTGGTCTTTGGAACACCACCTACAAAAGGCACTATGGCAAGAGCCTTGGCCAGTATCCGGAAGCACAGGGGTGACAGATGCAGACCATCTCTGATAAAGCATCGTGGTTTGTCAGTCATGTCTTCCCAGGCAGACAGATACTGAATCCCCTTAGAATGACACCAGAAACTTAGCCAATTTTTGAAATCAATCATTTTCTGCTTGTACTGTGGTATCATTCTGGGTGATGGTAGTCTGCTGCTCAGGGCTATGGTCATACCCGCCTGGGCTACATAATCCGAGACCTCCTCCATGTCTCTTTTCATGTAGTCCAGGGAGGTAAGTCTCAGGTCATTCACACCCACATGTACAATGACAGAGTCATATTTGTACCTGTTGTTGAGGGACCTAAGTGCATGAGTTATGTGGCAGATCCTGGCACCTGACAGGCAGCTGACTGTTAGTTTCTCATTATTCAACCTAGTGAGTGGGACTTCGGTGTGCCTCACTATTGAGTCACCTTTGACTAGTGTGTTGGGCATGCTGTTTTGCCTCAGGGGCTTTGGTTGAGTGGCACACTGTTTAGGAGAGTTATGTGTCTTGTGATTAGTGTTGTGTTGTGTTGTGGTGGTCGAGTGCGTTTCTGCCTTGGAGGTCTCTGCTGCTTGGGTAGATTTTTATTGAGAACCTCCACAAAGGTGGCTTTGTGGTTTCTGTTTTTATGTGAAGGCAGTGCTGATGTGTGTTCTGGAGGGCTATATGTTCCATGTTGTGTGGTGCAAGTTTTGACCTTCTCCTCTTGACCAGCCATTCCAGTCTTGGCTGGAGAGTGCGTAGCTTCCAATTTGGAGATATAAGTGCATGTTGGGAGGTAAGAGGAGAGGGTTGTCAGTGTACATGAGGCAGTTGCTACATTGCCTCAGGCTATTTATTTTTTATCTTCATAGAAGGCATGTAGATGCACATTATTGAGAAACAATCCATGATATTGCAAAATAACAAAATAAGTAAATAAATAAGCAAAGCATATTGCAAGTGATGACATTAGTAGTCAAAGGCACTTATGGTGAGAAAATGAACAAACACTTAAATGTTTATCTAAAGTGCTGGAATTATACATATTTAAAGAGTTTACTTAAAGAGTAACAGGGCTAAGTTAAGATCAAGCATTAAAAGCACAGAAATTTTAAAGAGAGTTATATATATCTGATAACAAGTGAAGGCAGAAAATACAGTCGGCAGCAGAAAGCATATAAAGGTGGTATTACTGCTGTGTGAATTCTTATATCTCAAAGCTCATAACTTTCCATACTATAAACTGAATTTAAAGTCACAAATTACACATTTCCACCCACCCAGTAGTGAAATTATCAGCTGCTGCAAGATATGGTGACCTTGGAAATAATATTTAGTTGAGGGATGTATGTATTTGTGCGTGTGTGTGTGTGGGGGGGGGGGGTTACAAGTTCCCTACAGTGCTTGATGGTAGATTTATATTTCATTTAGTTAAGACTGGCCTTAGGGGGTGCATTATTTTGAACTACATATCAAGAGTAACACCAGAGTCTTCTTAAGTAAACTGAAACATCACTTTCAATCTAAGTGACAGTGCCAATGTTCTCCACATACAAATAATCTAGTCTAAATATTAGCAGTTTGTTCCATATCAAAAGCCCACAAGCAATACCCATGTAACTACATTACATAGGACCTGTACTATATCAGTCTAATATTCTTTGACATTCTTACACTTAACGGACTGCATAGAGCACCATGATTATGTTCCAAAGTCAGGAAAAGGATAAAATTGTTAGACGTCCCTAGCACAAGACACAATCTTAAGAGTTCTTAGGGGGTGATTAACAACAGCTTGCTAAGCACCCCTAAGTATTTTTAAGATCAGTTCTCAGACTAGGGACTGACAGCAGAAACAAGCAACCTTTAAACAGCAGCAACAGAAGGTAAAATAGTTTTTAAAAGCTGTTAGAACTTCACTGTGCTGCACGTCTAACCAGAAAGCATGGCAGAACAAAGTGTCTAAGAGCTTATAAGCCTTTACTTCCACAAAGGGGCACTTAGTTCTGGCTGGTACCAGTCTGGCAGCACTAAATTGCTTGACTGGCTTTGAAAGCCAGTAAAACTCTCTACACCCCTATACTTTTTTGTTTTTTATTCTGTAACTAGAAGTACTTGGAGCAGATAAAACTCCATGCACTACAAAGAATTATGACTGTCTCACCCATCATAACAAGTTATTATGTGTACTCAACATAGAGGCCAAGATTCACATTTCGAGCTTTGCTCTCCAGGTGAATTTCTTGGCATCCATATCTTGAACACATCTTAATCTGGTTATGATCATAGACCTGATCATGATCTTTTTCTCACACTTCTTAACCTACCTTCTAATTACTTTTCTTATTGCCATCCTTATTTCTCACCATCTATCTGTCCTTATCTACAACTTTCCTCCGCCATTCCCTGTTGTACTAAATCATTCTGTTTTAATGTTCAACCTTCACCCATCTCTTTCTTACTTACCATCACAGTTCAACCTAGACCCATCTCTTTCTTACTTACGTCACAGTTTTTACCATCTGATGTGAAGTTATCCTATCTCGCATTCATTCTTACTGAAGGGTTCGGAGCCGATCCTCGGCTCCAACTCTGCCATTTTCACAAGCTTGAGGTCTCCAGCTAGCTCGAGGCTAATTTCCTATCTCATGATGCACTAGTGTTCCAACTAAGATCTTGTTTACCGCAGAAACAGATTGAGAGTTTTCTATGCTAGCTCAGGCTAAGTATAGACTTTTCTAAATATTTTAGTTAAAATTTCATAGTTTTCCTTAAAAAAAAACAGTTTGGAGGTCTTTATCCTCATTATAGTGTGCTATTTGTTGTTCGTTTTGTAAAAATGTAATCTTTTAGTCATAACTTAGGTCTTCGGTTGTTGGGCCTGTTCTTACCCTATCTCCCTTCTTCAGAGTTAATATTTCTAATAGTAGTTCTTTGCTAGAGTTTGTGTGTTTTTTTGCCTGTAAAGAGTATCTTTGATAGTTTGATTATTGTAGTGTGCAGTGCTTGACTTTGCAGTAGAGTTTATATAGATAGTTAGTGTTTCTGTTTATCAGTTAGATATTAGCAGTTAACCTTATTATACTTGCAGTAGTCCATTAAATTAGAAATATGCCTTTCTCCTTGCATTCAAAGGGATTGTTTTTTGTGTGTGTGTGTGTGTGTGTGTGTGTGTGTGTGTGTGTGTGTGTGTGTGTGTGTGTGTGTGTGTGTTTTCCCCTTCGATTCTAGTGATTACATTTATAGATATTTGTTGTACTATAACCTCATTTAAATTAGAGAGGTTCAAGCCAATTCTTTCTTTGCTAAATTGAGACAAAGTTCCTTAAAAATGTCTAAACAGTCGAAAGACTCAAAACCTTCTGGATTTAAGAAGTGTCCTAAGTGCGGGCAAAAAATGTCACTAACTGATGGTCACATGGAATATGTATATTGCTAGGAAGCAATTAATTTGCAGGACTGTTGTGCTATATGTCATTCTTTTAGCTCAAGAGTCCTGCAGGAGAGAAAAAGCAAACTGATTTTAAGAGGGCTCCTAAAGTCCTCATTCACTGAAGCCTTTGAGCAAGGTCAAGAAGTACAAAAAAGTAAGTCACCTACTTCTAAAAAATCTTCAAAAAGATCTTCTACTTCATCTGAGTCGGAGCCATCTAAAAAGGCACAGAGATTGTCTCTGATTCTTTCTAAAGAAGTTCACTCTGCAAAAATTTCAACCTCAGCTCCACTCCCTTCGGAACCAATGATTTCACAAGTAAGGAGCTGGTCCCCTGCACGGAGCTGGTACCTCCAACCTTGAGATCACCTGTACTTCTGGTATCAGCATCTCCAGCCCCCTCAACAAGTCCTCAAGAAGTCTTTCTGATTTAGATGTGGATCATGTTGTGTAGAGACTGCTAAAGACACTGATGCTAGCAAAATTGTTATTGGAACCGACCCTTAGAGCTTCGGAACCGACTGGACCTTTCCCGTCTTCTTCGATTCATCTCCGACCTGACCAGTGGTTTCGGAGGCGAAATGTGTGGAGCCAAAGGTGACAGGTTTGTTGGAGCCAAGACCTACCCCAGGTTCTTCGGCTCCAACTGCTCTGGTACCGTCCGTGGAGTCTAGGGGCTGACATTTGCCGGTCGGGTCCGGGGAGTTGAGTGGAGCTGATATTTTGTCAGATCCGACTCTTCCTCTTGGAGTCTCAGCTCGTGTGAGCTTGGTTCCTACCTTAACTTTGGAGCCTGCTCCTCTGGCACCAGGGTTGTCCATTGGTTCTTCGGCCCAGGGGAGTGGAGCCTTCAAGGCTATGAGGAGAGCTTTGTCCTCAGAGACAGCCTCACCATCTACTGCACCCATTCCATCCCTTAAAGCACAGGTGTCCATCTCGGCAGAACCAACTCCAAAAAGGCGTAGAGACCCAGAGCTTCAGGAAGCTCCAGTGGGTGGTCTCTTGTCTTCTGAGACCTCTCCAGAATACCCTTCTGAAGAGGATCCTCGAAAGAAAACTTGCAAGAGGAAGCAGTTAGACTCCCCACAGGAGGTACTTACATCAGATACAGACCTCGATGAATCAGAAGGGTCCCCACGGTCGCCCTCTGAGGATGTCTCCTTTGCAGACATCCTAGAGATCCTAAAGCAGAGAGGCGGCTGGAAGTACATTAACCCTACTGAAGAGGAGTCTGTGTACCTGAAAGCTTTCGGGTTTCAACCTTCCACCTCTTGGGTGTCTCTGCCTTTTGACAAGCTCTTGAAGTTACTTTGTTGAAAGGCGTGGGAGTCTCCAGACACAGTGGAGCCCATCCCTAGGAGGCCGAATAAGTTCATAACCAGTCCACAAGACAAAAGTTTTCTAACAAAAGGTGTTCCAGTGGATGCTATGGTGATGGCAGCAGACACTAAAAAGGAATTATCGGAAACATCCTCATCTGTTCATCCACTGAATAAGGATTCGCGGACAGTGGACAGATATGGAAAGTGCATGTTTTCATCAGTGGCCTTCACACTCGGGTCCCTGAACTACTTAACCCATTTTACTAGATTGCAGAGAGATCTCATTAAAGAGGTAGGAGATTCTCTCCAGGGTTCAGTAGCTGAGGGGATATCACAGAAAGTATCATCCCAGCTCTCCACCCTTAACTCCCTAGTTTACTCGTCCATGAGGCTTATCTTTTTTGCAGCCAATGGAGCGAGTAGGTCAGCATCTTCAGGAATCGCCCTTAGGAGATATTCCTGGATGTGCCTCTGTAATTTCATGGAAACCTTCAAGTCATCCTTCATAAACACCCCCTTTGATGTCTCATTCCTTTTTGGACCAAAAGTAAAATAAACATTAACCAAGTGTGAAAAAGAGGGAAAGACTCTCTCTGCTGTGGGAGTACGTTTTTCCACCTCTTCCAGACCCTATCCCAAAGGTCAAAATGGGGGAAAGATGTGGTTCCAGAAATCCCAGAGAGTTTTTCCTGACACGTGGTGAATCCTCAATCAGGGGCAGAGGAGGAGGAAATAATGGAAGACGCTGCCCACGCGGCAGAGGTGGTCTGCAGAACCAAGGTGACCCTTTCACCGCTCCTGAGAGAGGCCTGTTTGGCCCACTCTGGAGGCAGTCGGTGACATTTATCTTTGCACCCAGTTGCCTGGCTAAAAATTACAAAAGACTCATGGGTGCAAAGAATCATATCCAGAGGTTACTCAGTACCCTTTTCAGTTCCACCTCTCCCAAACAAAAGGATTCTGGATGTTTCACCCAATCAAAAGGATTAAGCAACCATAGAAATTCAAAAGTTGCTAAAAAAAAAGAGCCATCCAATCAGTCCCCGCAGACAAAGTAGGATCCGGAACTTACTCAAGGTTCTTTTTAGTTCCAAAGAAAACAGAGGATTGGAGACCAATACTGGATCTCAGCAGAGTAAACAAGTCAGTGAAGAAGACAAAGTTCCGGATGGTCATGTTGCAGTCAATGCTTCCCTTCTAGGGAAAGACCATTGGATGTGCTCTATAGACCTTCAGGATGCTTACTACCACATAAAAATGGACAGGCCATCCAGGAAGCACCTGCACATTTGGTTGGGAGCCAGTCACTATCAATTTCGAGCTCTGCTCTTTGGCCTCACTACAGCCCCCAGAGTGTTCACCAAATGTATAACAGTAATCACGGCTCACCTGAGATGGCTGGGATTCAAGGTGTTTCCATACTTAGATGACTGGCTCCTAACCACCACCACCAAGCAGCTACTAATTCAAGCAAGGAATACAACGTTACAGCTATTTGCAGAGTTGGGAATTACTGCCAATTACAAAAATATCTACCTTATTGCCATCTTAACATACCATTTTTATTGGAGCAGAGCTAAACACAAACACAATGTTGGTAAAACTTTGAGAAGAAAGGATTCAGGTCCTTCGAAAACAGGTGCTGAATCTTCTGCACAAAACAAAAGCTCAAGCCACAGAGGTTCTGAAGGTTCTAGGCACAATGGCAGCTTCCAACACAATAGTTCCTATGGTGCGCATGCATATGAGGATCTTACAGTGGCTTCTTTTTGCCCAATGGTTGATGCAAACGCTCCCAATGTCCCTCAAAATAACCCTGATGCCAGCTTGCAAAAAGGATCTATTTTGTTGGCTTAATTTAGACCAAGTAATGACAGGGAAACCCTTTATTCCTCCAGTGACCACAGATGCTTCCCAGATAGGGTGGTGGGGCATTATCTGGGAAGAACAGCCCAAGGCATGTGTAAGAAACACGAGATTCACTTGCACGTCAGTGTTCTGGAGATGAGAGCGGTGCTTCTAGCATTGCAAGCATTCCAAGACTCTCTACCTGTAGGAACAATTGCAATTCAGACAGACACTATGTCAGTGTTATGATACATAAACAAACAAGGAGGAACCAGATCTTATCCCCTATGTCGAGAGGCCGTGAGAGTATGGCAATAGGCGACGTCTTCCCAATGCTTTCTAATACCAACACACATCCTGGGGAAATCCAACATGATTACGGACAAACTCACAGACATATACTGATGCCACACGAGTGGTCCCTCAAACAAGAAGTAGCGTTGAGCATTTTCTGCAGATGGGGCCAGCCTTTCTGCGACCTTTTCGCCATGTCCACAAACACAAATGCAGTGACTATTTTGCCCTGATTCCCCCTCAGGGAAAGTCCCCAAGGGATGCACTCATACACAATTGGCCCCCAAGTCTCCTGTACACCTTTCCTTCCATTCTGTTAATCCCCAAAGTCATTCAGAAAGCCAAATTGTTTGGAAGGACCTTAATTCTGATAGCCCCTTACTGGCCTCATCAAATTTGGTTCCCCTCCTACAACTTTATCTTCAAGAGTAACCTTGGATCCTGTGTGTGTGTGTGTGTGTGTGTGTGTGTGTGTGTGTGTGTGTGTGTGTGTGTGTGTGTGTGTGTATAGGTCTACTTTGATTCACTGAAAACTCATTTCACTGAATTTCAAAACACTCACACCAAATCACAGAAAACTCATTTCACTGAATCACATTTGACTGAATTTAAGTACTGTTGGGCAAATAAAATGTGTATGCCCTTTTCTCCACCGTAGTGTGATCCTGGAGTTAGTTAGGGGTGCCCTCCACCTAATTTTGGTTTTATACTGTTAACTTTCAGTGAAATGAGATTCATAAGTATAAAAGCTAAGTAGGTGGGGGGATATGCCCCCCACCCCCCTAACTATATATACTAACTCCATGATCGCACTACAGTGGGGAAAAGGGCATATATGTTTTATTTGCCCAACAGTACTTACATCCAGTGAAATGTGATTTAGTGAAACGGGTTTTCAGTGATTTGAGCTTTCAGTGATTTTTTGAGGGTGAATTAAAATTCAGTGAAATTAGTTTTCATTGAATCAAAGTAGACCCATACACACACACCCATATATGTGTGTGTGTGTGTGTGTGTGTGTGTGTGTGTGTGTGTGTGTGTGTGTGTGTGTTCTTAACATAAGGGAATCTCATATGGAGCCAAAGACCTTGTCTCCTCCCACAGAGTTGGTTTTGTTTGCCTTGACAACAGAGTCCAGAAAACAAAAGTCCCACAAAGTTGGCAAGCCCAGCCCTTCTTTTGGTGTTTAAACAAAAACTTGGAAGGTGGATGATGCAGTACCTGAAGTTGTTTGACAACTTAAGGAAACAACTAAATCTAAGTAGCTTTCAAATTTTCAAAGATTAAAGTGTCTGTCTGACAAGGAGATAAGTCAAGTATTAATCTTTAATACCACAAAAAGGCACCCCCACAGAGTGAATGTTCCTGTGGTGTAAAAAATGGAAATAAAATAAAAAATGTAGCACATCCACTGGAACAAACACAGCTACTTTGAAGTCCTCTAAGTGAACACAATGCTGCCAGATGCACCATTGTATGATTCAAACACCGTTGTATAATTCAAACACTTTTATTGACAAAAGTAGGTAAGCGCTTTCACCATTAAGGCTTCATCAGACCAAACAATTACAAATGAATATAGGGACTCATTGAGTCAAGAGAAAAAAATAGTCTGGAAAGAGCCATAATTCTAATGGTGACTTTCAGAGAAGTCATGTCTGCGAGGGTTGTAGTAGCCTAAGCTGTATGGGTTATATCCCGCAGAGAATATGATCAGCCTGCCAGTTTTCAAAGTTTTGGGGCACCTTTCACACCGTGTAACCACTGTGGGGCTGAAGGAAAGCAGCATAAATGCAGTTGTTAGGGTGCCAAAAGCTTCAAAGCTTTCTTGCTGATGAAGTGCATTCCATGTGCGGGCTGCATGTATGTGATCCTTCAGGGCTAGGCAGATAAATAGGCTTCTGGGTAAAATGTTCCACAGTTTCATTTTTCTCAGGAAAAAATGTTTTTGTTTTTCTTTTAAAATGTATATGTTGTGCTAGAAAATGTTGTTTTTATATACTGTTATGACATATGAAGGGATCTTTTCTTAATGAATACTATTGTTAAAATAACTGTGTAAAAAATGTTTTTATGTGACTTTTTCTGTATTTCTGTGTAGAATCTGTATTATAAGGTTAGATTATTGTGCTTTTGGGGGCTGCCATTCAAAGTTTTACCTCAGAACTTTATTTTTTCTGTCAGAAGACTTACCTACTCACCCAGGCTCCACTTCCCACCTTGCAGGTCTTTTTTGGCTAAGCCATGGAGCTGTTATAAATCACCTCACTTGTTCTTTCCCCATCTGCAAGAAGAAGAAAATTTCTGATGGATGACTCTGCTGTGGGTAGATTCGGTTTCTTGGACCGCTCATCATTGTCTCTTGGTCCTGCTGTTGTAGCCTGTCTGAAGCCAACTAAGAACCGAGTGTTAGACTCCTTATCAGTCTCAGAGGAAGGAGCAGATGAAGTCTTACTGCATAGCTTGACTGAAGTGCCTGATTTCCAGGCTATTGTCACTGCCATGGATCGGCCTTTTTTTAGGGAGTCTCCCAGGAAAAGAAAGCAAAAAGTTAAGAATGTGACTTCTATTTCTCTCACTATGGATGGTGAAGACATGGTGGGTTTTGCTAAGTGATTCCTTTAAGATCTTAATATTTTAAATCATGTTTTTTTTCACTTAACACAAACAGAAAACAAAACAGAATTACCATTCTTTCTGACACTGATTCCCTGTCAGAAAAGCAGGGGTTGGAAGAGAAGTGTTTTTCTTTAGTGAATTATTGTCATGCTGAACCTTCTGATTCTGAGGAAAGCGTTATCTTCAGATTTTACTCCGGAGGAGTTATCTTTTTTCTGAAACTGTAGTTAAAATGAAAGATTTGTTTCAGTGAGAATAGAATGAAATACCTATCCCACAGCAGAACTATTAGGATTTGTTGCAAATGGATTTCCTCAGCCTGAAGCAGTCCGTTCTCTTTTAGCAGCTTTATATGATGTTTTCTTGATGGCTTGCAATATGCCTGACATTCAACCTTCTGCTCCTAAAAACTCATAGATTGTACACAGTATCTCAGACACATAAATTATCTTGTTTTATAATTCCACATTAGATCCTGCTGTTTTCCCCATAGAAAAAAAACATCTAATGCTAAACATATCATGAAGGTTAATCTCATTCCCTCTGTCAAGGCTGAGAAAGCTTTTAATAGATTTTGGAAGAAAGTTTATTTTTCTGCTACTTTAACTTTCATAATTCAAAACTGCCTCACATGTTAAATTATTTACTCGCTTCGTTTAAGAAAGTTAACTATTGACCTTCCTTCTTCAGAGATTAAAACTTCATTGAATTTCTTAATTGTGTGTGCTTCTCAGGTTAGAAAAACTCTTTGAAGTGTTCTTATGATGTGTCCAGTGACAGTTATGAAAAAAACTGCTTGGTTATGTTCTCAAAACATTCCTAAAGCTGTTAAAACTGAGATTTTTAAGTTCTCCATCAGGCAAAGATTTTCTGTTTAGCCCTTCTGCTGCTAAAGTTCTTAAAAAGATTTGATGAAATAGGGTAATTGATTCAAGACGTCGAAATCTTTCAACCCTCCTTTTCTAAGTTCAGTAAAAACTTTCTAATTCAGGACCCTTTTTCAAGAAACAAAATAAATAGTCTCTGATGAGTTCAAACAAACACAGTTTTAAAAAGGTTTGGCAAGGAGGCTCAAAGAAGAAAAGGATGCTTCCCAGAACAAACGACAGTCCAAAAGTCAGAATGACTGCATGTCTGACAACTAGCCTGCTGCCCACAAGAAAGCAAACAGGTTGTATTATGTTTCTCAGTCGTATATGTTTTATACACTCATCCAATATCAGACTCAGCAGCTACTACTATAGTAAACCTATCTGCTAAGTATATGGTTAATACCAGTCCCTCTGCTTATGACAAAGATGGGAAGGATTTTGATAGATTTGGGGAAAAGGTGTATTCTTCTGCAACTCTTTTATTCAGAATTCTCACTTGTCAAGCTTGTATGTTAAAGTTTATGCAAACATGAGGAATACTAACATCTGTTTCCTCTACTGAGGATAAGACTTCTTTGTATAACCTAATTGCTTCTGTTTCTCAAATGGCCACCGGCTGTTTAAATGTGTTTATGATTTTGTTGGTTCTACTGGAAATGTCTTGAGAAGGTTTGCCTGGTTACATACTCAGAACCTTCCAGTTTGAATTATCCTTTAGAAAGAGATTTATTTTTTGGAGCATCTGCTAAAGAGGTCTTTAAAAAGTGTGATGAGAGAGATAAGTTTATTCAAAGAATTTCCCAAAATTTTCAGCTTTCCTTTTCCAAGTTTGCCAAGTGGTTTAATACTACATCTGAAACCTTTTTTTCAAAAAGCAAGCTGCTGCTTATCTAACATTTAAAAAGCAAAACAGAAAAAAGGACCTCCCCCTCAAACAAAGAACAGTCTAAAAAGTCAGAATGACTAGTGATGGTAGCCCAGCATATAGCTTTTCAGCAGAACCTCACTCTACAGGAACCTTATATACTATCAGAGCAAGCTTGTTTAGCAGGCAAGCCGAACAGGACCAGGACAGACCCTCACAAATGGAAATTGACTCAGGGAGTCATCTAGGTAATGATCCAGAAGTAGGGAACTCCTCATATAGATTTTTTTGCCTAAACTCATAACAGTCAGTTGGCAGAATTCTAATCCAGGACAGATTGCAAGAAGGCTTGGAAAACAGGCAGCTTTTCATTTCTTTTCTTTTCTTTTCCTTGGACAGGAATGTTTCTGAATGCTTTTCCACCCTTTCCACTAATATCCAGGGTCATTCTGAAGATTCTGAAGGACTCCACAAAGATCATTGTGGTGACTTGCTTCTGGCCCTAGCAACAGTGGTTCTCCCTTATTTTTGGAACTGACCAGGGCAGTTACCACAAGCTTCCTCACAGACTAGACCTACTCAAAAAAGGCAAGGGGTATTGGATACACGTTGAACCCAAACAACTGCAAAAACAGCCAGTATAATAGAATTTTATTACCTTTTTATGCACCTATTTTCTGAGAACATGTAGCAAGAATTAAAAGGAGGTAAGAAAGCCTGCTACTAGAAAATCACATGTTTGCAAATGGGAATGTTTTTCTAGTTGGTGCCAAGACAGGAACTAGCAGCTGTTCAGGGCTAGTGTTTCTCTTGTTCTGCATAGTTTGTGTGAGTTGCTATTCTCTGGCCTGTCTTATTCCTCCATCAAGGTTTACTTGTCAACCATTTTAGGATGCCTACCCACGGATCTCCCTCTTTCAATGCATTTTCATATAAAAATGATTTTGAAAGGGGTGTTACACTTTAAGCCTCTTAGAAAACAGATGGCTCCTTCTTGGGACTTAATTTTGTTTTGGAAGCTAACACTTGCTCCATTTGAACTAGCTTATCAGGCTGACTTGAGATTCTTAACATGAAAACAGTGTTTATTGATTGCTCTGACTTCTTTAAGAAGAGTGGCAAGCCGTTATGGTGGGTCAACCTTGTCACATTTTTCACAAAAATAGGGAAGTTATGTAGTCCTATCTCGCCTACATTCTTCACTTGTGGGTTTGGAGCCGAATGTCGGCTCCAACTCGGCCTATTTACTGGCTCGAAAGTCTTTGATTGGCTGGGCTAAGATGGTATCCCACAGTACACTGCTCCACATCCCCGGATCTCATTTGCCACTTGTAGAGCTCGGACGTGGTCTCGACTTGGCTGTGGCTAAGTATTGCAAAATAAAAATCTCTTTCTTGTGAAATTTTTTTGCTAATTATTGGCTAATTGTGTTTATTCAGTAGAGTTGTTCTTAGTGGTGTTGCTGCATTATTTTTGTAGGTTGCAAGTGTGTTTGTGCGTGGTATCCCTTACACCCTCGGGCTAGGCCCGTTTAAGTTAGAGGACCTAGTTCTCCTCGTGTGTTTGTCTGGTTATTTTTCTTACTTTAAGTTGAGAACCATTTAATTTAGAGGTTCTCCCCTGTGCCTTGTTGGTATTCTTTCATGTTCTCTGCTTTCTGTGTCAGCGGTTTCCCGCCTTTTGTCAGTAGCGGCTGCTACTAATTGTTGGAATGTCTAAAGAACAAAAAACAGCATAAGCCCTTGGGCTTTAAAAAGTGTACTAAGTGTGCCTATAAAATGTCTAAGACGGACACTCGGTCTGTGTTTACTGTCTTGGAGCCATCCACCTTCAGGAGTTTTGCAGTTTCTGCCACGCCTTTAGTCCTCGGGTGCTCCAAGAGAGGAAAAACAAATTGATCCTAAAGGGACTGCTAAAACCATCCTTTGAGGAGGATTTAGGTTCGGCTCCCAGCTCCCAGTCGAAGTCTAAATCCTCCAAATCCAAGAAGAGGTCTCTGGCTCCATCTATTGTTTCGGAGCCACCTTGTAAAATTTCCATTGTGGAATCTGCTTCCTCGGCTCCACCGACCTTGGGGCCGCAGGAGGTAACTGTATCGACTGAGTCTGCGTCCACTCCGATAATTTTGGAACCGATTCGGAGCCTGTCGCCAAGTTTGAGGCAAGCTTCTCCAGACAGGAGGTTTGGTTCTCCATCCATTTCCTCCAAATCCTCCAGGCTTTCCAATTTGGATGTAGATAGGGTGGTGCTGATGCTCCTACAGTCGCCGGTGTTGCCCAAACTTTTCTCAGCTCCGACCCAGTCGGCTAAGGAGCCAGCTCTGTTGGTTGTACCTGCTATTCCTCCTCCGAGCGCATCCTTGTCGTTGGAGCCAGTAAGTTCCGCTCTGAGGGACATTCCTGTGCCGGCGCCGATCCCCCAGCGGGGTTTATCAGTGCCAGCATCGGTTCCGACCCTGTTGGCTCCGTCCACAGGGTTAGAGACTCGGGTCTCCTCGGTCGGGCCCGAGGGGGATGTCTCGGAACACCCATCGGCTCCGAGCCTCCCCCTTGGCGCCTCGGCTGCGGGGACTCCGGTCTCGATCATGGCCTTGGAAGTGGGTCGATCCTCCAATTCGGGAGGTCCCGCCTTCGAGGCTATGCAGAGCGCGCTGGCTAGGTCAGCTACTTCTCTCGGATCGGTTCTTCCGTCCCCTACGACACCTGCGAGAGCTTCTGACATCCACCTATCCTTGGATAGCAGAGCGCAGGGGCCTAAGGATACCCCCATGAGTGGTCCCCTTCTTTCTGAGGGGCCCTCAGAGTCTGTGCCTGAGGAACCCCCCAGAAAGATATCTTGCATGAGGAAGCACATAGACTCCCAGGACGAGTCTCTCACTTCCGATACTGACCTCGAGGAGTCGGAGGGGTCCTCTAAGTTTTCCTCTGAGGATGTTACGTTCTCCGATATCCTGGAGATCTTGAAACAAAGAGGAGACTGGCCTTCCAAAACCCCCTCCGAGGAGGAGTCTGTATTCCTTAAGGCCTTCGGCGCTCAGCCGTCCGCCTCCTGGGTGTCTCCACCCTTCGACGAGCTCCTGGACCTTATTTGTTAGAGGGTGTGAGAGACTCCTGACTTCGTGGAGCCTGTTCCTCGACGCCCCAACAAATTTTTGTCTGCTCCCCAACGGTAGGAATTTTTGACAAAGGGAGTCCCGGTAGATGCTATGGTGGTGGCGGCTGCCACACAGAAGGAAGTTGCTGAGTCTTCCTCTTTGTTCCATCCCCCTAACAAGGAGTCTAGGACTGTGGATCGGTACGGGAAGCGTACACTGTCTTCAGCGACCTTTACCTTGTGGTCCCTGAATTATTTGTCTCATTTCACGCGGCTCCAGAGAGATCTCCTTAATGAGTTAGGACACACTCTAATGGGTAACGTGCCTGAAGCGGTGGCTCAGACTGTCAACGCTCAGCTCTCGACCCTCAAATCCATTGCTAACTCGTCCATGCGACTGATTTCATAATGTTTGAGAGAATTAAGTACATCTAGTGACCTAAGAATTATGAAGCCCGATAAAGGGGGTGGGGTAGTGATTATGAATAATTTGGACTATCAACACAAAATGATGCATATGTTAAATGATGACACTACTTACTTAACAGTTTCAAGATATGACATGTTGAAAGCTTACACAAAGATTGATTGGCTTTTATATGGTTTGCTTATGGAAGGCAGTATTACGAAAGAAGAATATGATTATTTATTAGTGGAATTTCCAGTTACCCCATCCCTTTTTGGGATACCTAAAATACACAAAAGCATTTCAAATCCCCCGTTTAGACCTATAGTGTCAGCACAGCAATCTAAAACTGAAGCTATAGCACGGTTTATAGATATTAATTGCTGTGATGTGGTAAAAAACATTAAACACATATTAAAAGATTCTTGGAATTGCTTAGAGAATTTAAATGAATATGACAAGACAGATTTAGAGAATACTTTTTTTGTTACAATAGATATTGTCAACTTATTTTCTGTAATACCTTTGGAAGAAGGACTACGAATGTTTGAGGCCAGCCTGAACCATTTTGGTAATTTTGGTACAACGAAACGAAAATTACTAGTAGAACTTATGGAAATGGTTCTCGAAAACAATTTTTTTCTGTTTGCAAATGAATACTATAAACAAAGTTCAGGCGTAGCAATGGGTGCAAGATGCGCACCTGTCTACGCCAACTTAGTTCTGGCAATGTGGGAGAAAGAGAAAGTTTTCACTAGTACCTTTTGGTCAAAAGTAGATATGTACCTAAGATTTTTGGACGACATATTGTTGTTTTGGAAAGGTACATTGGAGGAGATGAAAGAATTTGTTACATATTTAGAGAGTACTACAACGTTTTTAAAGTTCACATACAACATTAGTAAGGTAGAATGTGAATACCTGGACATAAAACTCAGGAAAACAAGAGGAAATATAGAATCAAACATTTATCGTAAAAAGACATTTTCTAACTCCTACCTTCACTTCAAGAGTTGTCACCCTTATTTCCAAAAGCACAATTTGGTTAAGGGACAAATGGTAAGGCTTTCTAGGATTATTAGTGAGGATAGTGAGTTTTTAGAACAGTTAGACATTCTATCAAACATGTTTGTGGACAGGGGTTACCCTAAAAAATTATTGGACCAAATTCAAAGTGAAATAAAAGAAAAAAGACACACTTATTTTAAGCCTATATTAAAATATGGTATGTGTAAGAACAAATTGGAAAAGAACAAAAGTGGTCAAGAAAAAGCATGTGCAATAATTCTACCTTACACTAGTAACATTAACACGATGTCAGAAAATATAAAAGAGACATGGAGGAACGTATTTAACAACGAAACAGAGATTGTGAAATGTTTAGGTAATGAAGCTACAATTGTGTTCAGTAGAGGTAAAAATTTAAAGGATTATTTCGAAAAGGAAACTGCATACAAAAATTCACAAATGAAAAAATGTGGTTTTTGTAGATGTTGCAGATACATTAATGACGGGCCCTATGTAACAATAAAAGGTTTCAACCGGACTATTAGATGTCCTGGGCACGTAAATTGTAACACGAAGTTAGTAGTTTACTTAGCTAGTTGTTTGACTTGTCAGGCGCATTATATAGGCAAAACAATTAGGAAGCTAAGGGAAAGAATCACTGAACATAATAGGGACATTAAAAATAAAAAAACTACAAATTCTCTGTATATCCACAGTACAACTTGCACAGATTTTAAGAAATTTCTATTTTTTGTTATTGACAGGATACCTCAAAACTGTATAAAAGAAGGAGATGTTAACAGTTTGTTAGAATTAAAGGAATGTCTCTGGCAATTGAGGTTAAATGCATGCAACCGGCCAGGTATTAACGAACATATATCTATTGTTTCTTATTTGAAGTTAAAATCCTATAGCATTTAGTTTAACATGTTTCTGTATATTACATTCAAAACTGTTGTATTTAACAATTTTTTACAATTTTTTAAGGATTTTAAGATTAGTTTTATTATTTTAACATTACAGATAATACATACTACACATTCTTATTTATATTTATATTAGTATTAGATATTTATATATATACATTTATTTATTTCACACTTACATATATTAATATTTATTTATTTATTTATATTTATCAAAAGGTGTTATTTACGGAACTAACACCACTCTATACACACACGCACAATACAAAGGGTTGGTCTTTTTAGATAAGACTACACGTTGTACTATTACGGAGTATATGGTTTTTATATATGTTACATGTTGGGAGTATACCCTAACATTATGAAATGGTTCCTATACAAAACATGTTTTTCAATTATGTTTTTCAACTATTTATTTGGCAGAAAATCTACTGGATAATTGTTTAATTAACTATTACCAACTAACTATTACCAACTAATTAAATGATATGATTGGACAGGTTCATTTATATAAAGTAGCTGCTGTTCTAAAACTCTTCACTCTGATGAAACCCGTGATGTAAACGGGTGAAAGCGCTAAGTGAAGTTATATTTGTTTTATTTGTTTTGGTTAATAAATAGTTCCGAAAAGCTTTTGGGTTGCGATACGCTCTTTTATTTATTACCAGTCTACAGTCTCTTGTTGCACCAGTGATTTCATATGCGGCCGAGGGAGCTAGTAGGGCGGCTAGTTCAGGGGTGGCCCTCAGGAGGCAAGCCTGGCTACGCCTGTGTCACTTTGCAGAGGCCTTTAAGTCTTCCTTTACTGATGCCCCCTTCTATGGTTCCTCCTTGTTCGGGACCAAAGTGAAAGACACACTCACCAGGTGCGAGCAAGAGGGAAAGACCTTGTCTGCCATGGGAGTCCGTTTTTCCCTACCGTCGAGGCCTTACCCCAAGGCTCAGCGAGGGGGAAAGATGTGGTTCAAAAAAATCTCAGAGGTCTTTTCTTGCCGCACAGGATGAGACCCCCCCCCTGAGGCAGGGGAGGGGGGTTGTATTCAGGTAGACGTCGCCCCAGAGGCAGAGGGGGCCCCCGCAATTCTGGGGACCGTGACTCCTTCCGTGGTTCCCCATACTCTCATTCCTGAGGGTGTGCCTGGCTGTGCTTCTCCGGAGCCAGTCGAGGGTCGAATTTCCCAGTATCCGGAAGCCTGGGTCAACATCACCCAGGACAGATGGGTATTAGGGATAATCGCCGGAGGTTACACCATCCCATTTGACCCCCCCCCATCAAAAGCATCCCAGACGTTCCACCCAGTCAAAGGGGTCAGGCAGCAACAGAGGTTTCTCAGCTGCTAGAAAAAGGAGTCATCCAACCAGTCCTGCCAGACCAGATCGGATTAGGGACTTACTCGAGATTTTTTTTGGTGCCGAAAAGAACGGGGGACCTGAGACCCATTTTGGATCTCAGCCGACTCAATCATTATGTACACAAGTCCAAATTCCAGATGGTCACGCTACAATCGATTCTCCCGTTATTGGGAAAGGAAGTATGGATGTGCACCATTGACCGGAAGGATGCTTATTACCACATCAAAATGGACAGAGCATCCAGATGTCATCTACGCTTCTGGCTGGGAGCCAGGCACTTCCACTTTCGAGCCCTGCCCTTTGGTCTCACCACAGCCCCCAGGGTGTTCACCAAGTGCATGGCAGTGGTGATTGCTCACTTGAGACGTCAAGGATTCCAGGTGTTTCATTACCTGGACGACTGGCTCCTATCCGCCCCCACCAAGCATCTACTTCTTCAAAACAGAGATACTGTTATCGATCTTTGTCACCAGTTAGACATCACAATAAACTGGAAAAAATCTGCCTTGTTACCCTCACAGCATGTCTCATTTATAGGAGCAGAGTTGGACACTATTCGGTTGAGAGCATTCCTACCTATGGAGAGGATCACAGGGTTGCAACGACAGGTTCAGATGATGATGCCTCTGACACGTGTGAGGGCAAGACTAGTTCTTCAGTTACTGGGGACAATGGCGTCCACTATCATGATGGTCCCGTTAGCAAGGTTACATATGAGAATCCTACAATGGCTCCTGTTCACCCAATGGTCCTTTCAAAGACTACCGCTATCCCATCCTATCTTAATCACAGGCAAATGCAAGCAGGACCTCAGTTGGTGGCTATGCACCAACAATTTAGACGTAGGGAAACCCTTTGTTCCACCCAACCCAGTAGCCACAGTGACCACGGACGCCTCCCGGATAGGGTGGGGGGCATTATCTCGGCAGGATGGTCCAAGGCACGTGGCAGGAGCACGAGATAGACTTGCACATAAATGTCCTGGAGATGAGGGCAGTGCTCCTAGCGTTGCAGGCGCTTCAGGATGTCCTCCCTCTAGGGACTATTGCGATACACTCAGACAACATGTCAGTGGTGTGGTATCTCAACAAGCAAGGGGGAACCAGATCATACCCACTATGCAGGGAGGCCATGAGAGTTTGGAATTGGGCGATAGCTTCCCAACGGGCCTTGGTGGCAACGCACATCCCGGGGAAAACCAATGTGATCGCAGACAGACTAAGCAGGGCGATCCTCATGCCTTACGAGTGGTCCCTGAACCGCCAGGTGGCGGACAGTATATTCAGCAAATGGGGTCAGCCTTGCTGCGACCTGTTTGCCAGCCCTCTCAATGCGAAATGCTGTGACTACTTCTAGCTGATACCCTCACCGGGGGAACCTCCAAGGGACACTCTTGTGCACAATTGGCCCTCGGGTCTGCTGTATGCTTTCCCTCCGTTTCCCCTTATTTCGAGTGTGATCCAGAAAGCGCTATCCTTGGGAAGCAGATTGATTCTGATCGCGCCTGGATCCTCGTCCAGACTTGCTGACACATATGTCGGGACAGCTCCACTCATCCCTGGAGACCCTCCGGCTGACCACCTGGCTACTCCACTTCTAGCCGTAGTCAGGTGTCACCGTTTTTCTCCTGATGCAGTCCATATTCTTTCATCCTCTCATAAGCCATCCACTAGGAAGGTGTACTCTAGCAAGTGGAAAAGATTTTCGATATGGGCCCAGTCAAAAGGTATTGACCCCTACACGGCTCCCATTGACTCTGTTTTAGAATTTTTGTCTCATTTATTCTACCAAGGATCTGCCTCAGCCACCATCAAAGTTCAGCTGGCGGCTATTTCTAATTATCACGTGGCTCATGAACCTAGCTTAATGGCACACAGGCTGTGTAGAGCATTCCTGAAAGGCACTCTTCTCCTTCATCCCCCTGTATCTCAACCTGTTATGCCTTGGGACCTCAATTTTGTTCTGCAGGCCCTTACTCTCCCACCCTTTGAGCCCGTGGCTTCTTGTGATTTAAAATTTCTTACATGGAAATCTGCCTTTCTGATAGCTATCACATCGGCCAGATGAGTATCAGAACTCTAGGCCCTCTCAGTCAAGCCCCCATATTTGATATTCCATAAAGGCAGAGTCTCTCTCAGACCAAATCTGTCCTTTCTTCCCAAGGTGGCTTCCTTAGCTAATATTAATCAGTCCATTGAGCTGCCGGTCTTCTTCCCCAACTTCTCCAATAAGGCAGAGTACCAGTTCCATCTGTTGGATGTTCATAGGCAACTACGCTTTTATCTACACAGGACTAAAGATTGGCGGAAGTCAGACCAGCTCTTCGTTTCGTTCTCAGAGAATCGCTTGGGGTCTGCGGTCTCCAAGGACACCATATCTAGGTGGATAGCTGGTTGCATCTCATTTATCTTTCAGGCAGGGGGAAAGAGCCTGCCTTTTCCAGTCAGAGCACACTCTACGAGAGCAGTTTCCACTTCCACAGCCTTTCAGGCTAGGTTATCGATGGATGATATATGTGCGGCTGCAACATGGGCTTCTCCTCACACGTTTGTTTCCCATTACAAATTGGATGCGGTGTCCAGGGGCAGGTCATCTTTTGACTCCACAGTGCTCAGGAGTATTTTCCATTGAGCCACCCAGGATGTAGGTGCTAGGGACGCTGTCCCACAAGTGAAGAATGTAGGCGAGATAGGACTACATAACATCAGTTAGTTATGTACTCACCATAATGTTAGATGTGTGTAGTCCATCTCGCCTCACATTCTCCATTACCCACCCACCGTCCCCCATGCCTGGAGGATTTGGAGAATCTCCTTGTACTTCTCATGTTACTAAGTCCCTTTGGATAATTTGTTGGACCTCGTTGTCATGAGTATGTGTGTGTGTTTGGGCGATAGATAAGATTTTTCTGTTGGCAGCTAACTAGATCTGGGGATGTGGATCAGTGTATTGTGGGATACCATCTTAGCCCAGCCAATCAAAGACTTTCGAGCTAGTAAATAGGCCAAGTCAGAGCCGACATTCGGCTCCGAACCCACAAGTGAAGAATGTGAGGCGAGATGGACTACACACATCTAACGTTATGGTGAGTACATAACTAACTGTTTCCTTGAGAACTAATCCTTCATTTATGTCTAACGTGGTATCTAAATTTCACAAGAAGGATAAAAGCATTCAACCAAAACTAATAATCCAATAAAAAGAACACCCGGATGAGCACCTTCCTTTGAACCCAGCCAAACGTTTAATAACAGTCACGTAACACCGATAAAAGACATACAGTGAATAAAACCATGAACACTCTTTAAAAACAATGTGTTTTCGTCTGTAACAGTGCAGACTTCATCAGGCAGCACCTGAAAATGCAAATCATCACTTTATACCCCCTTTCATCCAACCTTAATGAACCAATCCATTAAATTATATAATTAAACATAATTAAATATGGGAGAACATGTTCCAAATTGCAATGAAGAGTTCAAATAAACATATAAATAGCCACTAAAATAAATGTTACCTTATAAAATTCACTATAAAATCCAGTTCTTGTCAATAAAGTATATAGTGCATATGTTTAAATACACACGTAGGTCAAAAAATGTGATATACAACTCCACCTAGTGGTGAAAATAAAATATAAAATTCAGCACATAGAATAAAATATAACCTATTCAAGTTAAAACAAACTCCCTTCAAATATAATACAATTAATAAAATTCATTAAAGTTTATCTGATCTCAGTTTTAAAACCAGGGCAAGGGAGACCATGCCATTCAAGCCTGGCCATTTATTTGCTTCCAGTATAATTTGCCAGTACAATTCCCTATAGGTTCATAGGTGTATACTAGGCTAATGGCCCTGGAGCCTTTACAAGCCTAGCCCATAGACGTGCCCTGGCATCGTGCCGCCCGACGTTAATTCTCAGTGCCTCTATCAAGTAGAGCCACTGGAGTGATTTCCTGGGGTGAACTTTTTGTTTCTCATCCACTCATCAAGATTTCTCTTGAAGAGGGCCAGTGAGGTGCTCTGCTTGAGATGTATGTGAAGTCTTTTCCAGAGCATGGGCAGTCTCTGGGTTTTGAACCTGTCCCTCCAGCATGTTCTGACATTCTAACTTCGTCTCCCAAGGAACCCCTCTAACATCAATAGGAATCTCCTCTAAAACAAAAACTTATATCTAGCAGATTGACATAAAAGGGTGTATTTATACAGTGCATTCCATTGATTTTTTTTTACATCGTAAACATGCTCATGGATTCTTTTCCTAAGTTTCCTTTCCATCTTCCCTACATAGAAAGCCTCACATTTTTCACATAAAGCAATGTATATATACCTTTGGTATCACAGGTGTAATAAGACCTCCCTGTATTGTATTTATCTCTACTGCTAATGTAAATATCCACAGTATTAGAGACAAAAGGGTATTGCGGACAAAATCCACATTTAATGGTCCCTGCCTTATTCTTTGTGTTACATTTACTCTGATGATTCTCCAGTATATCTTTAACACCACACCCCTTCCTAAGTGTACATTTTAAAGGCTTGTTAAAAATAGTTCTAAAATCTGACAGGCTAGCAAATTTAGCCCATTCTTTTTCAATTACATTCCTAATAACATGGGTGTCTCCATTTTAGTTTGTAATAAAAGCACTTTCATAATTCTCACTTCCATCTTTATTCACTTCTTCAATACCTCCATGTATATTACCTGGTGTCTGTTCCTCTGTCCCAAAAATAGGTGCAAACCTATCTTTTCTACCTACCAACACATCCTTCTGTATTCTTTTCGATTAGATTTTTGGGATATCCCCTTTCCAAAAACATGTTTTTCGACAACTCACATTCAGTAAGGAAATCACTATCATCTGAGGTCATTCTACCGCCTCTAACAAATTCTCCTTTAACTATACTCCTCTTCTGGGAATATGGGTGAGCACTAGTAAAATACAAAAACAAATTGGAATATGTTCCTTTCATGTATACCTTGGACATGAAACCACTACCTTTCTTCTGAATAATCACTTCTAGGTAGTTTACACTATCATACACAATACTGTATGTAAATTTTAAAAAATTAGTGGAATTAGAAATATATTCGAACAATTCTAAAAACTTTTCTTCCGTTTCTGTCCAAAATAAACAAATATCATCCAAGAATCGTTTGTACAACACTCAGTCACAAAACCTAAAATTAAAAATTGTTTTTTCTTCCCATTGTGAGAGGACAATGTTGGCATAGGTAAGGGCACATGTAGCACCCATAGCTACACCCTCAGCTGACGGAAAAACTCTACTTCAAAATGTATAAAATTATTCTTTAAAACTATCTCCATCAATTCCAAACAAACGTATATCTTTTGGAGAAAACTTACTTTGTATCCTTAAGGTCTCTTCAAAAAGTTCTAAACCTTGTTCATGGTGGATGGCAGTGAATAAATATATTACATCAGTAGTAATAAAAATTATATTGTCTACAAGTAAATCTTTATTAATACTCCTTAAAAAAATCCCATGAACCTTTTAAAACTTTTCTTGCACTCATTGATGTAGCCTTCAACTTAAAATCTAAAAATTTTGCCAAAGGGGCTGTAAGAGAACCTACAGCGGCCAGTATGGGCCTCACAGGTGAATCCGCTATATTCTTGTGGACCTTAGTTACCCCAAATATGGAAGGTACCCATAGTTCTTTATTATTTAAATAATTAAATGCATCAACATCAGTGTAACTTTCTAATAATAAATCATTCAAAACCAAGTTAATCTTCTTGTAAGCTATGTTTATCTCATTCTTTGAAACCCTTTTATACTTACTTTCATCTTGCAAAATGTCCAAGATCTTACTTCCATAGGAAATAGAATCCATAATTACTGTCCCTCCCCCTTTGTCCAGTTTCATCACTCTAATAAACTGGTTGAACCTGAGTTTTTCTTGTAAGTCCCTTTCATCTTTAGTCAAGTTCGAAACCACCGTATTTTTTAAATTGCCTTCTCTAATATAATTTCAAAATGTTTTAACTGTGGGTGTATGGGGGGTTCCAGGTACTGTTTCTTTTTAAAGTAACACTTCCCTTATTTTGTCCTTCAAACATTAATTCAAAGTTTTTCTTTCGTATGAACATTTTAAGATCAATACTAACCTTATTTATGTCACATTTTCTCTTTGGTATGAATTTAAAACCCTTAGAAAAAAACAACCCAAAATGACTTTCTGTAATATTTAAAGTGCTGTAATTGAATATAGTATGGGCCTTGTAACTTAGCTTACAACCTTCAGTTGTTATAGGATTAGTCATAAAAGGGGCCCAATGTCTGCTTGTTAATATCTCTCTGTCACCCCCGTCCTGTTCCACCCCCTCCGGTTGCCTTGGATGTATTGAACAGGCTGTTTGTTCTTTAGTCTTTCCGACCTCTGCAGGGGGGATACTACTCTAAAGGGTTATTTAGGTCACCAGGGCTTTGGAACTCCCCCCTCTCATTTGAGAGACCATCCTCAAAACCAATAGGACCATTAAAATAATTTGAATTATTGTTAAAGTTGTGGTATTCATATCCACCATGTTCTCCCTTTTTTCTCTCCTGATTGGTGTAACTCCTTGGCTTAGGACTAAAGTTGTATTAAAAAGAACAGGATTTTATAGTGAATTTTATAAGGTAACATTTAATCTGATGTTGTTAATCTTCGTTCATTCCTTACTGATGGGTTATTGGTTCCATCCTCGGAATTGAGCTGGCCAAATATCAAGCTTGTGTCAGCCAAAAACGCTTGAGACAAGGTCCTGCCCAGAATGCTCTGCTCTTTGTACCTCAGATTTCGTTTGCCACGTTGCTGTACAGCCATGTCAAGCCACTCTCTCAGCTAAGTGTCTAATTTTTTAAAAGTTTTATACATTGTTCTAACTTTAAATATTTTCAAATAGCTTCTACTAATATTTCCTACCCTATTGTATACTTTAGACTCTCTCCCTTTAGTATTTTCCCTTTATTACCCTTTTTCTTACCTTTGAGGTAATTCTTCATTACCATCGTTGGTAATCCTTCCTTTTCTCTTCTTACCCTTTTGGGTAACTTTTCCTCTTCCTTATGGTACTGTTCGTCTTCCCCACATCATTTTGTTGGATAAGAAAAGTAGCGTTGGTTTCAAGCAGTGTAAGGATTGTGGCCATAAGTTACCACTTTCCGATGGCCATGACTTATGTGTCTACTGTCTGAATATCTCCCACCTTACTGTGGATCCCCTGTGTGGGATTTGTAAATTTTTTTCAAACAGGACTCTTAACAAGAGGAAGAATAAATTAATATTGAAAGGTCTTCTCAAGTCTCCTTTCTCTGAAGCTATTTCTGGGTCGGAGGGCACACCCCCTCCTGTTAAACCCTGTAATAGGTGTTCTTCCTCTTCATCATTGAGGATGCTCCCTTCTTCTCCCTCTGAAGATCATAGGGAGTTGACTCAAGAAGGCAAAATTGATTACTACTTCGGCGCTGCCTCCTGTAACCCTGTCGGCTTCAGGGTCAGCACAGCCCCAAATGATTTTGGCTCCAGCCATGTTCTCCCTTATCAACACCAGCACCGGAGTTCCCGGTGCAGACAACTACAGTTCTGGCAGTTCCGTTGCAGCCCTTATGGGAACCATCCATGCAGGTACAGTCCCCTTCGGCACCATTGGTACAATTCCCTTCGGCTCCGAATATTACTTTTCTGTATTCCATGGTGCAGACATTTTCGGCACCAGCATGTTCTTCTGTGCAGTCCTTCTCAGCACCGTCCGTATTACCAGTGCAGACTCTTTCTTTGATGGCACTATACCCATCGGGGCAGACTTTTGCTTTTATGGTGCAGACACCTTCAACTACTATGACGCTGACGTCCTCGAAGCAGATTACTTCCACACCATTTTCTTCGGTGCAGATGTCCTCGGTCCTGGGCTCTGCACCTCTTGAATTAGCAAGGACCAAGTATTCTCTTTCCTTGGATCCATTTACTGGTAATCAATATAGTCCTTTTCTAGAAAGGCCAGAATCGCCATCAGCTTTCAGCATGAGGTCAACCAAGAGTCCCTCTGAGCAAGATGTGTTGCGGCTTGTTGACCAGTTGCTTGTGGCCAGAGGTCTCTCTCACCCATCGAAGTCCACATTCCCTCCTTCAGGTGAAAGTATATTTCCTCAAACTCCAATGTACACTCCTCCTTCAACTTCTACCCAAGTTTCGAAGCCTATTACTCCGACAGCAGCTTCCCTTCCTCCGACTCCAATAGTGGATCTCACTTTGGAATTGGAGTTGTTCTTGTGGACCTCAGTGCACTGAGCATCGGGCTCTTCTCAGGCCAGTGGCTGTGCCATGGGGGAGGGCATTCCTGGTTCCATGCCAATTTTTTCTATGGCACCCTCCAGGGATGATCTCTCTCTCACGGTTCACAGTCCTCTAGAGACTCCTGGTCTGGGGCTGGGCTCGTCGGGGCGGGGTGTGACTTCAGTTCCAAGGTTGACGTGCTCGGTTCTGGGTTGCCATCCCTCCTTGTGCGGGTCGGCCTTCCAGGCCATGGAGAGGGCGCTTGCCTCTGCTGGCAAACCCTACATGTTGGAGTCCTCTTTCCCCCTCTGTGCCGCAACTGTCACAAACCACAACCACCGGACACCGGACACAAGGGCCTCAGGTTTCTCCTCCTCAGGAAACCCCCTCTTTGCAGTCTTTACCAGAACCTCCCACTGAGGAAGTACCCCACAAAGTGTCATGCAAGAGGAAGCACATGGACTCCACTGAGGAGTTGTTGACTGAAGATACGGATTTTGATGACGGGGAAGGGTCCCCTCGGTCACCCTCTGATGAGGTGTCCTTTGGTGGCATCCTCGAGATCCTTAGACAGAGGGGTTACTGGAAGTCCTCTAATCCTTCCTTTGAGGAATTTGTATTCCTGCAGACTTTTCATGCCCGGCCCCCTACCTCCTGGGTCACCCCACCGGCAGATGAGCTTGTCCAGCTCATCATCCAGCATGCATGGAAGGCTGCTGACACTTTGGAAGCAATACCAAGGAGACTGGATAAAATATTATCGCCCCCAGCTGAGCACCCACATTGGTCACGAGGTCTTCCAGTAGATGCTATGGTGGTGGTGGCTGCAACTAAGAAGGATTTGGCAGAAGAGAGCCAAACTGTCCATCCCCCCAACAAGGAGTCCCAGGCAGTAGACAGACTAGGAAAGCATGTGTTTGCTTCATCGACCTTCGCCGTAAGGTCTTTGAACGATTTAGCACACTTTATCAGGCTTCAGAGGGATCTTATCAACCAGCTCTCTGAAACCTTTGCAGGAGCTGTTTCTGACGAGGTCTATGACATTGTGTCTTCTCAGATAGCCACCCTAGAGTCCATTTCCAACTCTTCCATGTGTCTTATTTCTCACGCAATGGAAGGGGTGGCTAGAGTGGCAGGTGCGGGTATAGTCATCAGACGACATGCCTGGATGCGGCTTTGCAACTTCGCGGACTCCTTTAAGGCTTCCTTCATGAATGCCCCCATCGAGGCCGCTTCTTTGTTTTGCCCTAAAGTCAAAGATATGCTGGCAAGGTACGACCAAGATGGCAAGACCCTGTCTGCCATTGGTGTTAGACACTCCACTCCTCAGCGATACTACTCCAGAAATCAGAGGAGCGGGAAGATGTGGCACAGGAAATCACAGGGCTCTTTCCGGGGCGCACATGTCAAGTTCTCCCCTAGATGCAGGGGGGGAACTCCAATGGAAGATGCCCCTTTTGGGGCAGAGGAGGTCCGTGAAACCAGGGTTCCAGAGATTCCTTCTCTGGCCAACCCTTTCAGCGCTCCTGAAACGTTGCCAGACTGTTGACCTCTGGAAGCGATCGGGGGATTTTTTCCTTGTACTCCGCTGCCTGGCAAAATAAAACCACCGACTCTTGGGTACAACGGATAATATCCAGAGGCTATTGCATCCCCTTCCATCTTTGTCCAGTCTCATCCGTATTACCTGACATTCCACCCAGTCAAAGGGAAGCAGCTGCACACAAAATCCAAAAGCTACTACAAAAAAAGAGTCATCCAGATGGTCCCCACAGACCAGACAGGATCCGGTTTTTAATCAAGGTTCTTTTTAGTGCCAAAAAAGACAGGAGACTGGAGACCAATTATGGATCTCAGCCCACTGAACAAATTTGTAAAAACAGAGAAATTCTGGATGGTCACAGTTCAGTCGATCCTTCCTTTTCTGGTAGAAGATGACTGGATGTGCTCTGTAGATTTTCAAGATGTGTATTACCACATAAAAATGGACAAATGCTCAAGAAGATACCTCCACTTCCACATAGGAGCCAGTCACTATCAATTTCGAGCTCTGTCCTCTGGTCTTTCTACAGCCCCCAGAGTGTTCACCAAATGCATGGCAGTGGTTATCACTCACTTGCGACTTCAAGGATTCCAGGCGTTTCCATATCTGACAACTGGCTCCTCACCATCCCCACCAAGCTGCTAGTGGGAGAAGCCCTGCACTACACTCTCCTGACAGCTCAAAGCCTGGGAATCACTATAAAAATGGAGAAATCAACACAACCCCAGCTCAGTCTTTGGAATTTACAGGGGTACTGTTGGACACGAGAAATTGCACAGCATCCCTTCCGGACCACAGGCTTCAAAGAATAAGGCAACAAGTTCAACCGCTGCTCTGTCACCACAAATCTCCCGCTCAATCTATACTCCAACTCTTGGGGTCAATGGCTGCCTCGATCACCATTGTTCCTCTAGCCAGATTCCACATGAGGCTCTTTCAGTGGCTACTTCTCACTCATTGGTACCCTCTACAACATCCTTTGTCTTTTCAGATAACTGTAACTCAGAGATGCAAGCAAGATTTACTCTGGTGGATGTCTCAAAATCCCCAACAATGGTCTCGCCCCTTCAACCCCCATCAAACCATAGCCATAGTGACCAAGGACACCTCTGATGGGGTGGGGGTGGGGGCTCTGTCAGGAAAATTCGGTCCAAGGCACCTGGTTGGAGACAGAGGTCCTTTTGCATATCAGTGTCCTGGAACTGAGGGCGGTGCTACTAGCATTGCAAGCATTTCATTCCATCCTTCTGTCAGAGACTATTGCGATCCAATCAGACAACATGTCAGTGGTCTGGTACATCAACAAACAAGGGGGCACTAGATCTTACCCTTTATGCCGAGAGGCCTTGAGAATATGGCAATGGATGATAGCTTCCAACCACTTTCTAAGTGCAATGCACATTCCTGGGAGCTCCAGTGTGATAGTGGACAAATTGAGCAGGTACATTCTGCAACCTCATGAGTGGTTCCTCAATCCTGTGATAGTGGCAAGAATCTTCAACTGCTGGGGCCAGCCTTGCTGCGACCTATTTGCCTCCCCAACCAACTACACGTGCAGCAACTATTTTACCCTAATCCCCCCTCGGGGACAGTCACCTAGAGACGCTGTAGTCCATGCTTGGCCTTCGGGTCTACTTTATGCTTATCCTCCTCTTCCCCTCATCTTCCAATTTCTGAAGAAAGCACGACATTTGAAGAGCAAAGTGATCCTCATTGCTCCGTATTGGCCTCGACAAGTCTGGTTCCCTTCCTCTGTCCTCACCTGCTAGATCAACCATAGAGCCTCAATCCATCCCCAACATTGATCTCCCATCTGCAGGGTCTGACTCACCCCAGACTAACAACCCTGAAATTGACAGCTTGGTTTCTCCACTTCCAGTGATTGCCAGGCATGAAAACCTATCGTCCCCTGTGCGCAATATTATTATTGCATCCCATAAATCGTCCACCAGACTAATCTATCTTAATAAATGGAAAAGGTTTTCTTTATGGGCAGCAAATAAACAATTAGACCCCTTGTCAGCCCCAGTTTCAGTGGTTTTGGATTACTTATCACATCTTTTCCACTCTGGGGTGTCTGCCTCTACTATTTGTGTGCATTTAGATGCCATCTCAAATTTCCACACTGTTTTTCAGGATGCTTCGCTTATGTCACGTAGACTCTGTAAAACTTTCTTGAAGGGGGTTCTCCACTTAAAACCTCCCTTTAGAGAACCAGTACAACCTTGGGATTTGACCTTGGTTCTGCAAGCTCTAACAGCTCCCTCCTTTGAACCTGCATCTTCATGTGATGTAAAATATCTCTCTTGGAAAACTTTGTTTCTGATTGCAATCACATCGGCCAGACACTTGTCAGAACTTCAAGCCTTATGCATCAAACCTCCCTGTCTTATCTTCCATAAGGATAGGGTATCACTGAGAACTAATTCTACCTTTTTACCAAAAGTGGTGTCAGAGCGGTCTGTCAACCAGTCTACTGACCTTCCGGTATTCTTTCCTAACCACTCTAACAAGGGAGAGTATTGCCTGCACTCCTTGGATGTTCACAGGCAAGTATGATTTTATCTGGACAGAACAAAATCTACTCGTAAATCAGACCAACTATTCCTGTTTTTTCTGGACCAAGACGAGGTCACCCTGTCTCAAAAGTTACATTGGCTTCATGGTTGAGAAATTGTATTACCTTTATTTACAACAAAAACAAGGTTTCCTTGCCTCACAGAGTGAAAGCACATTTTACAAGGTCTATGGCAACTTTTGCAGCTTTCCATGCTAAGGCTTCCCTCAATGATATTTGCGCAGCTGCGACTTGGGCCAAAGCTCATACCTTTATTCTTCATTATAAATTGGACTTGCCCTCCAGAGGTAGAGCTTCTTTTGGCTCCATGGTGCTCAGGAATGTCCTTCCATGAGGGCCACCCAGGGATACAGGTAGCTGGGGACTGTCCCATCAGTAAGAAATGAATGAAGATTAACAACATCAGATAAAGAAGTTATGTCTTACCATAACGTTCCATCTGTGTTGTTGATCTTTGTTCATTCATTACTTCCCACCCTCCGTCCCCCATCTGGAGATTCCTGGTTGATCTCATGTACACCTTTATTGTAGGTCTATTATGACCAGAAGTAGCCTCTACTTTTATCTATCAACTTGGAAACTCGATCTGAGGAAACAGGGAGCAGAGCATTCTGGGTAGGACCTTGGCTAAAGTGTTTTTGGCTGACGCGAGCTTGATATTTGGCCGGCTCAGTTCCGAGGATGGAACCGATAACCCATCAGTAATGAATGAATGAAGATCAACAACACAGATGGAGCGTTATGGTAAAACATAACTTCTTTTTGTAGTGGCTTTTTATATGTTTATTTGAACTCTTCCTTGTAATTTGGAACATGTACTCCCAGATTTAATTATGTTTAATTATATAATTTAATGGATTGGTTCATTAAGGTTGGATGAAAGAGGGTATACAATAATGATTTGCTTTTTCAGGTGTTGTCTGATGAAGTGTGTACTGTTACGGATGAAAACACATTGTTTTTAAGGAGCGTTCATGGTTTTATTAAGTGTGTGTCTTTTATCAGTGTTACGTGACTGTTATCAAACTTTTGGCTGGGTTCAAAGGAAGGTGCTCATCCAGGTGTTCTTTTTATTGGATTATTTGTATCCAAATTTACTTAAGCCAAGCTATCCATTTCCCTGTCTTCTTTCCAGAACCTAAATACAAGGGAGGAAGGACACCGCATACCTTGAATGCTTAGAGAGATCTCTGGTATTATCTTGACAGAATAAAATAGTTTAGGAACTCTGCTTAAGTGTTCATTTCTTATGAAGGTAAAAAGAAAGTCAACCTGTATCACTGCAAACTGTTTCCAAATGGTTATCTCATGTTACTACGTTTTGTTATTCCCCCATAGCCGGCCTTAGGCATAGGCCAACTAGGCGGCCGCCTAGGGCGCCGCTCTATTAGGGGCGCTTTTCCAGTATTTATTTGGTGTAGGTAGACCAGGATGGGGCACCGAGTGGTGTGGTGGGGGCGCCATGGAGCCCTTTTGCCTAGGGCACCAGTTGACCTAAGGCCACTCCACAACAAGGCAGTTCCAGGCAGGGTCAAGGGTAGTAATTCTACCAGGGCCTTGTCATTATCTGTGGCTTTTTGGAAAGGGCTGGATTCTAGAAGTATTCTGAAAGCAGCATCTTGTTCCTTTGTATCTACTTTTACAAAACACTATGAACTAGATGCCTTCTCCAGGTCTAGGACAGGCTTTGCAAGGAACATTCTCACAGGGACTCCTAGACCTCCTTCCTTTCTACTCCCAGTCATATTAAGCTATGGTAATCTATCCACATAGCTAAACTGCAGCAGTGATCTTAATGAAGAACATAGTAAAATTGTGTAAGTAAACTTACCATAAGACAGGTTACTTATCAAGGTTGTAATGAGAAGAAAACATGTTTTGGTGTGACCACTGCTGAACATGTATACTACTATAGTTTTGTAAAATAAGCTTCCATTTACTGTATCTCTAGCCTTAGCTATATGGATGATATCCCACTAAGGCTATAACAACTGACCAGCTTCTAAAGCTTCAGGGCATCTTCCATATGACCAAACAGTTAATCAGGCCCTGCTGAGTTAAGTAAAAAGACAGGCTTGAAAGCTAAGCCCTTCATGACAACAGAGAGAGGGATACTAAATTCTTGACAAGGACAATGCTAGGAAAAAAAATTATATATATATATATATATATATATATATATATATATATATATATATATATATACTCACACTCGCAACAATATTATACAAAAATAAGGTGCATTGTTGGAGGCAGCAGATAGTCATCATTCAAACATCTACTTGACTTTTATGGAAAGTTTACTTACTTAAACAACTGTGCTATTTAGTATACATGTTCAGCAGCAGTCACACCAAAACATATTTTCTTCTCACTAGAGCCTTGATAAGTAACCTGCCTTTCCTCCCTAATAAAATCAGCTGATTAAAATAAGCTAATTTAGAATTATCCCAATAGTTCATCTTAGCCATCTTGTTAGGCTAACAGTCATTGTCAGTTTCTTGAAATCATTTAAATATTTCCAACAAAAAGAACCTCAGATCATCTTTTTCAGCTGATAATATCTGGTTTATTGGTCTGAGTGCAAGTAAAAGCTGTGTCACGACCATTCCTGAGTATGCATTGTGTTGCTTTATACTTTCAAATATTTATTTCATAGAACAGTTTGATACAATATTATTTATCATAGCTTTATGCTTTAAGAGTCTTACCACTGAGAATGTTATAAATGCCTTCTACACAGAACAATTTTTTGTGACACAAAATGTTACATAAGAAAAGTTATGCATGTCTGTGTTATTCTTCCATAGTTTAGATTCAGTTTGTTTTTTTCCTATTTCCACTGCAACCTTTCTTAATCATGCTTGCATTGAAGTTCTGTTCGAGGATGTGTATATGCCGGTGAGGACTATGTGCTCCTCAGTTAACAGGTATCACATAGGATCATAGGAGGTTACTAGGCTATTGACCCAGAAGTCATGTCAAGCCCAGCCATTTCATCCCAATGTAATACCATGGATGCTCTAGTCAATACTCAATATTGTATTTATTAGTGACTGCCTATGTCAAGGAGGGTTGTGGGTGCTATCCCTGGTAAGAATTTACGGTGCCCCATCCACTCGTCCAGGTTCCTTTTGAACAGTGTTGTAGAGATGCTCTGCTTCACATGAATTGTCAGCCTATTCCAAAGATGTGGCAGTTGCTGAGAGACAAATCTGTCCCTCGAGCACATCCTATTCAAGTTGCAGGCCATATTTAGGTCTCTGGAACAGGTAGCTCTAGTCCCGTTTGATTTACGGATGTGCAGCAAATTCAGTAGGTTTGAGTCAGAGATTTCTCTGTGAGCCAGGCATACTGTATGTCTCTCCTAAGAAGTCTGTACGATACTGAGTATAGTGACAGAGACTTTAGTCGGTCTGTGTAAGGCACATGCTGAAGTCTTCTTAGTTAAAAACATCTGAGGTCTCTCCAGTTGCTGCAGGTGCTTTGTACAGTACATGCTGAAAGGGGAGTTATACTCAATTTATGGGCTTGATTAGTGATGAGTATAGAGGGGTTATAACCTCCTTTGCTCTAGAAGCAACACCTTTGCTAATCAAGTGTGCTATGTAGAAAACCTTCCTTACTACAGTAGACACATGGTGGTCAAAGTTAAGGTTGCAGTCTACTTGTGATCCCAGATCTCTTACCACTTTGTAGGTACATAGGGTATTGTTGTTAATTTGATAGTGTGAAGGGACATTGATGACGCATTTCTTTGCATTCAGTTTGAGACCATGACTAAGACATCAGTCGTTGGTCTGCATAACAACCCTCCTGAAGTATACTGGCATAATTTGGGGATTCAGTAATTGTACCCAGTTTGCAGTCGTCCACAAACTTAGTCAGCCACAGCCCATTAGTTATGGCCTGAACTTCTGAGAAGTATGTACCAAACAGTAGGGGGCCAAGCACAGACCCTTGTGACACCCCACTGGTGAAAGGTCTGCTGGTTTATGTGAAGTCACCCACTTTGATAGTGTGTGACCAGTGTGTGAACCAGTTGGCAACCCATCTTACAACAAAGAGGTTTACATTCAGTTTGCTAAGTTTATCAGTAAAGCCTGAGTGTGGGATTGTGTCAAAGGCCTTTGCCAAGTCAAGATATGCTGTGTGAACAGATTTGCCCTCATCAGTGGCCCTGGTCACATTTTCAAAGAAATCCACCAGGTTTAATAGGCAGGATCTGCCCCTGGCGAAGCTGAATTGAGTCCGATCTAAGGTTTGGAGGCCACCTGTGTTTTTATTGATTAGCTCCATGATGATATGTTCCATGGCTTTACAGATGAGGCTGGTAAGACGTATGGGTCTATAATTCCCTGGGTCTGTTGCTAAGCCAGCTTTGTGGAGGGGAATAACTGTTACTCTTCTCCATTCCACAGGAACAAAGACAGTGGTTAGGCTGTGTTTGAATAGGGTACTTAATGGTGATCCTAGTTCATGTTTTAGTTTGTTTAGAAGACAGCATGGGATGCCATCTGGTCCCATAGAGGCTGTGTTTTTTGCCTTAGACAAGGGTTCAGTAATCTGCTCTTTAGATATGTAGGGTGGATGGGGAGTTGGGGGCAAGATTTGTGATGAGTTTGGAGGGGATAAGGAGTGAACTTTTCACCAAATCTGCTCGCAGGTTTGCTATCTCTGCGGGATCAGTGAGTGTGTGTGATACCATTAGCTACTAGCAGGCACATTCTTGGGTCCTGCCTTTTAAGCTACTTACTTAGCTGTAAAAGGCCTTATGATTATCCTTGACTGCGACTGCTAAGTGTTTCTCAAAGTTATCCTTAGAGGATTTGACATGTTGTCTTATTTCACTGTTGAGGCTGAGGAGGGTGCTTTTCCATTTTTGGGGCCTCGCCTTAGTTTTATTAGACAGCAACTTTCTGCATTTGTTATAAAGTTTGTTGATGCTGGATGTCCACCAGGGCAGCATTTTTTACTTGAGGGCTCTGGCTTTAATTCTTTCTGGAACAGCCAAGTCTATACACTTATACAAGTGATTGTACAAGGCTTTAGTGTAAGCTTTGGTGTAGTTACCACTTCCAGTTGGGTATGGGGCTTGGAATGCATTTATACCTTCCCCTGGGAGGGTATAGTTTGCCTTGGTAAAGTTTTTTAGTCTGACTTCACCCTTTGTGATCCCTGGTGTTATTGTCAGTTCGAAGGTGACTGATTTGTGGTCCGATTTAACTAATGAGGGTCCAACAGTTGCGGTGGTGCATCTATTTGTCATGTTAGTGAGAACCAGATCTAGTATGTTTGTTCCTGTTGTTGGGGTTTGAACAGTTTGTTCCAGGGCTTTTGAGTTAACAAAGTCAAGGAACTTTTGTGTTAGTGAGTTAGGGCTAGAGTAGGTTTCCCAGTTGATGGTGGGATAACTGAAATCCCCCATGGCCAGAGTGTTTGGCAATATTTGGACTGACTCCAGTTTGGGCAGGTAGGCCTCATGCACATCATGATCCATGGAGTGGAATCTCTAACTAACTATGACTTGAATGGGGGTCTTACCCACAGTAATATGAACATGGAGTAACTCCATGGAGTTGTTCAGTGTAACTAGTCGGGAGGTGAATTTATCTCTAATACAGATAGAAATGCCACCATCTTTGGTTCTTACACATTCATTTTGCAGTCTAAAGGTGTGGAAGGCATTGTAGCCTTGCAAAGCTGAGGTACTCTCTGAGACCTTGAACCAAGTTTCTTTGACTGCAAAGACATCTACATCCTTCAGTGATAGAAGTGCTTCCAGGGTGTACACTTTTTGGTTTAAGCTCCTAGCGTTTAGCAGCATAACCGTTATTTTGTTATGGTTGGCAATTTTCACATCAGCAGTTTTGTTTTTGAGACCTTGTCTGAAAAAGGTAGTATGTGGGAGGCAAGACCCTTTGCCAGCAGCCGAAAACCTAGTGGTGCCAGATGCAAACCGTCTCTGGCAAAGCAGCGAGGTTTGCTGACTATGTCATCCCAGGCTGACAGAAACTGGATCCCTTTGAATGACACCAAAAACTAAGCCAGTTATTGAAAATTATCAATTTTGTTTATATTGAAGCATCCTTCTAGATGAGGGTAATATGCTGCTCAAGGCTAGGGACATACCTGCCTGGGATACATACTCGGAAAGCTTAGTCATGTCTCTCTTCACATAGTCCAGTGAGGTACAACTCAGGTCATTCACTCCAACATGAGCTGTGACAAAGTCATAATGGTACTTGCTGCTGAGAGACCTGAGTGCATGAATGAGCTGACGAATCCTGATGCCGGACAGGCAGCTGACCGTAACTTTCTCCTTATCTAACCTGGTGAGTGGGACATCCATGTGCCTCACTGTGGAGTCTCCAATGACAAGAAAATTTGTTTTTTGAGTGTAAAGCCTTACAGGCTTGGTAGATGAGACACTGGTGTTGCTATGTGTCTTGGGTGCTGTGGAAACTGTGTTAGTTATAGCAGTCTTTTGGTTTGGAGGTCTCTGGTGTTTTGGTAAGTTTTTTGAGAGAACCTCCGCATATGTTGATTTATGTGTTGGACGCATACTATGTGTCTGAGTAGTGGTGCTTTGTGCATGAGTAGTGGTGGGTGAGTTGACAACCTCTTGAGTGCAAGAGAGCAGGTATTCAAGATTCTTGGTGTAGATACATCTCTCGCACTCTGTACTAGAGTGAGTTATTAGTAGCGGGTTGTCAATGATTCATGAGGCAGTTGCTACACTGCCTCAGGAGACCCAAGTTAACAAGGCTAGTAGGAGAAACAAGGGTAGTCCAATTGTCCATAATGCTAGGTTTGAAGAACTGTTATCACAAAGGGGGTGCTTTCAAGACTGATCTGGGAGGTGTTCTATAGATGGTTATTTCCGACGGGGTTTTTGGCTGGTGGTTTAATAGGTCACAGCTCACTAGCAATACTTCTTAGACCGTAGATGTACTAAAGATGAGGACTACAGTAATGTACTACAGCTGTATCTAAGGGAGAAATTGTCGAAATTATCTGTTTGGCTATGGAGCACAATTGTGTGACAGTGAGTGGTGCTGTGCCACACGCAGACAAGCAGAAACCCACTCAAAAGCAGGGGTTAAATACCAGAAGCTAAAAACTTGAAAAAAATGTTTAAAATACTCAAAAGAACCAATGAGGATGCTTACTCCAAGCCCTAGGATGTCCTTGCTTTCACTTTCAGGTGAAGCAAGATGGTGGCCATTTCTGGTGTAACTACTGGAGCTAGTGTTTCTGTTTCTCCTGTTGTTTCTTTTGCTTTCCCTTCTATTACTGATTGACAGTCTTCTTTTCATTTAACAACTTTATCTGTGTTTCAGATTTCTTCACAGGCTTCAGCTTGCTGTTTCTATTTCTGCTGTTTTGGCTCCCCATACAGCTATGTCAGTTATTTCTGCTAGTGCTGCGTCTTCTTTTTCTTCTGCAATTGTTTCTCAGCCCAAGTCTTATGCTGCTGTGGTGAAAATGTCACTTTCTTCTTCTGGGAATCAGCCTAGCTCTCTGAGGCAGTCCACAATTGTTTGTAAGCCTTTGGTTCATCTTAAGTCTGCTTCATGTCAGACACTTTCACATAAGTTTATCTGAAATTCTTTATTGAAGTCATTGTCTGTGTCTTTTCAGTCTTTGTGTGGTATTACTCATTGGGGAGGGAAGCTTTTGCTGTTTATTTTGAAGAGCAGGGGGCTGCTTCTACTTTTGTTTCTCATTTTGCTGTACATAAACATCAGCAGCCTTGGTCTGATTTTGTGCTTTCTGAAGTAGATGTTTCTTATAAGCATAAACTTATTTTGTATTTTTGTTCTATTTATGTTACAGAAGCACAAGTTAGGGAGTATTTACTTTCTCGATGTGCTGATGTTTTTCTATTAAGAAATCTTTTGATTCTGATGTTGGTGGAATTTGGGATGGGGCATGGGAGGCCTGGGTGGCTTTTCATGTCCTTGACAGACATTTTGATGTATGCAGGACAGTCCTGCTTTTTTTGTGGTGATTTTTCTCACTTGGTATCTGATTGACCTGCTAGGAAATGCATTCTTTGTGGTTCCACAGCTCATTTTGCTAGAGCTTGTCCACAGTGGTGCCATTTATGTTCTTGTTCTTATGTTGGCACTGTTTGTCCTGCTGTACCTTCTGTGTTGCCTCTTTCCACTGAGTCTTCTCAGACTTTACTTTCTTATATTTCTGTTTCTTTTTCTGCTGCTGTTCCTGTGAAGTCTTCCCCAGTGCAGGCTGTTGCTTCTGTCTGTTGTCCCCTCTTCTTCTGTCTGTATTCTTACTTCTCTTTCTGGAAGGATCTGTTCTGCCTTCTTTGCCTTCTAGTCCTTGTCCTGTTTCTGTTGCTTCTGGTTCTCACTCTACTGTGCCTCTTTCTCCTGTTGTTTTTGTTGTCCTACTGGTACTGATATGTTAGAGTCTAATAGGAAATTACTTGGTATGTCTGATACTTCTACCGGTGATGATATTGCTTCTTCTAAGTATACTGTTAGTTGTGAATCTGATTTCTGTACTGATATGGATGATTCTCAGCAGTGAACCTCAGCTTCTAGGTGCAGACATCTTTGAAACAAGCATCATAGGAGGAATTCTGAAGGTGTTTCTCATCCTGGTACTGATAGCTAACTTGTCTTTCACTTTTTGTAATATTAATGGTATGGTGTCATTGCCCCGGCATTTGACTGTCTTTTCCTGGATTTCTGCCTTACACTCTGATATTGTTTGTCTGTTGGACATGGTAGGCTTTCCTCTGTCTGGGAAACTTTGTGGAGGGATGGGGTGGTTTGGTCTTTAGGAACAGATCATGGGTCTGGTACTGGGTTACTGTATCATAAATCTGTTGTGGTTGTTTTTCCTGGTAGGGGGGTGGTTGGGGGTTTGTTGTGTAGGCATTCTTTTGTACATTTAGTGATTGTTTATGATTTATGCTTTTATTCCAGTGTCTGAGCATCACTTATTTCAGTTTTTGCAATCTTATTTTTTTAATTTATTGTCCTGTTCTTTTTTATTTTTTTTTTGGTGACTTTAACTGTTGTGTATTAGTCCTCTTGCCTTTACTTACTTTCATGGGGTTGCTCACACCCAAATCGGTTACTGTTTTTGTTCTCCTGCCTTTGAAGTGGTTTCTTCTTCCTTGTCTTTGTGCCTTTTACTGATCATCGTGCTTTGTCCTTTTTCTTTGGGGTTTCTTCTGCATTGTGTAAGGGTAGGGGTCTTTCTCATTTTACTGTGCCTTGGACTATTACTACTACCTGGCAAGATGTCATTACTGAGTTTTAGCCTTTTTATTCTTCTCTTTCTTCTTGGTGGTTGGCCTTTAAAGATAAAACGGTTTCCTGTTATTCTTGGTTTGCCCACTCTTGTTATTCCCTTTTTAAGGGTTCTTCCAACTTTCCCTTTATGCTGCTTTCCAGTCAGCTATGCATTATGCTCCTACCAGTGCCCTTTAACACCTCCGTGAGTTTGCTAAGGTGAGAGTGGTTCTTTGGAACTTAGACCATTTTCTAAAAGGGAGGGGTGGGGAGTTTCTCCCTTATGTTGGTAAATGTACTCTTAAGAAGGAGACCTTTATTAACAGTTTGTTGTCCTCTTCAGGTGATGTTGTTACAACTAAGGAGGGTATTCTGCAAGAAGTTAATTCTTATCCATCCACTTTGTATGGTGGTAAACCTCCCTCTGTGGAATCTTGGTTTATACCTGTGATGCCTGCTGTTTTTAGGGTGGCTCTTGATGCCCCTATTACTTTATTTGGAGTTTGCAAGGCTATTGTTTCTTTCAATGTTGATAGTGCCCCAGGATTGGATGGTCTTTCTTACCATTTTTACCGCTCCCTCTCTCTCTGATGCTCAGGTTTCTGTCCTGGTGCAATTGTTTAATGAGTGGTTTTCTCATGGTTTTTCCCATCCTGGTTTGTTACTGATAGCCCTTACGTTCCTTTGGAAAAAGGGTGACCACAGGTTCTTGTCTAACTGGTGTTCGATTTCTCTGTGCAATACCGATTGTAAGTTGTTTTGTAAGATCTTCCAATTATGTCTCCGGTCAAAGATGCAATATTTGTTGGATCCTGGAGTCTGTGGTGATGTTCTTCGTGTTTCACTGTTGCAGTCATCACATTTGGGGTTATCTGCTTGCAGTAGCCCTCAGTCGGCCTGATTATCAAAGTCTTGGGTCCTGCGTCGGTTGCTGTCTCATCTTCCTTGATGTCAGGTAGTCAGGAGTATAAAGCATGCATCCGACACCATTACACCAGTCTTTCTTGCCGTGCGGTGCCCGAAGCAGAAGCAGTTCACAAGTGCTGGTCGTCTGACTCCTGAAATTTTCATTTTCGAGTTTCAGAACCGAAGTCTTCAACTAAAGCTAAGTACCCTGTTGGGGAAACTTTTTCTTCCTCTAAACGATGTCAGTAAAAGTCAATAATTGTATTTCTTGTGGAAAGCAAATACCTCGTAAAGATTTCCATTCATACTGTATTCCTTGCCTAGGCCTTGACCACGACGTACCTCGCTGTCGGTTTTGTGCCTTATTTAAGCAACGAACTATTCATCGTCGGTATATTTATGCTTCTAAATATTTTGGTGCTCAGTTTAATTATCCAGATATGTCTTCAGTAAGCCATCCGTCTACCGACATTCCGAAAAAACGCAAAGATAAAGACAGAGACAGGCCGCCTAGGTCCAAAGCTGCCAACGACACTTCTCCTAAGCCAGTCACCAGTTCGCCGGTACTCAGTGAGATGCTTTCGCAGCCCCTGATACACGCTACTTCAGATTCACAGGCCTCTACTGAGACCCTTTTGGAGTTTGGTATGCCGCAAGATGCTTCAACCGTGGAACCTGCGGATGTCTCTACCTTGGATGGATCCGGAGCCGCTGTGCAGGCAGCGGCTTCTGAGGGTGTATTCAGGCCTACTGACTTGCATATTAAACCAACGCCATCTTCTTCTTCAAGGCCTAAATCTCGAACTATGACTAGAAAACTGACACCCAGACCGTATGGTCAGGCCTCTATGCCTAAAAAACAAATGATAAGAATGTCTGAAGACCTTATTACTTTAATCAGGGGAAGCCAACCTTCCCCCTCTAAGAGACCTAGGACTGAATTTGCTTATGATACTTCTGACCAGGATTCTGAAATTTCTGTTTCCTCTGATGACCAGGATTTACCCTTATCTACCTATGAGGATTCTGATGCAGAAGACTCTATTCCCCCTGCTTCCCCCCAGAGGATTTCTCTTTTGGTGAAACCTTGCATACTCTTAGGGAGCATTTTCATTGGGAAAGCCAGGATTACTCTGATTCTAAAAAGAGGCTTAAGGATTTCTTACTCCTGCCCCAGCACAGGTCTTTAGCTATCCCTCCTGTACTGGACATTGTGGATGATGCCTTTTTAAAATCTAGCTTGGCCCCTGACTCTTTACCTCCTGCTCCCAGAAAACCTGATAGATATTACAGGGTTCCTGACTCTCACAAGTTCCTTTTTAAAAATCCCACTGCGGATCCTGAGACCATTTCACAGGGACCCAAGGGCATTAAGGCTACTACTGCCAAAAATACTACACCCTCTGATAGAGACTCCAGGGTGCTGGATAGATGGGGTAAGAAGGTATACACTTCTGCAACCTTGGCCATCAGGGCTTTAAACTGCCAGTTTCATATGTTAAAGTATCAACAGCATATTATTGGATTGCTTAAACAGAAAATGATGTTGATTCCTGATTGTGTTGAAAATAAGGATTTACAGGATTTAATGCATTCTGCTGAACAGGTTGGAAAACATACTTTGCAATGTGGTTTTGATTCACTAGAGGCATCTTGCAGGGCTGCTGTCACTGGGTATGTACTTAGAAGGCATGCTTGGCTCCTTGCCAGATCATGTTAATGCTAAATTACTGGATGATCCCTTAAATCAGGACCACCTGTTTGGTAACAAAGCAGAAGAAGTTCTTAAAAAGATGAAGGAAAAAGCTAAATCTATGCAAATTGTTAAAGATTTCCTGCAAGTACAGCCTCCAAGATTTAGTAGGCATTGACCTTCTAAGATTTGGTCCTTTCCTGCCTCTTCCAAGCCGTCTCGGTCCAAAACCAGGTCCAGCAGGACACCCAGGCTTCAGTCCCAGGGTACGCACGGACTAAGCAGTAAGGGGCTCCCACTTCCAAATCAAGGAGTAGTAAGACCCCCTATGGTAAATTGTCTCAATGACTTAACTTTAAAACTTCCAAGCACTTCTCAACTGACTGCTCCTTTAGGAGGAAAGATTGCTCTGCAGGCAAAAAACTGAGAACTCATTACCCAGGACAAATGTGTTTTAAATATATTTTCCCAAGGATACAGATTTCAATTCCATATGTTACCAACCCCAAACGGTTGGCCAGATCTACCCCCACATCAGTAGGCAGAGGCTCAAAAGCATGTACTGCCTCTCTTAAGCATAAAGGCTATTCAGACTGTACCAGAAGAGGAAAAGGGACAAGGCTTTTACTCAAGACTCTTTCTGGTACCCAGAAAAGACAACTCATGGCATCCTATCCTGGACCTATCTGCCTTAAACACCTTTTTGGTGATTCCAAAATTCAAGATACTAACTCTTCACCAGTTACTTCCTATGCTAGGCAAAGATGCCTGGTTGGCAACACTCTATTTAAAGGAAGCCTACCTGCATATCCCAATCAGGGAATCTTGCAGAAGATACCTACGCTTCAAAGCAGGCTACTTGCACTATCAGTTCTCTGCACTTCCCTTTGGCTTATCTACTGCGCCCAGGGTATTCACAAAGTGCCTAGCTCCAATCATTGCATTTTGCAGGCAAAGATATATTCAAATATATCCAGACCTGGACGATTGTCTAATTCAGGCAGAAAGCCAGGACATACTTTTGAATCATCTAGCATTTGTACAAAAGGTGCTAACTTGTTGGGGTACACCATAAACAAAAAGAAATCACATCTGGTACCCTGTCAACAAATTATATTCCTGGGAGCAAGCCTGAATACAACTTCCTAGATGGCTTTCCTCATGCCAGATAAACAAATTCATTTGACAACTTATTTCAAACTAATGGCCACAAAACCCTGCTATCTGCAAGGCAAATACTGCAAGCCTTGGGGTTCATGGCCTCCTGCATTCTACTAATTCCATATGCAAGACTGCATATGAGGAAACTACAATGGTATCTAAAAAGCCTATGGTGTCAACATTCTCAGGACCTAGAAGCAATGATTCCTATCATACCTTGGCTGCGGTTAGAGTTCCTTTGGTGGGCAGAGGCCTGCCACCAAAACAAGGGACTACCATTCACTCTACCCCCTGCCGCCCAAACCCTAACAACAGACGCATCAGACTTTGCATGGGGGGCACACCTGGCAGGGAAGTGCATTCAGGGCAAATGGAACCCAAGTCAAATGCACCTGCATATCAATCAAAAAGAAATGCTAGCTGTACAGAATGTTCTGACAGCCTTCAAGGACCACATTCTTCCAGGACAATTAATGGTAAAGACGGACAACACCACTGTTATGTGGTACATAAACAAGCAGGGGGGCACCCATTCTTACCCCCCTCTACAGACTAGCCATGACTCTGTGGAACACAGCCTTGAGCTACCAAGTGCATCTACAGGCTCAATTTCTGCCAGGAAAACTAAATACACTGGCAGAACTAAGCAGAAATCTCATGGACCCACACGAGTGGAAACTGGAACCAAAGACTTTCAACATGTTGACAAACAAATGGGGGAGCCCAGATATAGACCTGTTTTCCTCCCCCAGAACTACCAATTGCACAAATTCTGCACAAGGACTCCCCACAAACAAGCTTGGAACATGGATGCTCTGTCCTTCAGCTGGAAAAACCTATTAGTTTATGCCTTTCCTTCTCTGCCTCTCCTACCCAAGGTACTACTAAAGATCAAACAGGACAGACCAAAGATTATACTGATTGCACCAGACTGACCACGCCAACACTGGTACCTCCTCTTGCGCAGTGTGTCACTGCTGACGCCATGGTACCTGCTTCAGACCCCTACCCTGTTGTCACAACAGAAGAACTAGATTCTACACCGTCAGCTTCAAACCGGGAACCTGGCAGCCTGGCTAATTACCTAACCTCTCTGCTACCATCCCTCAGTAAACTAGTGTTGGATGTCATTATGGAGGCAAGGAGGCCTAGTACTAGAAAATCTTATGCTGAAAAATGGAAAAGATTCTGTGCCTCAACCAAATTCAAGAGATGGGCACAGCAGTGCCAAATTTACCTCAGATTCTTCAATACCTAACTGAGATGCTTCACAAGGGCCTTTCTTTTTCCTCCATTAAAATTCACACCTCAGCCATTTCAGCTCATTATAACACAGAAACACCCCTCTTCTCTCACCCACTGCTCAAGCAGTTCCTCAGAGGGGCCAAAAACATAAGGCCACCCAGGAGAGCCCCAACCCCAGCCTGGGATCTCAACTTTGTATTGGAAAAACTCACTTTTCCTCCTTTTGAGCCAGCTGCAAGTGCAGATTTAAAATTCCTTTCTTGGAAAACAGCCTTCCTTTTAGCAATCACTTCAGCAAGAAGGGTATCTGAATTACAGGCCCTTATGGCAGTGGAGCCTTTCATTATCTTTCATGTGGACAGGGTTTCCCTCAGGACCAGTCCCTCCTTCATGCCCAAGGTGGTATTCAGTGTGGCTCTTAATCAATCCATTCATTTGCCTACCTTCTTTTCTAATCCACAGAACAAAGGGGAATGGATACTGCACTCCTTAGATGTGCACAGACAACTTAGATTTTACTTGGAGAGAACTAAATCTCAAAGGAAATCTGAACAACTGCTGGTGGCATTTGCTGCAGGGGCAGAGGGGAAGGCTATTTCAAAGCAAACCATTTCTAAATGGATAGACCATTGCATTTATTTCTGCTATAAGCACCATGGAAAACCTATCCTGCGGGGATTAGACCCCATTCAACCAGGGCTGCATCCACCTCTACAACCTTTCTCAGAGGTGTACCTACCAGGGACATCCTAGAAGCTGCTACCTGGAGTTCTGTACATACTTTCACCAAACATTACCATTTACCAATTTTCTCTAAATCCAGAGCTGGCTTTGCCACTGCAGTATTGCAGGGCCTTATAGCTGGTCCTAATGCTATCTAAATGCCTCCTCCCATCCTTAGCTTTGGGAATCTACCCAAATGTGATGACTGCAAAAGTGAAACATGAAGAACATAGTACAGTTGTGTACACTTACCATAAATGTAGATGTTCGAGTGTATTCCCTGTTGCAGTCCTGGTTACCCTCCCTCCGGTCCCCTGACTTCTTTTGGCTATACCTTTACTCTCCTTTACTATGCTTAAAAGCTTTTTGGTGTATTTGCTTTTTTGTTGGAGGTGTTACCTTGTGTGTGTATATATATATATATATATATATATATATATATATATATATATTTAATTGCTTCCCATTAGGGGGGGACCTGACATCTGGGGCAAGAAAAACTGATGTAATTGCATTGGCCGCATGCTTTATACCCCTGACTACCTGACGTCACGGAAGATGAGACAGCAGCCGACGCAGGACTCAAGACTTTGATAATCAGGCTGACTGAGGGCTACTGCAAGCAGGTAACCCCAAATGCGATGACTGCAACAGTGAATACACTCGAACATCTACATTTATGGTAAGTGTACACAACTGTACTTTTCTGGTAGGCCTATGCTTTTGTTGAAGTCTTTTGCCTCCTTTGTTCATGCTTCTGATTCTGCTCTGCTACTCTCTTTTGACTTGACCAAAGCATTTGACAGTGTTTGTCTTTCAGCCTTATTGGCCATATTAAATACTTATGGATTTAGTCCTCTTCTTCTTCTTCAATGTATTGCTTCCATTTATTCAGCTTCTGTTATTGTTCCTGTGGTTAATGGCTGGATGTGAGCTGAAACTGCTATGAAGAATGGTGCATCAAGGTTATCTCTTGAGCAGTTATCTTTTTACTCTGGTGGTGGCTGCTGTGTTTTTTAAGGTGAGGACATACATTTCCTTGTCTCCTTTTTCTTTTTTATGTTCTGACGTTTTGGTACCTCATTTTCTGTCTTATGCAGAAGATGTTATTATTGTTGCAGAGTCTTCTTCTGATGTCCTTCTATTCCCATGTTGCAGTATTCACAACCTTTGGGTTATCCACTGCTTAGCTACCTGAATGTCTGGCCAGTGTACAAAAGCTTTAGTCACTGCACGGTACGTGCGACGTCTGATCTGACATTGGCCGTAGGGTGCGTGGGACATAGAAGTGATGTCTACACGTACCTTTCCTCTGAACTTCTCTGCTGCCATCGAACGTCAGCTGTTCCTGCCATCTCTACCATTGGATCTTCGTATTTAAGATAAGTACCCCATTGGGGCCATTTTTCTTCTTCTCTTTTTGGGTCACTGCATACCTGCTTAAGTTCATGTCATCAAGGAGAGGAAAGTGTAGGTGCAGACATCAGATCTCCCATAAGGACTCCCATGACCTCTGCCTTTTCTGTTTAAGGCCCAACCACGACCACAAAACCTGCGCGATTTGTCAGGCCTTCATTCGTAAGACTCTCCGTAGCCATCTGCATGCCCTAAACATCTACTTAGAAAACCAGCATCTTAAACATCTGGCTCTGGGGATGGAAGGGCCATCCAGTCAGATCGTTGAACCACCAAAGAAGAAGGCCAAGGTTTCCAGGCCTGAACTTACTGCTGCATGTCCTCCACCTGATGTTGCCCCTGTGGCTGATTTTTGCCCAGAGGAATGTACTGAACTAGACGAGTTAGGTATTGCAGGTACCATTCGGGAGGCCGCCACTGGGGATGCACAAGCCAGTGCATTTCTTTGTGCCGGTCCCAAGCCCGGATAAATGGGGAGGGTTGTGTCAGGAAGGGCATCCGGCATAAAACCTCTGCCAAAAATTACTGATGCGGAGAACTTTTCATAATTACATACCTGATCGGTCGAGGCCCGGGTTAACAACGACCGCCACCAGTACTGTTAGCCAACAGGGTGCTGGCGGAAATTGTGCTACTGTTGGCCAAAGAAGAAGAGGAGGGGGAAGGCATGCCTGAAGAAGAAGAGGAGGGGGAAGGCATGCCCGACGGCAGGAAGAGAGGAGGAAAGTTAGGAGTGTAGTACTGAGGGTAGGAACTTTGAATTTTGGCAGTATGCCTGGTATAGGGAGAGAGCTAGCTGATATGATGGAGAGAAGGAAGGTTGATATATTGTGAGTGCAAGAGACCAGATGGGAGGGAAGTAAGGCCAAGTGTATAGGAGGCGGGTTCAAATTGTTCTATCATGGTGTGGATGGCAGAAGAAATGGGGTAGGGGTTATCCTAACGGAACAGTATGCCAATAGTGTTTTGGAGGTGAAGAGAGTGTCTGATAGAGTGATGTTTATGAAGCTTAAAATTGATGGTATAATGATGAATGTTGTTAGTGCATATGCTCCACAAGTTGGGTGTGCGATGGATGAGAAAGAAAAATTTTGGAGTGAGTTGGATGAAGTGGTGGTGAGTGTACCCAAGGGTGAGAGACTAGTGATTGGAGTGTACTTCAATGGGCATGTTGGTGAAGTGAACAGAGGGGATGAGGAAGTGATGGGTAGGTATGGTGTTAAGGAGAGGAATGCAGAAGGTCAGATGATTGTGGATTTTGCGAAAAGGATGGACATGGCTGTGGTGAATACGTATTTTAAGAAGAGGGAGGAGCATAGGGTGACATACAAGAGTGGAGGAAGATGCACACAGGTGGATTATATCCTATGTAGGAGGGCCAGTCTGAAGGAGATTGGAGACTGTAAAGTGGTGACTGGGGAAAGTGTAGTTAAGCAGCATAGAATGGTGGTCTGCAGGCTGATGTTGGTGATCAAAAAGCGGAGGAGGAGTGTGAAAGCAGTGCCAAGGATTAAATGATGGAAGTTAAAAAAGGGTGATTGTGAGGTGGAGTTCATGGAAGAGTTAAGACAGGCACTGGGAGGCAATGAAGAGTTACCGAATAGCTGGGCAACTACAGCAGAGCTAGTAAGGGAGACTGCTAGGAAGGTGCTTGGTGTGACATCTGGACAGAGGAAGGAGGACAAGGAGACATGGTGGTGGAATGAGGAAGTACAGGAGAGTATACAGAGGAAGAGGCTGGCGAAGAAGAAGTGGGATTGTCAAAGAGATGAAGAAAGTAGACATGAGTATAAGGAGATGAGGCGCATGGCAAAGAGAGAGGTGGCAAAGGCTAAGGATAAGGCATATAGAGAGTTGTATGAGAGATTGGATACTAAAGAGGGAGAAAAGGACCTGTACCAATTGGCTAGACAGAGGGATAGAGCTGGGAAAGATGTGCAGCAGGTAAGGGTGATAAAGGACAGTGAGGGAAACGTACTCACAAGTGAGGAGAGTGTGTTGAGTAGATGGAAAGAGTACTTTGAAGGGCTGATGAATGAAGAGAATGAGAGAGAGAGAAGGTTGGATGATGTGGGGATAGTGAATCAGGAAGTGAAGCAGATTAGCAAGGAGGAAGTAAGGACAGCTATGAAGAGGATGAAGAATGGAAAGGCTGTTGGCCCAGATGACATACCAGTGAAAGCATGGAGGTGCCTAGGAGAAATGGCAGTGGAATTTTTAACCAGATTGTTTAATGAAATTTTGGAAAGTCAGAGGATGCCTGAGGAGTGGAGAAAAAGTGTTTTGGTACCTATCTTTAAGAATAAGGGTGATGTGCAGATCTGCAGTAACTACAGAGGGATAAAATTGATCAGTCACAGCTTGAAGTTATGGGAAAGAGTAGTGGAAGCTAGGTTAAGAAGGGAGGTGATGATTAGTGATCAGCCGTATGGTTTCATACCAGGAAAGAGCACTACAGATGCAATATTTGCTCTGAGAGTGTTGTTGGAGAAATACAGAGAAGGTCAGAAGGAGTTGCATTGTGTCTTTGTGGACTTAGAGAAAGCATATGACAGGGTGCCTAGAGAGGAGTTCTGGTATTATATGAGGAAGTCAGGAGTGGCAGAGAAGTATGTAAGAGTGGTACAGGATATGTACAAGGGTAGTGTGACATTGGTGAGGACTGCGGTGGGAGTGACAGATACGTTTAAGGTGGAGGTGGGATTACATCAAGGATCAGCTCTGAGCCCTTTCTTATTTGCAGTGGTGATGGACAGGTTGACAGATGAGGTTAGACAGGAGGCCCCGTGGACTATGATGTTTGCAGATGACATTGTGATATGTGGTGAGAGTAGGGACCAGGTTGAGGAGACCCTGGAGAGGTGGAGATGTGCTTTAGAGAGGAGAGGAATGAAGGTCAGCAGGGCTAAAACAGAATATATGTGTGTAAATGAGAGGGAGGGTAGAGGAATGGTGAGGATGCAAGGAGTAGAGTTGGTAAAGGTGGATGAGTTTAAGTACTTGGGATCAACAGTTCAGAGTAATGGTCAGTGTGGAAGAGAGATGAAGAAGAGAGTACAGGCAGGGTGGAATGGGTGGGGAAGAGTGTCAGGAGTGATTTGTGACAGACGGGTACCAATAAGAGTGAAAGGGAAGGTCTACAAGAGGGTAGTGAGACCAGCTATGTTATATGGGTTGGAGACGGTAGCATTGTTGAAAAGGCAGAAGTCAGAGCTGGATGTGGCAGTGTTATAGATGTTAAGATTTGCACTGGGTGTGACTAGGATGGACAGGATTAGGAATCAGTATATTAGAGGGTCAGCTCAGGTTGGACAGTTTGGAGACAAAGCAAGATAGGTGAGATTGCGTTGGTTTGGACATGTGCTGAGAAGGGATGCTGGGTATATTGGGAAAAGGATGCTAAGGATGGAGCTGCCAGGTAAGAGGAAAAGAGGAAAGCCTAAGATGAGGTTTATGGATGTGGTGAGAGAGGACATGCAGGCGGTTGGTGAGAAAGAGCATCATGCAGAGGACAGGAAGAAATGGAAACAGATTATCCGCTGTGGCGACCCCTAATGGGAACAGCCAAAAGAAGATGATGATGATTCGGGAGGCCGCAGAACCTAGGGCTGAAAGCACATCCATAGAGGTTTTGCAGACCTTGGGCTCCAGCGATGCAGGGGGAACCTTGGCTTCCAACAAACATCCAGACTGGTCCTTCCACTGCTTCAGAACAGTCTGAACCCAGGCCCTCCTTAGGCCCTATGCCCTCCAGGCCTACCTCTTCCTTAAAAAGGAAACAAAAGACAAAACATGCCTCTCCTCCTTCAGAAAGCCTGCCTGATTGGTAAACTTTATCTCAAAGCTTATTTAATGCCTTCATGGCCCTTAGGTCTTCTATGCCTGCTTCCCCCTGGATGCCCCTCCAGTTATCAGTCCTAGGCCTCAGAATGAAGATACTCTTCCTCTTGAAGCTTAGGACTCTTCATATTCCTCTTCAGAGGACTCTGTTTCTTATGGCTGTCAGTTGCCTTCCCCTCTTGGGTATGCTTTCCTCGAGAAGGACTCTGCTGAGGCAGACTCCCCTGGAGAGGATCTTATCTTTGGTGGAGCCATCTCTAAAATGAAAGAGTTTTTTAAATGAGATTCCTCTGAAATGTCCGAGATTCAAAAGAGGTATTATGAACTCTTAAAAATGGACACCCCTTCACCTTCTGCCATCCCCCCAGTCTTACCAGCCTTTTTAGATACCTTCTATGCATGCTCTCAAAATCCTCAATCCCAACAAACAGCCCCTAGAAGGGCTAACAAGTTGTATAAGGTCCAAGAAGGGGCCAAATGTCTGATTAAATGCCCTGTTGCAGACCCTGGCACTGTTTCAGTCTCTGCAGACAAACTCTCCAGATTACTTCCCTCCACCTCTGTCCTTCCCACTGATAAGGAGAGTAAGACTGTGGAAGACATTGGCAAAAATGTATACATTTCTGCCACTTTGGCTTTTAGGGTGGTTCATTACCAGATACACATGTCTAAGCATGCCCTGGCCCTTTTGACTCAGGTTTCCAAACTTTTAGCTGATCTCCCAGACTCGTCTTCTAAGCCTCAAATATCTAGCCTCATCTCCTTGTACTCTCAAGTGACAAGACACTCGATCAGATGCAGCTGTGATGCTGCAGAGGCCTTGGCCATATCTGCAGCTCCTTCCTCAGTGCTTAGAAGGTATTCTTGGCTGAGACTCCAGCCCCTTCTTGATGATATCAGGGCTAAACTCCTGGATGCACCCCGGGACAATTCTGCCCTTTTTGGGACTAAAGTGACAGACCTTTTCAAGACCCTTCAGCAAAAGGGGAAGGAATTACAAGACTTAAAACATCTGTTTGTATCTCCATTCCCTAAATTCCATAGGAATTATCCCACCAAGACACAGTTCATAAGGAAGCGCTCTGCTCCTACCCCTCATGCCAGGAGCAAAAAGAGCCCCAGGAAGCAGCAGCCTCCTTCCAGGCCTGCTCAGACTCCAGTTCAGAAACCTCAGTTTCAGGACAGAGCAGGTATTCTATGACTGCCTGCCTTTCCCCTCACCCCCCCCCCCGATTCCATTCCCCTGTCCTAAAGACTCTCTCACTGTGGGGCTTATCTATCATAGAAAAGGGTTTCTTCATGATTTGGGTCATTCCTCCTTCCTTAAGAGGCATCCCACAGCCACCAAAGGACCAGCTTCCTCTTTTCCAGACAGTCTAAGACAGCCTCCTCTCTCAAGGGACTATTCAGCCTGTCCCTCTGTCTGAAAAGGGAAAGGGCTTTTACTCCAGACTTTTCCTAGTCCCAAGGAAAGATGGCCCATGGAGACCCATCCTGGATCTCTCCCACCTCAACCTTTTTCTACAAGTACCCACATTTCTCATGTTTACACTCCAGGCTCTTTCCCTCTGCTAATGCTTCAGGCATTTCTGGCCACTGTGGACATCAAAGATACATAGCTACATATCCCCATAAGGCCCAACTACAGGAAGTATTTATGATTCTCTGTGGGTTCCTTGCATTTTCAGTTCTCTGCCTTGCCTTTTGGACTATCTACTGCTCCAGGGGTATTCACCAAGTATCTGGCTCCAGTGGTAGCCTATTGCAGAGTCCATGGGATTCATATATTTCCATACTTAGACGATCTCCTGATCCAGGCAGGTTGCTCCACTTCCCTTCACATCCATCTCCAAAACGTCATCTCTGTCCTGCAGTCCATGGAGTTCAACATCAGTTTCCCCAAGTCCAAACTAAACCCTCCCAGGACCATGTTTTCCTGGGGTGCAGAATAAGGACAGATGTTATGAGTGCATTCCTTCCACCCTGAAAGGTGGAAAGCCTGAGGCTATACCTACTGTCTGTCCTCCACGCCACTACTACGACAGCTAATATCTCAGACTCATAGGACATATGGCCTCCACTGTACCCATGTTGCCACTGGCAACACTCCACATGAGGAAACTTCAGTGGTGCCTGAGATCTACATGGACTCAGCATTCCCACCCCTTGGACAACAGTATTCCCTTCCTACCATGCCTAAGGAAGGAGATCCTTTGGTGGTTGGATCAAGTCTCTCTCAACCCAGGACTTCCATTACAATCCCTCAACCCAGTCCAGGAGATGTATACAGATGTCTCAGACCTGGGCTGGGGAGCTGCTATGGGCGGCTTCAAGGTGTAAGACACATGGACAGGCCCCTTCAAGCGGGAGCATATCAACATCAGAGAAATGAGGGCCTTCCAACACATTCTGAAGCAAGGCCATCTGAAGTTGTTCACAGACAACACTACAGTACTCTGGTATGTGAACAAATGGGGGGAACAAAAATCTTACTTGCTGTGCAGACTTGCACTCCAGCTCTGAGAACTGGTGGCCCGACATGGAGTCACCCTGCAGGAAGTCTATATTCCCTCAGCTCAGAACACTCAGGCAGACACCTTGAGCAGGTTCATGTCACAGTCCCACAAATGGATGCTACACAGGGATGTGTTCCTGGACATAGTCCACAAATGGGGTACACCACAAATAGATCTGTTTGCCTTCCCTCTGAACAGACAACTCCCCCTCTTTTGTACCAGGGGCACCCACCCCCCTATTGAGGGCAGTGGATGCCTTCTCAGTCTCATGGAAGGGGATGTTTCTCTGTGCACCACTCCCCCTGTCCCACTCCTGCAAAAAGTCCTGTTGACAAACCAGAAATCTTGCTGGTGACTCCCTTTTGGCCAAGACAGCATTGGTTACCTCTCCTTCTGCATTTAGCCAGGGGCAATCATCACAAGTTACCTCACAGAGTGTACCTTATCACACAGGACAAGGGATCCCTAATCCATCCCCACTTGGAATCTCTGAACCTAACCCTGAGGGTGATAGAGTTGTGATTCCTTTCAAGCACCTTTGCACTGAGGCCATGTTTAATGTCCTGCAGGAGGCCAGGAAACCCAGTACTAGGAGATCTTATTTGTCCAAATGGAAAAGATTCTCCATTTGGTGTCTTCAAAGACAGCTAGTCCCATTTTAAGGAGAAGTCCCTTTAGTGCTATCCTACCTGTGTGAATTGTTACAGGCAGGGATGGCATATTCTTCTGTTAAGACCCATCTAGCTGCTATTTCAGCTTGTGTGCCTCTTGACCCACCTCTTGCCTCCCGTCTTTCAGTGAAATTATTCCTTAAGGGAGGACTGCACCTCAGGATCCTCAGGAGGCCAGTCCCACCCCCATAGGACCTGAACTACATTTTAGAGAAGCTCACGGTTGCTCCTTTTGAACCAGCATCAAAAGCCTCTCTAAAATAGTGCACTTGGAAGACTGTGTGTTTGGTGGCTTTGACCTCAGCCAGAACAGTGTCAGAGCTCCAGGCCCTCATGGCTACCCTACCTTTTCTAATCTTCCACAAGGATAGAGTGACCCTAAGGACCAACCCTTCTTTTATGCCTAAGATGGTCAATGAGCTGTCCCAGAGTCAATGTATTCACCTCCCCACCTTTTTTTCCATATCAGAATGACAGTAAGAGAGTCCTGCATTCCCTTGATGTTCACAGACAATTAAGATTTGACCTTGACAAGACCAAGTCCCTTAGGAGATCAGAGCAATTGTTTGTTTCCTTTCACTCCAGAGCTCTGCGGTATTTTTCTGTTGCATTTTTTTTCATTAGTGGACCTTTCTCTTAATTTTGCCAAATCCTGTGGTTTTGGTGTAGTTCCCCATGTTGTGGATGCTTCTTTTGCTACACTGGTATCTCTGTCTTGGGTGTGCCTTTTGGTCTTTAAGTCTTGTGAAGCCTGTCATGATAAAGCTGTTCAGCGCTTGACTTTCTGGCATTCTTTTCCATTGTCTTTCCAGAAAAAAAAGTTTATTTGTTAAATGGTGCCTTTTTGGTCAGTTCAGGGTATGTTTCTTCTTTTTATTTATTCCCACATTCCTGGTCCACCGGCCTTTTGTTTGAGGTCTTTTGATTTTTTGGGGCACTTCCTATACACCTGTTAGGAGGGGTATTTTGTATTCTACTCCTGCTTCTGCTGGTGTTAGTTTACTGCACCCTGTCCTTTTTTTGTTATACACTTTGTTTCTTTTTCCAGTATTGTGGCATTTACAGGCTGCATATCTTTCTTTGCATGGTCACTTACTCCCAGCATTGTCTGGTTGGTTTTGGCAGATTTGTTTGGCCGAGAAGCATGCATGGAGGGTTCCTTCATTGGAGCTGCGCGAAGTCCAGTCTTTGCTGCTTGCTTGGCATGTGTCTTTAGACTCTATCCCTCCCTTCCTCTAGGGAAGAATGGTATTCATCTCTTTTGACCCATTTCTACATTATTAAAGGGTATCAACATTATTCCCCTGGGAGATTTTTTGGTTTGAGTCAGCGTAGGCATAGTTATGCTTTGTTTCCTCATTGGCATATTTTTTTGCCCTGTGGGTTTAAAGCTGTGTCCACATGATGGGTGTCAGGTTTTAGAGACAGCAGAGCATGTTTTTTCTGCAATGTCCCAGGGTGCCTGGTTTTTGGGAGGGTGTACAGGGTCATTATTCAGTGTCACATGTGTTTCCTGTCACTACTGAGAAATGTTTATATGAGGACTATGGTTGTGCCTGGATGCCAGCTTTTTTTAGGGCAGATTTCCTTTTGGGGTCAGCTTTACATCTTCTTTGGGCTGCCCGTTGTAGTGAGGTACTTGCTGGGAAGATTGTGTCAGTCCCTGATTTGTTGCAGCAGTTGCAAATGAGGTTATGGTGTAAAAGGTGGGGGGCTGAGTAATTTGCCTACCCATTCTTGTTTCTTCTTTTTGCACAACAGGAGATTTACCTTTTTTGATGAATGTGTTGCACTGGTGTTTTTATCAGTGCTTTTTGTGTTTTTAGGTCTATCATTCTCCTGTTTTGCTTTATGAAGTGTATTCCACCAGCTACAGCACTCCTTTTTATTGTGTGCATCCCCAGTGTTTTATCCTCCTTGTGTCCTTCTCTTTTTTTGTTCTCTTTTCACAGTATTACAGGACTATTTGCATTTAGTGTTCCTTTCTTACTTTTATCCATTTGGTTTCTTTGGGGTATGTGTTTGGATATTAGTAAGATTTTGTTCTTTGTTAGGTTTTTATGTTCTGTAGTACTTTTTGGTGTCTTCTTTCTTTTTTATTTTCTTCCTTTTGTCAGACTTTCTTCCAAGCCTTCTTTACTGTTTTCTTTCTCATTCTCAGCCCTGTAGGACTTGCTTGCTGTTAGGGTTTTCCTTAGTCTTTCTTTTTGGCGTAAGGATATTGTTTTTGTTAGGGTTTTCTGGTCCTACACAGCTGTTGTCTCTTTCTTTGTTAGTTTTGCAAGGTATTTTCTTATTTTCTTTTTTTTTTCTTTTCCTGGTCAGTATGACTGCAAGCCCTAGACCAATCACCCTTCACCAGACAGGTTCCAATCAGCACATTTCTCTCACAAGGGTGCAGAAGGGCCCCCTCGATCAAAGATGGCTTGGAAAATGTGGTCAGTATACAACAGCCACCACAAACAGACCCAGATGCAGCAAACCTATATCTGGACTATGCTACAGCTACTAGCGAAACTAATTTAGGTGGGAAACACTAAAAATGTTTTAAACAGCAGAAACACAGCAAGGAGACACTAAAGAACGTTTAAACAGCAAACAAATCAATTATTTAAAACACTGCTTGGCGAGAAAACAGAACTAACAGAGCATGCTTTGCAAATGGTGAAAACGAGCAACAATTACTTTGCAAACAATCAAAATAGAAAAAAAAAGCTTTGCAACAGGGAAAACAGCAACAAAATACAATTTAACATGCACAGTAAAGCAGACAAATGCAGTACAAACAGTGCAGTTTAATTTACAGTATTAAACTACAGTATTAAATAAACAGAACACAATAAAAATGCAGTAAATAGTATAATCAAGCAAAAAAAAGCAGGCAACTTATGTTTTTTGGGAAGCTCAGAAGCCTCTTGTTGTCTGGTATCTCAGCTCAGAGTTGTGGCTGGTAGCCCACTTCAGTTCAGCTCAGTTCAAACAAGCAGAAACTGGCTCAAACACAGGGCTTAAATACCAGAAACTAAAAACATTAAAAATCTTTTAAAAAAATCAAAAGAACCAATGAGGTTGCTTACTCCAAGCCCTAGACCAATCACCCTTCACCAGGCAGGTTCCAATCAGCGCATTTCTTTCTCACAAGGGTGCAGAACTGAGCAGCCATGTGCTCCAGATTTTGCATCATGCTCTGCATTCGACCATAAACAAACCCACTGTTCCACATTAAACAGCTTTGGCTCCGCTACGTGGCTTTTGATTGGTTCATATACCGCAATTGCTGCCAGTCAGCATTGTAGTATACAATCCTATCAAATAGCTGCTCTGCTGTTCTGCATTGAACAGGGTTAGCTGTGCTACACTGTTTTTGATTGTCTCATATTATGCAATTACAGACAATTGCCATTGTGGTATACGAACCAGTCAAGTAATTGTTCCTGAGGATGGGAGCCAATAAAAGCACCCAAATATGTGGCAATTCACATACCAGGAATGGTTGTGGAAAACAGCGTTTAAAGAAAGGGAAAAAAATAGAAGCAAAACAATACCAAAGTAAACAACTGCAATACCAACAGTTAAAAGGAATTCTTTTAACTACTTGCATTGCAGTTATTTACTTTGGTACTGAGGAACAGCTGAGGACATCGTATGTCTTTGTCTGAGGAGGGGGCAATGGAGATGTAATGCTTTTGACTGCATGTGTCTGACAGTAATGCCTTCACTGTTGTACAATGTATGTATTTCTTCTTTAAGTGAATCAGAATGAAACATCTGAGAAGTACCAGGTCAATAAAATAGCACAAATTGCCGGATACATTTCTGTGACTGGGTATGTGGTGGGTCACTTGTGTATCTGTGCCTTTGCATCTTTGTGTGTGACTATCTGTATCCAGCAGTTATAGCCACTTAATTGACAAGAGTATCCTTGGATGTTTTATTCGGAATTAATAAAGAAATACATAAGATATACCAACAGTGAAGTTATTGCTGTGTGTGAGTGACTGTGTGTGTGTGTGTGTGTGTGTGTGTGTGTGTGTGTGTGTGTGTGTGTGTGTGTGTGTGTGTGTGTGTGTGTGTACATATATTTTGGTTGAAAGGCTATGGCCATGGTCAAGGTACACTTTTTGCACAGTGGGAAAATAGGGTGTTCCACATTTTGATTGTTTGTCACACATTGCTATGGTCTGTGTTCCACACTGGCATCTTAGTAGGTTGAGACCTATGATGCAGAAGGTCCCCTTCCAATCAAATATGACTTGGAAAATGTGCTCAGAAAACAACAGCCACTACAAACAGACCCAGATGCAGCAAACCTGTTTCTGGACTATGCTACAGCTACTAGCTACACTAATTTAGGTGGGAAACACTAAAACATTGATTTAAACAGCAAAAAAAAAAAAAAAAAAACAGCAGCGAGACACTAAAAATGTTTTAAAGAGCAGAAAATCAGCAAGGAGATACTAAAGAATGTTTTAAACAACAAATAAATCAGTTATTTAAATCACTGCTTGGTGGGAAAACAGCAAACAGAACAGATGCTTTGCAAACAGTGAAAAGTAGCAACAATCACTTTGCAGACAGTGAAAATAGCAACAAAATATAATTTAACAGGCACAGTTGTTGTATCTTTCGGCTTTTCCTGGTTAGGGGTCGCCACAGCGGAACTCCGGTCTGCTAATGATTGGCAGTAGATTATTACGTACCGAGTTGCCAGCTCTGACGCACAACCTTCAACGAAGGTACGCCCATTCACACATGTCTCCACACAGAAGACGCTTTAGCTGAGAATCGAACAGGACATCTTACTGTGAGGCGACAATGCTACCGCAGCACCACCACAGGCACAGTAAGGCAGACAAATGCAGTACATTCCATTTAATGATACTGTTTGCATTGTTCTGCAGCTCTGGACCACCCAGCTGGTGGAAAGTCATGAAAATTTAATTTATTCTTGGGGAAATTATAATCCTTTTTCAGGAACTCTGGACAGATTCCAGTGCCTATATTTCTGAACCTTAGTCTTTAATGTCAGTATTGGATATGTCACCACTGTATCAGCTTTGGACCTGATCTTATTTTTTAATAGAAATGCCAAAATGCAAGATGTATTCATGTTGTTTGGTATTTCTGGATGGATTGCCAGTTGCACTGAGTAGTGTAGTCACCCAATTAACATGGTGTTAACAGGGAATATAACCATATGGAGTACTGTGATGGGTTACTGGAAAACCAGTAGGATACAAGAAAATGTTTTCCTCTTTTCTGATCTGTGTCCATTCATGAGTGGAGAAGGAGTCCTGGATCTTGGAGTATCACTGGCTTTAACTAGGAAGACTGGTCTTTTCCATACCAGATGACGTGTACAGCTGTGTTTGCCAAGTCTTGGGGGGACTGGTACTGAAAAATGAATATTTAAAGGCAGAATCTGGAAATGACATTTTGTTTTCTGTAAGTATAAGCTGGTTTTATTAACAAGGAGTAACAGTTTAGGTTGCTTGATAATTGAGATATTTTGTTTTCAGCAGAAATCAAGTTTACTTTTTTTCAGTTACCTAACTTCACTGGTGTTTGAATTGCCCCTTGCATTCATCAGTGCCTCACTCATTCTTCACCTTGTACTGTCTTACTATCAGCAGTCGTAACTCGTTACCAGGTAAGCATCTTTTCTCCAGGAAAAAAAAATAAGCTGTGGTCACAGAAAATGTGGTGAGGATTTGAAGGCAGAGGTTGCAAAATGTCTCTTATGGCTGGCCAGCTACTTACAGCAGACATCAGAGAGTTCTTTTCAAGTGATAATCTGTTTCTATGAGCATGGAGTGGTGCTGGCACAATGCATCACTCTTCCATGTGCACACTGCTGAGCGTACTCTTGTGTACCTTTGTTTCACTCACACATCTACTTGTATTACCCCTTGTATCCACTACAGTACACAGTAGCTAGCACTATGGCCTTCTTGTGATTGAAGAAGGCAGGATCATACCTACTTGAATCAATTTCCACCAAATGACCCTTTGAAATTCAGGCTGCTAACGTGATGGTGGCAATAGTGGGTACTTTACCCTTAAACACTTTTTAAGAGAAACTTAGAATTTCTTTGCAGGAGGCTATAGGTGCTGTCATATATTACCATCATTCTGATTGTTGATGAAAATTTGAATGTTTGTGTTATTATTACAGCCCTTGGAAATGGACACACGCATAACTGTGACAGCCAACAGTCGAATCCTCCAGATAAAAGCAGCCCAAGTCTCTGACACTGGAAGGTATACTTGTGTAGCTACTAATATAGCAGGAGAAGATGAAATGGACTTTGATGTCAATATTCAGGGTAAGGTACAAGATGGTGCCATTATGTGTGATTTCTGAATATTTGCGAATATGATTTAATTTTCCGTCAGATAAGTCCTTTACTCTGATTGTTGGTACTACATTTATCTAGGTTTAGTGGTTTGGAAAGTGGGTGTAGGGGGTTGTAAAACCACAACTACCTAGAATAATGTATGTATGGTTTATTGCGTGAGTTAATCCTACTAGACTAGTGGCCTCTTTTTAGTGGAGACCTGAGGAGGTAGTATTCATAAATACCCTTAACCTGCACTGCCAGATCTAGAAAATTAACTGTAGGTGTTGTACTCCATTTGTACTGCTGTCTATCTCAAAATGGCTGGTTTTGTGCTTGTGATGAAGTAAAGGTTTCTAATGCAGTACTTGAGTTTGTTCTAGGTGTACAGTAAGTCATTGATCAATAGCTAACTTCTGTAGTTATCACTGTAAATATGCACTACAATTGCAGTGTATAGCACAAATGTTTGTTGTGAAAATGTAACCATAAACATTTGAATATTTTGTTTTTCTGCTGTCGGACAAGTTTCCTTTATTGAAATCTCAACCATTAAACCTAGTATGTACTTCTATAACATTGTTACACTATGTCTTATAAAACAAAACAAAAACAAAGCTAAATGTCTGTGAGTAATTTGTTTTATCCAGTCTGTACATTAACTTGTATAACAATTATGCATTTAACAATTTTTTTTAAATTTAAACATTCTCTATTTTTGTCAACGTCCTTTAAACACTTTACAGTTTATTAGACTCTGTTATTTTTTTTTAAAGTCTCTTTCATGAGTCTTCTGCATCCAAGTACTGCACACCAGAAGAGGTTCTGAAGCAAATTGTTGTAGCCTTCAGATATTGTGCAGTTTCTCTTTCAGAGTATGTGTGTTCAGTTTCTTATGCCTTTTAAATACTTACGGCTCTCTAGCACGTATCTGCCACTCTACTTTCACAAAGGCAACATTCTAGTTGGTTAATCTTATTCATGAGTCGTGCCTTGATTGCCCATGACACATTTATACCTGATTTGTGTTTGATAGTATGATGACTAACCCAGAGCTCTAACTCCTCCCCTACCCATAATTCCTTGGACTCCAACTTAGTTGCTCAGATATCATTTGCTGATCAAAGACAATGGTTATTCATAAGAGCTCCTGATTCAGCCTTCTGTATCCTTTTGGCTAAGATCAAGCATAGGTTTAGCTGTTATTAAGTTAGTTCAGGCAGTTAGTTAGGGTTTCCTTGTCCTTTCCTATCTAGTTGTTTGTTGTTTGCTGTTAAAAAAAAGGTTTATACACACACACACACACACACACACACACACACACACACACACACACACGCACACACGCACACACACACACACACACACACACACACACACACACACACACACACACACACTTATTTATATATTTATATCAGTATCTATCTGTGCATATATTGTAGTATTTTGCCTGTTTACAGTAGGGCTGTATTTTGGGTGAAACCTTCATTTTTCTTTAGGTTCTCCTCACCATGCCTGAATCCACAGGATTCAAGAAGTGTTTGGTGTGTGGGCATAAACTACCACCCCAGGACCCATACTCCCAAGTGTGTATATTGCTTGGGCACTGAACATTTAGATGTTGATTGTCAGTCCTGTGCCTCCTTTAGTGTCAGAGCTCTTCAGATGAGAAAAGAGAAACTTATTTTGAATGGTCTCCTTCCAGCCCAGACTGGGGCTACTCCTTCAAACTATTCTGTGTCCCCCTCTAAGGAGGATCTCCATAAACCTAAGGATAAGCGGCAAGAAAAAGATAAAGTGTCAGATAAGGATAAGAGAGAGAAAGAGAAGAGAAGCACAAATAACCTACTAAGTCTGCCAAAAAGCAGTCCTTGGAGCTGACAAGTACGCTCAAGCCCGACCTGAAAACCACTGGAAGATCAAATCCAGTGACTCCTTGGGCCCGATCACCTTAAGTGTGAGCCAGATACACAACTGGACCAGTGAGTCCTAAATTTCACTCCCCTATTCTCCAGAGAGGCGATACCCTCAACCACCATCAGTGGCGCCATTCATCTCGAAGTCTCGCGGAACTGGATATCAGTAGCATGATGAGGAAGTTTTTTGAGGGTGCAAATCAAGCTTTAAGTTATCCTGGTATTGTCCCCTGGAACGGTACCAAGTTCTGTCCATAGTAACCCTCCTGTTCTGGAATTTGAACCAGAGCACCTTTGTCAGCACCAGAGCTATGACAAATTTGACACTGAGACCTTCACTGTCTCTCTCAACACTGATGCCATCAGATTAAGATGAAACTTAGAGCTGAAGCATCAGCACCGAGTTTTGGGGGGGGGGGTCAACACTGAGGTTCTCTGAGCCATCTCTCCCTCTTGAGACTTTGGCTGTAGACAGCTTGGATCTGAGATCAGCTTCTGGGCTGGGGTTTATTGGTGTCAAGGGTTCCCTTCCTTCCACAGATTAGAGGGCATCCTCAGTATCGGTGACAGCTTCGGCCTTTGAGGCCTTTGAAAGAGTCTTGACATATTCCAAAGATAAGGTGTCTCCAACCAGTACAGCTCTACTCAAACCCCAGCTAGGGTCTGCTTCCTCCTCTCATCATCTTGTTGGACCATGACAGCTGGTCCCAAGGGCTTCCAAGGAGATCTGCTTTGTCAGTTTCCCTTCCAATTTTGAACCTTCTGCTGTTGCCCCAGAAGGTGTTCCCAGAAAGCAGACATGCAAACGAAGTATTTAGACTCTTCCTCAGAGTCATTCACCAAAGATACTGACTTAGAGGAAGGGTAGAGTTCCCCTTGTTTCGTCTCTGAAGATGTTGCCTTTGGTGATATTCTTGAATTGATGAAACGGAGAGAGGATTGGTTGTCCCAAGACCCTTCGCTGGATGAGTCAGTGCTCTTGGAACCCTTTGGTTCCAGACCAACATCATCCTGGGTGGTACCACCGTTTGACCCCCCCCCCCCATCAGCCTTATGGCTCAACAGGCATGAAAAAAGCAGACTGCATCTTGGCTGTGTCTATGGACAGGAAACATTGAAGTAAGGGTCCACCAGTAGATGCTATGGTGATAGCAACAGCCACTAGAAAAAAGCTGTACTGGAAGAGAGTTCATCTGTTCCACCTCCTAACAGAGAATCTAGTGTGATGGACAGATTTGGGAAGTGGGATGTGCATCAGCAACTTTTGCCCTTAGATAGCTGAATTATTTCGCTCATATAACCAGATTTCAGGACTTGACCAAAGAGATCATCAAGTCCCTCTTTGTGGTATTGTCTACAGATGTTTAGAAAACACTACCAGCTTTCCACCTTGCAGTCGTCCTCAAATGTGGCCTTGCACTTACCCTCTAATTCAGGTCAGAGCAGCAGGCACCAGTATTACCATGCACCTCCATTCCTAGATGCGTCATTGTGACTTTGTAGAAGGCTTTACGTTGTCCTTTGCAAATGCCCTTTTATTATGGTTCAGCCTTGTTTGGACATAAGATAAAAGACACACTCACCAGGAGATAACAGGATGGTAAGACTTTCTGTACAGTGGGAGTCCACTTCTGTACCCTGCAAAGATCTTTCTCTAAGAACCAGAGATTATGGAAGATTATGTTGTTCCACAAATCACACAGTTCCTACTATGACTCCTAAGGTGATAGACCTACCCATGGCAGAGGGGGAGGCAGTTCTAATGGACAACTCCCTAGATTCAGAGGTTGACTGCATAACCAGGCTTTTGTGGTCCTTTTACTGAGAAAGCCTATCAGTGCCCCTGAATGGTTGCCCAACTGCTGCACTCTGGAGGCAGTCGGGGAGCATCTGTCTTTGCATCCCCAAGCCTGGCACACAGTAACTACAGATTCTTGGACGTTAAAGATAATTTCAAGAGGCTATTCAATTCCCTTTTCTGTTCTACCTCTGAAAGTATCATTCTCTAATGTTTCACCTAGTCAGTGGGACTTTGCAGTCATGGAAATTTCAAAGCTGCTAGAACAAAAGAGTCATGCTTCCGGTTCTCCATAACCAGTTAGATTCCAGAGTCTATTCAAGATTCTTTTTAGTACCAAAGAAAATGGGGGACCTCAGACCAATTTTGGAGCATAGTCACCTAAACAAGTTTATGAAACAGACAAAATTCTGGACAGTCATAGTTCAGTCCATTTACCTCTCCTGACGAAGGACAATTAGATATGCTCCATAGATCTCCAGAATGCACACTGTTGTGTCAAAATAGCAAATTACTTCAGATTTCTCCACATCTGGCTGCAAGATGATCACTACCAATTCTGGGCAATGCAAATTTGGCCTCACCACAACCTCCAGTTTATTCATCAAGATCATGGCAGTGGTAGCAGTGCACTTGTGTCTGCTGGGAATCTGAGTCTTCCCGTACTTCCACGATTGGCTCCTAACTGCTACCTCCAAGAATCTACTGCCATGACACCTAGACCAGGTACTGAGGTTGTTACTGGACTTAGGAATAACTGTAAATCTACCAAAATGTTGTATGAATCCAACACAGAACATAAACTTTATAAGATGCCACCTAGATATTAATCTGCAGGTAGTCAGTCTTCCCCAGCCTGAGTACTGTCACTATGCCTCACAAAATGACAAGTACTACATCATCCATCACCACCAGTGAGGGCTTAGGACTCATGGTGTCCACAGTTCTAATGGGCCCTCTAGCCAGATGCTACATGAGAATACTGGAATTGACTTTAGCAGTATATTGGTCTCAGTCCATTCACCCTTTACGCGCAGACATCCAAATTACTTACATTTTCAATCAATGCATTGCTTGGTTGGTAACTTCCCTGACTGTAACCTAGGGTCCCCCCGACTGTAACCTAGGGTCACCCTTTCCAGTCAGAATCACCAATTGCAATAGTAATCACGGATACCTCCCTTCTAAGGTGGGGGGGGGGGCACTTCAAATGGAGAATGGTCCAAGGTACATGGTCATCACTAGAGGTCAATCTTTCCATCCCTGTCTTGGAGTTGAGGGTTATTGTCCTAGCGTTGCAGGCATTTCAGAATCTCCTCCCCAGTGGTGTGATTTCCATGCAGATGGACAATATGGCAGTGGTATGATACATCAACAAGCAAGGGGGAACACTTTCTTATCTTCTTTGTCAAGAGGCTTTTGGCAATAGGCGATGTCTTCACTGCGCTTTCTGATAGCAATGCATCTCCCGGGGTTGTCCGATGTACTAGCAGACAAATTGAACAGAACAGTCCTGATGCCTTAATAGTAGTCCCTCAATTCTACAGTGACATCTTTAATATTCAGTCACTGGGGCTAACCCTGCCGCAACCTTTTTGCATCCTATCTAGACAACAAATGCAGCAGGTATTTTTCCTTGATCCCTTCACAGGGATAGTCACCAAGGGATACTTTAGTCCACACTTGACCCCGGGCCTCCAGTATGCCTTTCCTCCTTTGCCCCAATGAACAAATTCACACAGAAAGCAAGACAATGCAAAGCCAAGGTGATCCTCATTGCCCTCTTTTGGCTGTGACAGACATGGTTGCCCTACCTATGGCCGCTACTTATACATCCCCCTTGGATGTTGAATAATGATCCAGACCTACTGAACGATCCATCTGGACTGCCTCTTCTGGACAAGAAGTCTATGAAGTTAACCACGTTTCCACCAATTTTAAGCATAGCCAGAGATGACAGGCTTTCCCCTGCTGTAGTTAATATTATTTTTGCTTCTCAGAAGCCATCCAGTAAACAAAAATTACCAGAGTAAATGGAAGAGATTTTCTGTTTGGGCTTTCTCTAAAGCCCTGGACCCTTTTTCAGTACCTGTTCCATCCATGCAGAAATTTTTATCTGAGTTCTTTGATAAAGGTTCCAGCTCTGCCACCATCAAGGTACAGTTGGCAGCAATTTCAGATTTTCTTTTTGGATGCAAAGACTTTCCAATAACTTTGCTGAAAATTTCGAAAGCTTTCTTGAAAGGTACCTTTCTACTAAGACCTCCCATTAGAGACCCAGCACCTCCATGGGACATCACCATTTTGCTACAGGTACTGACACAGTCCCCATTGGAACCTGCATCCACAGCGAATCTCAAATTTCTTACCTGGAAAACAATTTTCTTAGTGGCAGTGACATCAGCCTGATTAATCTAAGAGTTACAAACTCTTTCACTTAAGCCTCTATATCTGGTATTTCATAAAATAGTCCCTCTGGAACTAACGTGTCCTTTATTTCTAAGGTGGCATCAGAAAGAAATATAAACTAACCCATAAACTTGCCTGTATTTTTCCCCAGATATGCAAACAAAGGAGTATACTTCTTGCATACATTAGATTAGATTATAGATTAGAAGAAATGATCAATTGTTCATTTCATTTTCTAAACCAAAGTTGGGGAAGGCTGTTACTAAGGTTACTTTTTGCAGATGGTTGTGAGATTATATCTGTTTTGCCTACAGTAAGAAGAAGTTACCTTTACCAGGTAAACCAAAACATCATTTAACTAGAACAATTCCACTTCAGCAGCCTTTCACAGAGGACGATCCATTGATGACATTTGTGCTGCAGCTACTTGGGCTATGGTACACACTTGTGTGTTTCACTATAAACTGGATACTCAATCCAGATTATGTTCCTCCTTTGGCTCCACCATACTTAGGAATGTCCTTCTTTGATATCACCCAGTTTGACAACTTGGGATTCTGTCCCATATGTTTGAAATGGATGAAAACAGAAAACATTGGAAACAAAAGTTATGTATCCACCATAAAGTTAGATCCATGTTGTCCGATTTTCATCTGGTTCAAACTCCCACCCTCCTGCCTCCCTTTCAAATTGTCACCTATTGCTTCGAGATGATTGACTAGGCTTTTACTCCCTGTCTGTGCACAGTAATGTGAGACTGTACCCTCTGTTCCTCAAAAGGTTGGCATAATGTAACTTAGGTGTTCCTTCTATAGCATGGTTCCTTCTCTGGGATGTTTCTGAAATTCGACAAAGAAGGGGGCCAACCTTGATCCAAGTAGCTAAGGTGGAGTGCAGGTAATTATGCGTAGGGAAGGAATCAGAGCTCTGGATTCAATGAAGCTTCAAAGTCGATGCCAAGGTCCAATCCGGTCAGATTCGACAACCCATATGTTTGAACCGGACAAAAATCAGTCAACATGGATCTTAATATTATGGTAATTACATAACTTTCATTTATCTAAAATGTGCAAAACCAGTTAATAAATAGAATCTTTTTCTATACTCTGCCTTGCTGTGTTGTAAGATCATCCTGTCCCTCAACACTGGTGTCCTGTTTGTCTCTTCCTATTTTAACTGATCTTGAACTACTGCCAGTAGGAACAAGAACTGAGCATTGGTCAGTCATCATATGTGGTGGCTCAGGGTTTTCTCATTTTTTGTCTGTATCAACTGGTATGTATTGTACTATACTGTTAGTGGCATGAAGATGTGCAAACACCCATATTACAAAACCCAAACTATATTAGTACATCAACACCACCAAATGGCCTGACAGATACCTAACCCAATGTATACCCCATTTCTGGAATAGGCTGCCCTTACCTATCAATAAGAGTACTTCACTAGCAACCTTTGATCACAAATTTTCACTGGGGATATGTGGAGAAAGTCCCCTTAATGGGAGACATTATTAGCATCCCATCAGTACTCAAAGATATGGATAAGCTTCTTGATGATCTCCGTGGCTGCAAGTTTAGTAAAAATCTATGAACCCATGAACAGGAAATCTCATGCCTTCATTCTTCCTGATCAAAATTCATTGCAATCCCATCAGGTGCAGTGCTTTCCTGAAGACAAACAGGCTCAATATGGAACCTCCTCATTCACCCAGAGATGAATAAGCTGACCTGAAGGTCTTTAGTATCATTTGTCATATACATCTTGCTGGGAATGTTGCACCAGATTCAGATTATATATTTTCCTGATGATTTTTTTTCTTCCCAGGTCCTGGCAATCATCAGGTTCTGCATGTCAAAACTCATGAGGGAACCCATAATTCAAGCACCCATCATTTTTTTTTTGCTTTTTTTATAGCCTACCTCCCAGTTCTACTTGACAGCCCTTGCGAGCTTGAGTGTTCATAATGCCTTGTGTATAAATGTTTCTGAACATGTTCAGCCCCGGCTGTAGCAGATGGCCATGGTACTTGTACCACATGTGCTGGGAAACTAGCTTCTATTATCTGTCAGTAGTAAAGCAAAGTATGCAGCATTACCCCCCCCAAATACACACACACACACACACACACACACACAAGCGCACGTGCACTCACACTTCTATAATAGTGAGCTGGCAGCAGCCGCTCACTTTCACCCTTTTCTTTCAGCTCCTCCATAGTCCGGGTTACTCACTCATCCCTATTTGTTGAGGGCACAGTCAGGGCTTCTTCCAGAATTGGCACAGACATAGATAATTTTAAGCAGGAAGGAAATGCTGACTTTTACATCATGCATCTAATTAAGTCTGGATTCTTGGCATGGATGTTTATGCCAAATTCTAGATTCCAGTTCAGTGTATTTAATCATTTTTACATTTAGGGATACCATGCCATCACTTCCAAATATTTAACACAAATCTAAACGTGATAAAGTGTGGTCCCATTTTCAGATTCTAAGCTCTGTTGCATGTTATCCTTAAGTTCAAACTTACCCCAGGCATTTATTTTAACCACTTGACCAAGAAACAAAAGATGTAAAGTAAAAAAATAAAAAATAATGGAGAGTTCTAATGGTAAAATCCATGTTTAATAAGTAAAATAGCCAAGTATTAAACAAACAGTATGACACACAGGAGACACTCTAAGTGCAGTTAACTATTGGCAAGACCACTATATAAATCATAGCTAACTACCGGCCCCCATATCTAACCCAAGAGGCCCAAACTGCCTATCTAGACCTCTTCAAATTTATCAAGATTCAACCCTTTACCCTGATCCTGGGTGACTAACTACTCAAACATAGACTGGAAGAACTACTCTTGCCAGAACACAAATGCTCAGAGAATCCTCGATTTTGTCAGTGCAAATGCTTTGGAACAGCTAGTTGATACCACCACAAGAGGTGATAATATCTTGGACTTGGTATTAACCAACATGAGTAACCACTGCAGCATCTCTGCAGTATCATCTTCCCTTTTAAGATCCAACCATAAAGTGGTCACATTCAAAGTCACCATCTTCACTGATCCCCCTCTAGCTAGGGTCAATCAAAAAAAACTTCTCCAAAGCTGATTACGCCTCCTGAAGGATGGTATAAACAGCTTCACAGCCCCCTCCCCCTCTCTACGAACTGGCACCAGTATCCAAAACTATACCAAATTACTATACAAACATTTATATAGATGCATGGACTCAGGAATACCTGACAGGACTAAATCATCCTCCGCAAGAAGATGAAACCTGTATGGTGAACATCTGCAATAAATAAACTCTATAACAAAAGAAAAAAAATGCTGTCCAGGACCAATAAGGAGCAAGTGCCCAATTGGAAGCAATCTCTCCTTAGCCTAAACAAGCAAGTAAGAGCACTAGTGAAATCCTCCAAAGCAAACTTCAAGTTCAAATTGACCACATCTACTAGAGACTATCATAAGTCCTTCTTCACATATGTCCGTAATCTCAAAGGTAGCACTCAGATCTGTTCAGAACTGGTGGTCAAGGGCACAACATATACAAATGCCGTAGATATAGCAAACTTGCTGCCTGACAGATTCAGCAAAAATTTCACCCATCAGTAAATCAGGACATTCAGAGTACCTACCACCTTCCCCTTATATCCAGGGATCAGGTCATCACTGCTGTCTGAAAGGCAATAAATGCATCCTCCATGGGACCTAATAACATCCCAGGCTGCATCCTACATGAACTCGGGCAGGAACCTGCAGCACCATTAGGCACCCTATTCAACCAAAGCCTGAGTACCGGTTTTGTCCCAACTGAATGGAGGACAGCCATTGTCATCCCTTTACACAAAGGTGGAGCATCCACTAATCCAGGAAATTATAGACCCATCAGCCTAACTAGCCTGATCTGCAAGGCCATGGAATGGATTACCATGGACCTCATTAGCAAGAACATTGGCAACCTCCAAACACTCGATCCCAAACAGTTTGGCTTCGTCAAAGGGAGGTCACGTCTGCTAAATTTGGTCGACTTTTTTGAGACTGTCACCAAAGCCATGGATGCAGGGAAGACAGTGCACACCGCCTACCTTGACCTGGCCAAAGTCTTCAACACTATTCCACACTCAGGCATAATAGATAAACTCTCTCAACTAGGCATCAATTCGTATATTACTAGAAGGGTAGCCAACTGGCTCACTGATAGAACCCAGTTAGTCAAAATAGGTGAAGCCACCTCAAGCAGTTGACCCATATCGAGTGGCATACCCCAGGGTTCGGTCTTGGGGTCTCTGTTATTTGGGATATACTTTTCTGAGGTATAGGCCAAAACCAGTGGGCCATGGCTGACCAAGTTTGCAGATGAATGCAAGCTGGGAGCTGTCATCAATTCCCCTAGTGAAGTGGACATCTACCAAGAGGGTCCCTCCCAAACAAATGACTGGTGCCAGAAACATGGCCTCAAGCTGAATACAAAAAATGCATGCTCAACCCCTTTGGGAAGAGAGATGTCCTCACAAATTATCACATTAATAACAATGTTTTAAGCATGCAATCAGTCGTGAGGGATTTGGGCACCCAGATTGATAGCAGCCTGACTTTTGTCCACCACGTTGCTTCCATTGTACGGAAAGCTTTCTACATGGCCCACCTCATAAGTAAGGGTATCTCATCCAGGGACAAGGAGGTCATAAGATCCCTGTATTCTACCCTTATAAGGCCCATTATTGAGTACAATGCCCCATTCAGCATGTACCTCACAAAACACATGAACAGCTGGAGATAACACAGAGGTTCCTTACCAGCGAATCCAGGGCCTCAAAAATCTACCATACACAGACAGTCTAAAAGCCTTATCCCACTACTCTGTTTCATACAGACTCCTCAGAGGTGACCTCTGTCTGGCATACAAGGCAATCTCGGACCTCGCCTTGATGGGACTGCTGCATATCCACAAGTCAAGCTCCACTCGAGTAACCCGCACACGCGGCCTCAACCTGGTCTGTGACATCAATAGAACTTGCTGGCAGGACAGATTTGTGTCCCGGAGACTCCCCCATCTGTGGAATAGACTCCCTCTCCATGTCAAGCAGAGTACCTCTTTACCCATTTTTAAGCGCAATCTGGATAACTGGATGGGAAATAGAAAGAAAATACATCCCTGGGATTCCACCTGTGCCCATGATGGACAGGGGTACTGGATGCTGATTTGTCTCTGCATGGGCTAAACTCTTGGCTAGGCTTATAAGGGCCTCAGGGCCAATAGCCTAGTAACTTCCTATGATCCTGTGTTTAAGCACTTTCTTCCCGAGCCATAATAGGGACTTCATCAGAATACAAAAACACACTTCAACCAACTTATAAATATGATTAAAAATGCAAATTAGTCCTTAGTCCACGCTCCAGGGATCTAAACCTTGTCATCACAATGAACAAAACATGCTGGAGGGATAGGTTCCTGACTCAGAGACTCCCCATACTCTGGAATAGACTGCCCACACATGTCAAGTAGAGCACCTCCTTGACCGTCTTCAAAAGGAACCTTGACGATTGGATGGGAGATAGGAAATTCACCCCGGGGATCACGTCAGTCGCCCTGCTAGACAGGGGTCCAGGGAAGTAAATATTGTGGGAAGAAATATCCAGGGAATTGTTATACCTAGGCTTGTATAGGCCCTAGCCGATAGCCTAGTACCAACCTATGAACCTATGAATAAATACAGCCAATCAGTCATTCAATCAGTGTCTTAAAGTACAAGAGTACAATAGTAAAAAAGTAACAAAAGTAACCAATTTAGATGTAAATTAATTAAAAAAAAATTATAAAAAAAACTTTAATAATATTTTATTTATTTATTTATTTTACATTTGTTTACCGGGATAGTCTGACTGGATACATGTCCATTTTCAGCGGAGGCCCGGGGAGAAAAGCTCCACATAGTCAGACATACAAAAGGTTACACAAGAAGTTAGAAAACAATTAGAATATATAAAAACAAAGTGGTAATATATCTTATGTACATTGGTTTAGTAATGTTCCCTAGTAGGGACTCACAGTTCTCATGGACAGATGCAATTACAAGTAAGATTGGATACATAGCATGGTGATGTAGTTAGATGTTATGCTAATTACTGATTATGCTATGATAATTACTGATTATGCTATTGTTTTATAACTTTATCCGGGTTGGTACTTGAGCAATATTCAGGTGGAGGTCCGGAAAATTGTATTAAAACAATGCCATGGGAATGTTCCTCATTTTTGCTTTTAATGTAACATAAAACCATAAATATAAAATTGTAACTGTACTTGTATCTTGTAAAACTGTAGGTACATAAACCTACTCCGTACAACCTTTCTGCTTTTTCTTTAAGTACTGATACTATGGATATGGAGTAATTCAAACCAGGGGGAATGAGGCAGCTAATCTAAGTTGCCATTGCAGTATTTTTTACTATTGTACTCTTGTACTTTAAGACACTGATTGGATGATTGATTGACTGTTTTGTATTGGTGGACTAAGGACTGATTTGCATTTTTAATCATATTTAAAAGTTGTTTGAAATGTGTTTTTGTATTCTGATGAAGTCCCTATTATGGCTTGGGACAAAACGCTTAATACTTGGCTATTTTATTTATTTTAACCAGCTTAGACAACTAGGATCTCCTGATGTGTATGAAAAGTCCTGCATGGAGGAGACTACTAAGCCAAAGGACCCCTCTTATACAACACCAACACCAAACTATTCTCTGTTAATGGTAGTACTGAAAGCCAATTTTAAATTTGATAGTATAAGGCCTAATAAAGTTATATCATTAAAGTATTTACATTTTAATAAACTATAATATTAATAAATTATAGGATTATTAATGTTACTATTTACATATTCGAAGATCCAGGCATAGGTACTGGGGATGCCACCCTCCCAAGTCGATTCAGAGTTAAGCTAGAGTATCTTAGCAACAGTACTGTGGGAAGAGGACTATATTTCTTTTTTTAACATTTAATTTTATAGTGTAACTCCATGCCCATTTCATATCAATTAATAAAAGGTTTGCAAGCAGCATTAATGACAGAACCATTTCAGTACAGTACATAGTGGTGCAGCGGATAGCATTGTCATGTCACAGCAAGAGGTTTCCCAACTAAGTTTATGGCTGGGGGTCCCTTCTGTGTAGAATCTGCATGTTCCCTGTGTGTGTGTGTGTGTGTGTGTGTGTGTGTGTGTGTGTGTGTGTGTGTGTGTGTGTTTCCTTTGCTTCAGTTTCCTCCCACATTCTAAAGACATGCAGTAGGTAGACTGGGCACTCTAAACTGGCCATAGGTGTGAATGCGCATTTGAGTCTGTGGTGTGGAATAACTACCGAGTCAGGGCTGGGCACCCAGCGGTGTAAACCTTATATGTGAAGTTGTTCTATCTCGCCATTCATTCTTACTGATGGGTTTGGAGCCGATCCCTCTGCTCCGAGTTGGTCTACTACAAAGCTCAAGGTCTTCAAATAGCTCGAGGCCAAGTCCCTATCCCATGATGCACCTAGAGTTACCTCAGATCTAGTTTGCCGCTGCAACAGATCGGAAGTTCTAGCTAGCTCGGGCCAGTAAAAAATAGATAATTAATTAGTTAAGCTCTTACAGCTTTCTCTGTAGTTCCCCTTTCCCTGTGTTCCTTTTTTCATAGCTTAAAATTTGGCCTAATTTTTTCTTAGGTCTATTTAAAGTTCTGAGTAAAAAAATTGTTTAAGCAGTGACTTTCTGTAACTTTTTTCTTAGAAATAGTTAATATTTAGTATTGTGTGCTTAGGTAGTGACCTTTTGTCACAGTTTAGAATTTAGATAAGGTTTAGTTTATATGAAATAGCAGCTATCTTTATTTCTGTAGTCTGCTTAGCATAAATACTTGTGTGTGTTTTAATACTGTGTGCTTTTAGACAGTGTTTTCTGTCACAAATTTATATTATATCTTTATCTGGATAAATATTTGTGTGTGTGTGTGTGTGTGTGTGTGTGTGTGTGTGTGTGTGTGTGTGTGTGTGTGACACTTTAGTCTGTATTTTCTAAGGGCTTTTTTGACAATAGTTTTGTTTGATACTATGTTTGGTACAATATGGCTGACCGAGATAAACATCCTAAGTCAGGATTTAAAAAGTGCCCCAAATGTGGCCAAAAATGTCTGTCACTGACAGTCATGTCAACTGTCTGTATTGTTTAGGAGCATTACATTTACAAGATAGCTTCTCCATATGCCATTCCTTCTCTTTCAGGGTTCTTCAGGAGAAAAAGAGGAAGTTGATTGATAGGGGTTTGCTGAAACCCTCTTTCCAAGAAGCTTTGAGCGACCAGGATGGATCTAGCAAATCCTCAAAGGATTCTATGTCTTCTAAGACTAAAAAACAACAAAAAGTCTTCAACATCAGCTCCACAGACACTGGAGACGACCGTCTTATCTTTTCAGAGCCGGTCCCCAGTCCTGGAACCGGTATCCGAAATACTTAAGTCTCCTTTGTTACAGTTGGTACCACCTTCTGTCGATTCATCTCGGTCTTCTATAAGCCTTTCAGATCTGGATGTGGATCGTGTGGTGCAGAAGCTTTTACAGGCACCGGCCTTTGCAAAATTTTTATCGGCTCCGACCCAAGCAGCTTTGGAGCCAAAGACCCTTATGCCAGCTACAACTCTTCCTTCTCTGAGCCATACTGGTCCTTCGGAGCTGGAAGAGTCGGACTTGTTAATCGTGGAGTCTTTGGAGCTGAGGCCTGCTCCAGTGCCTTCGGCTCTGTTTACTCTGACATCCTCGGTGCCGATCGAGGACTCTAGGAGCTGACACTCTCTGGTCGGGTCTGGGGAAGATAGTCGGACCGACTTGTCAGTTCCAACTCTGCCTCTTGGGGCTTCGGCTCGGATGAGCTCAGCTTCTACTTCTGGCTCAGAGCCCACTGTCCCGGTGCCAGGGGTATCAAGAGTTTCCTTGGATCTGTCGGTCCCTTTGCATCGGAGCAGGGGTGCCTTCGAAGCTAAGACATCCTCCACCTCAGGTCTAGCTTCTTCCTCCCTAAAGCGCCTGCGTCTGCTTCTGCTTCACAGATCCTGGCCAAGCATAGAGACCCAGAGCCTCAGAAATCCCCACTGGGTGGCCCATGCTCTTCCAAGACCTCACCAGAAGCTCCCACTGATGAGATTCCCAAGAAGAGAGTTTGTAAGAGGAGCCATGTAGACACCCCACAGGAGTCCCTGACATCTGCTACTGACTTGGATGAATCAGAAGGGTCCCCACGGTCCTCCTCTGAGGATATCTCATTTGCTGAGATACTAGAAATCTTTAGGCAGAGGGGTGACTGGCAATCCACAAACCCTACTGAAGATGAGTCTGTTCTCCTGAAGACTTTCGGATCTCAGCCCTCTACCTCTTAGGTGTCTCCGCCCTTTGATGAGCTTATGCAGCTGGTCTCACGAATGGCGTGGGAGTCTCCGGACACCATGGAGCCTGTCCCTAGGAAGCCTAATAAATTTATCTCTGCTCCCCAAGACAAATCCTTCCTGACCAAGGGTGTGCCAGTTGATGCCATGGTGGTGGCAGCAGCCACCAAAAAGAAAATTTCAGAAACTTCCTCTTCTGTCCATCCTCCTAACAGAGACTCCAGGATCATGGATATATATGGGAAGCACACTTAAAGTTCAGCAACTTTTGCACTCCATTCGCTCAACTACCTAACCCATTTCGCGAGACTGCAAAGAGATCTCCGTAAAGAGCTGGGAGATACTCTTCAGGGTACAGTAGCTGCAGAAGCTACAGACAAAGTTGCCTTCCAGCTTGCTACCCTCAGCTCCATTATTAACTCATCCATGCGCCTCATTTCATATGCAGCTGATGGGACGAGCAGGGCAGCGGGTACAGGAGTTGCTCTTAAGAGACACTCCTGGATGCACTTGTGTTCTTTCGCGGAGCCCTTCAAGTCATCCTTTGTGAATACCCCTTTTGACGGCATGTCCCTTTTTGGGCCCAAAGTTAAGGAAACCTTGACCAGGTGTGAGCAGGAAGGAAAGACTCTGTCTGCTGTCAGAGTCCGTTTTTCCACCCCTACCAGACCCTACCCCAAGGGTCAAAGGGGAGGGAAAATGTGTTTCCGAAAAGCCCAAGGAGGCTTTCAGGACACACGTGGTGAACCTCCCTCCAGGGGCAGAGGAAGGTGAATTAATGGAAGATGCAGCCCTCGTGGCAGAGGGGGTCCGAAAAACTAGGGTGACAGAGATCATTTCTTTGGGGAGCCCTACCAGCGCTCCTGAAAGGAGGCCCGACTGTCCTACTCTGGAGGCAGTCGGGGGTCGCTTATCTTTGTATCCAGACGCCTGGCTCAAAATAACAAACGACAACTGGGTACAAAGTATCATTTCCAGAAGATACTTCATTCCCTTCACCACACTCCCTCCACTGACAAGGAGAATCTCGGATGTTCCACGCAGTTACAGGGAACAAGCAACAGTAGAGGTCCAAACGTTGCTAAGAAAAAGAGTCATCCAACCAGTCCCAGCAGACCAGAAAGGATCCGGAACTTACTCAAGATTCTTTTTAGTTCCAAAAAAGACAGGGGATTGGAGACCTATTTTGGACCTCAGCAGGCTAAACAAATCTGTCAAGAAAGAGAAGTTTCGGATGGTCACCCTTCAGTCAATACTTCCTTTTTTAGGGAAAGACAATTGGATGTGCTCGATAGATCTCCAAGATGCGTACTACCACATAAAAATGGCCAGGCCATCCAGGGATCATCTGCGCTTCTTGCTGGGAGCCAATCATTACCAGTTTTGAGCCCTGCCCTTTGGACTCACTACAGCCCCCAGAGTGTTCACCAAATGTATGGCAGCGGTCACGGCTCACCTGAGACATTTTGTTTCCGTACCTAGACAATTGGCTCCTCACCCCACCACCAGGCATCAACTCATTTGAGCCAGCGATTCCACTCTGTCACTCTGCAACCAGCTGGGCATTGCAATAAACTCAGAAATATCTGCCTTGTCGTCATTACAACATACCATTTTTATCGGAGCAGAACTGGACACCACCACCACCACGCTAAGACTTTCAGTAGAAAGAGTCTTACTACTTCATCAGCAGGTCCACAATCTGATGTCCAAAAACAAGGCTCCAGCATCAGAAGTTCTAAAGTTGCTAGGTTTGATGGCAGCTGCAATTCTGGCCATACCGCTGGGTCGCATGTATATGCAGATACTGCAGTGGCTGTTGTTCACTCAATGGTCTTACCAAGAGCTCCCCATGTCTCACCTAATAATGATCACAAACTCTTGCAAAAAGGATCTTCAGTGGTGGTTGACCTCACTTCATGTCACGATAGGTCGTCCCTTTGTTTTACCCCCACCAGTGGCCACAGTGACCATGGACTCTTCCCTGATAGGTTGGGGGGGGGGCATTTTCAGGGAAGGACAGCCCAAGGCACATGGATCGATCAAAAGACACATCTGCATATCAATGTCCTAGAGATGAGAGCAGTACATTTGGCATTGCAGTACTTCCAGGGCTCTCTTCCTCTGGGTACGATTGTGATTCAGACAGACAACATGTCAGTGGTCTGGTACTTGAACAAACAAGGAGGAACCAGGTCCTATCTCCTTTGTCGCAAGGCCCTAAGAGTATGGCAGTGGGCTTTATCCACCCAGCGCTTTCTGTTAGCAACGCACATCCCGGGGAAATCCAGCGTGATAGCAGACAATCTGAGAAGAGCAATTTTATTGCCCCACAAGTGGTCTCTCAAGAAGGAAATATCGGACAGGATATTCCGCAGGTGGGGCCAGCCTTGCTGGGACCTTTTTTGCCAGTCACATGAACATGAAATGCAGAAGCTACTTTGCCCTGATTCCCTCTCCGGGAGAAGCCCTAAGAGACGCACTCATTCATGATTGGCCTCCGGGTCTCCTCTATGCATTTCCACCAATCCCGTTGATACCCAACGTTCTACAGAAAGCAAAAACCCTGGGAAGGACTCTAATTTTAATAGCCCCTCATTGGCCTCATCAGATTTGATTCCCCTTCCTTCGACTTCATCTTTTGGAGGACCCTTGGATTCTGAACCTAGTTCCGGACCTTCTGACGTACTCGTCGGGGGAACTTCATCCCTCTCTGCAGTCCCTGAAGCTGACAGCTTGGCTGCTCCAATTTCCATCATAGCCAGATTCCATACCCTTTCCAATGAGACAAAGCAAATTCTTTTATCCTCTCATAAATCTTCTACGAGGAAGTTATACCTTAGCAAATGGAAAACATTTTCTATATGGGCCTCTAAAAATAATATTGATCCTTACCAAGGCCCTATGGCCTCCATTTTGGAATTCTTGATTATGATTTTCAACAAAAGAGCTGTAGCAGCAACAGTTCGTGTTCAACTTGCTGCCATTTCTAATTTTCATCTTGGATTTGAAGGATTGAATATTATGTCACACAAATTATCCAAAGCCTTTCTCAAAGGGACTTTTCATCTCAGACCACCTGTGAAATCTCACTATTCCACATGGAATCTAAATTTTAAGCTTTCCCGCATTATTCTTCCTCCATTTGAACTAGCTATTACTTCTGCCCGCAGAATGTCAGAGCTTCAAGCCTTGTCCATTAAGCCTCCTTATTTGATTGTCCATGCTGGCAGTCTCACTTCAAATAAACCCCTCCTTTTTGCCTAAATTCTGCACTGAAACTAATCTTAATCAAATTATTGATGTGCCAGTTTTCTTCCCCAATCACTCCAACAATCTAGAATACATGCTGCACAAACTTGATGTTCACAGACAGCTCAGATTTTACTTGGATAGAACAAAGGATTTTAGGAAATCGGAACAGCTTTCTGTTTCCTTTTCAGAATCCAGGAAAGGTATGCCAGTGGCTTAACAACTCTGTCTAAGGGGTTATCTAATTGTATCACATTTGTCTATTCAGCTGCCAATATGCCCTTACAACACAAAATTAAGGCTCACTCAACCAGAGCAGTTTCTACATCCTCTGCCTTTTCTGCCAGACTTCCTATTGACAACATGTGTGCAGCAGCCACTTGGTCAAGACCTCATACCTTTATCACTCATTACAAAGTGGACAGGGCCTCCAGGGACAGGGCCTCATTTGGATCCACTGTCCTGAAAAATTTACTCCTGTGAGCCACCCAAGATAGATGGTGCTTGGGACGCTACCCATCAGTAAGAATGAATGACGAGATAGAACAACTTCACATAAAGAAGTTATATACTTACCATAACGTTCCATGTGAGTTGTTCATCTCGCCTTCATTCTTATGTCCCTCCCTCCTACCCCCTCCAGGGCTTTTAGAAGACCGAGATGCTGGATCCTTCCTGGTTACTCAACCCTTCTATACTTTCTCTTATGGAGTGATAGAGTGACATATGGTATTATACGCAGCAAAGAAGATCTGAGGTAACTCTAGGTGCATCATGAGATAGGGACTTGGCCTTGACCTATTTGAAGACCTCGAGCTTTGTAGTAGGCCGACTCAGAGCCGTGGGACTGGCTCCGAACCCATCAGTAAGAATGAAGGCGAGATGAACAACTCACTCATTTAGATAATTGCCACTGTTGAAGTGACACCCTGACCTCATGTCCAAAAGCAGCAAAAAAGGGGTTGTGGATCTATAGATTCAAGTAGATTTCTACACCTTTGCGATAATGTTATTGTGTCTTTTACAGAGAATCAACTCCAGGTAGTGAATCCTAGTATCCCATGCGAAAATGCATTTATTCTGTAGTTGTATGATTGCAGACAGATCAAACACGAAGTAAAGGTGATTCAAAAATGCAGATTTAATTTCAAATGTAGGAATTTTCTTGCTAAGTAACACTGATATGTTTCAAAGCACACAAAAGTGGCTAGTCAAGTAATTCTGTAAAACAGGAAACATTGTATAACTTTTGTCGCTATATACTGCATATTTTAATTTAGTCCCAGTTATAGTCAAATTTTTGATTTTGTTGTCATGTTTTTGTAGTCCCACCCAGTTTCCAGAAGTCAATTGGCATTATGGAAAATGGCAATAGTACTACAGCTGGCGATGGTGAGATCACAAATGTCATTCTCAACAACCCCATATCTCTTTACTGTGAAACTAATGCAGTGCCACCACCTACATTAAGCTGGTACAAGGATGGCAATCCACTGACCTCTAGTGACAGAGTTCTCTTACTACCAGGTAAGTATTAGACATAAATGTAGAGTGGATTATGTGTAACAGTGGTAATGCATTAATAAAGGTAGACAAATAGCTTGTCCGTGATGCTTTTATCCTTTTTTCATTAATATATGGAATAACACCATTTGAAATGCTGTAGGTGCAAGATGATGCACTTTAATATATGAATTGCTTATTTTTTCATATCAAAATCTACCAGTTTTAAATATTTGCAAATTTTTCATCCATTATTCAATCATTGTGTGTGAGTTGCAGCACCAAAACTACTAAGAAGTTTTATTGCAGAGTAGCAATCCACTATATGAATAGTTCCATCTTTAGTGAGTGCAGGTGGAATTCAGTGACAGAGTCCACACTATGTAGGGCCACTGCACTGAAGAATGCAGGGTAAATCCTAACCTCATATTTAGAGAAAAAAACAAGAGTGACTGCATAATAGATATGCTGCTGTGTATTGGGCAGGCAAGCTGGTATTCAGTTTATATGCAAATGAGTTCTTACACACCTGTGCTGTGTGTCATAGCTGTCTGCTGAACTATGTTACAGCACAAAGCACAAAAATTACACAGAAGGATCCAAGGATGACCAAATGCTTCCAAAATAAATCCGTCTTTAATGTACAAAATGTAAAAGCATAAGCGCTTTCATAACAAAGCTACTTCATCAGATGCATTTCTTTACTCATATATATACTAACTAAAAAGATCACATGACTAGAGACTTTGCTTCCTTAAAGACATATTACTAAAATTGTTCAGTACAATATAATTATATAGAAATACTAAATAATAAACATCCAACAAAGAATAAAAAATTGCATATATATGTAAATGTACCTAAAATGATAAAAATAAATAAAAAACGTACTTATATTTAACAATTGTTATTATTCAAAATAAGTAAATGCCAGATCACTTCCTATTCAGTGGTCTGGCTTTAAGCTTCGGTCTCAGTGGGTATCCTGTCATTCAGGCCATGTCCATAGTCCCCACGTAGTCTAACTATCCATTTGGCTTCCAACTGTTCAGTTTGATTTCTGATGTCCCTTTTCCTTATGTTTTCATGAATACCTCCTATTACCATAAACTTGAAGAAATGTGAGGCATCAGTGTCTACAGTATGTTTGGACAAAGCACTGAGTGTATCACTTTTACATATGTGGTAGTAGTGTTCCTTAATTCTGTCTCTCAGTGCTCGATCAGTTTTACCAAAGTAGAATTTTGTAAATACTGAACAGTGAGCTAGATAGACCATTTGCATACTGCACGTTGCAGCAATGTCAAAGCTATATGTCCTACTTTGATCAGGATGATAAAATGTTCATGTACTATCAATATATTTGCAGGCTTGACAATGCCCACATGCAGTAGTACATCCATGACTTATACTGGATGACATTCATTTTGGTAAACACAGATGTCTTTTAAGGGACTTCATGTTCATGTATATATATCTTGGTCTCTTATCTGCTATAGCCTCAATGTCATTGTCTGTAGTCAAAATATCCCAGTGTCTTTCGATTATATCCCTATAATGTTTGATGTCACTGGAATAATACAAACATAATTTTACTTTGTCATTCTTCTGGTATGCAGCTTGTATACTACCAGATTACTGCTCACCAAAATAAGATTTAGCTCTACTAGATCTCTCACTGGAGACTAGCTCAATATTCTCAGCAATGTCATTACTTGCATAACCCCTAACTGTAAATGATTCCTTTAAAGAGTTGGTTTGCCTGACAAATTCTGAGTCACTTACACTTAGCCTTGAAGCTCTATAAACTTGACTTCCAACTACACTTTTAAATACATGGGAGGGATGCATACTTTCTTTGTATAAAAGATGGTTACAATGACAGGGCTTTCTATACAGTTCTGTTGTAATATAACCATTAATGTCACATATTACTTTTACATCTAAGAATTCTACTGACTCAACTGAGATTTTGTGTGAAAATTTTAAGAATGACGTGGTAATGTTAATGTACTTAATGAAATCATGTAAGACCTCTTGAGGACCCTCCCACAACAAAAAAATGTCCACAAAACGACGATAAAAACATCTTGTTTACTATAGGGTCCATTAATGACATGGCATTGTTCCCAAACTCCCATGGCCACGTTGGCGTAGCTATTGGCACATGATGTGCCCATAGCTACGCCGTGTTTTTGCCAGTAAAAACTGTCACCAAATACAAACACATTGTTGTTCCAAACACATTCAAGTAAGATGCTTGTCAACTCAATCTTCTTACTATTAAAGTCAGTGTACCTCTCTAAAAACTGTTTTACACTTGAAAGCCCTTCATTGTTCGGAATGACCATAAATAGAGAAGTGAAGTGACGTCTAGGGTCACTAAATACAAAAAATTATTTTCTTATATAAATTCATAAATATGAACAAATCATTCAAAAAATGTTGAGCGTCCCTTAAAATGTGTGGACATGAATTCAAAGCAGGTCTAATTTGTTTATCTATGAAAATAGATGCAGGTTCAGTGCACCAATTTCTGGCTGCCACAATAGGATGTAATGGGGGTTGTACAGGAATTTTATGTAATTTGGGCAGGCCTTGAATGACAGGTACTAGAGCATCCTTAAGAAACAACTGCATGTCTATTAAATCATTCTTGAGTAATGTCTTAAAACTATTGTTCACCTTAACAATCATGTGGTCTACTTGTTTGGAAGTTATTTTAATATAAAAACAGGTGTCTGAAAGCATAGCTATCATATCATTATTATATCTATCAGTATGAAACAACACAATTGGATGACTGGTCTGATGGTTAATTGACTATTAGTCTGTAACCTATTCAGATTTGGTTAGATTATACTTCATATCATACTTACAATGAACAGAATTAGATGCATACATTCTATAAAAATCATTAAGACAAGATTTTCTCAAAGGCTGTTACTAAAGGATTTGGATTTGGAATATATGTGCTACGTTTCCTAAAAATATTATTATCATATGCATTGCTGTTATTTTTAAAATTTAACTTCAAAAGAACATTTCTAACAAACATTTTAAAGTCCAAAATTACCTCTGAAAAGTCCTGTTTCTGCGTTGGAATAAAGAAAAGTCCTTTCTTTAAGACTCTAGCTTCAGCTGCAGATAAAGTGTAACTGTTCTTTTTACACTACACAGCTCTTAGTACCAGCATGACCACTTTGGTCTACACTGTGTATTGTTGTCACCTTATACTCTACAATAAACAATGGTACATATTGAATAAACCCTACTGAATGTCCTCTGCATTTTTCATGCAAAGGGTGCACAGTGCTGATATTCTGTAAACCCTGCAGTATTAATTGTTTCACTTGGGATCATGTCACGTGCTGCATTTTTGTTCCTTTTCCTCCAACTACCTTGTGCACCTTTGTGCAGTTGAATACACTTGTCTAATCATCCTCCTTGTATGCAGTGCATATATATCTATATGTGTATGTATATCTGTCTTAAGATAACAATGTTAATTATATTAACTTGTTGTGTCTTTCGGCTTTTCCGAGTTAGGGATCCCCACAGCAGAACTCCGGTCCGCTAATAATTGGCAGTAGATTTTTACGTGCCGAGTTGCCAGCTCTGACGCACAACCTTCAACGAAGGTACGCCCATTCACACATGTCTCCACACAGAAGATGCTCTAGCTGAGAATCGAACAGGACAACGTCTTACTGTGAGGCGACAACGCTACCGCAGCACCACCACCGCAGTCCCCGTATATATAGATAGATATATAAACAGATATATAAAACACACATCATTGATGTGCTATGGGCTTTAGAGCTAGCTAGCTTTAAACCCTTTCCACATTATGTTGTGTGCTGTGCATATGTAGGGCACACAATGTTGCTGAGCTAAATGTTTTAGCACATATTTTAGACTGTCTGCCTTTGTCTTGTGCACTCTCAGATAGAGGGGAAACAAAGCTATGTATAAGTTAATGCTTGTATTAAATTGTCTCCTCTGAGTTTTTTTCGTTGTGTGCATATGATGAGCACAAAGTGCTGTTGTGCTGGGTGTCTTGAGAATGCCTTAGGCTGTGTCAGTGAGGCCTTGTGTGACTTCATGACGAGAACTCCAGGATCTTAGTGTACACTTGGTGACTCAGATGTGAGTCTTATCTTATTAAGGATGCATATATAGAACACACAATACTGTTGTGCTGTATACCTTAACACATGCTAAGCTACTTCCTAAGTGTTGTTTGTGATATGTATCTCTAGGGTACATGGTGCTGTTATGTTGTGTATTTTATAAATATATTAGACTGTATATGAAACACACAATACAGTTGTGCTGCATGCCTTAGCATGTATTTTAGTGTGTGTTCTGAATGCTTTGTGTGCTGTGCTTGTAATGAGTCTGTGCCTTAACTCATTAATGCCATTAGCACTATTCACAATGTGGTGTTAATTACATAATTAGCACTAACTGTGTGAGACAACTTGTTTCAATTAAGATAATAGCCTTGAAAGGATGATCAAGAACAGCATTTTTCTTGTTGTAACTTAATTGAATTGCAGTGCTGAATTTGTAGTATTTGTTTCCATGATCTAGAACATTAAATTGGAGGAAATAACTTCAGCAGAACAAAACTCCCACAAGAGGGGAAAACATACTGGACCTGATCATCACCAACATGGGGACTCTGTGCTCCAGACCAGAAGTGTATCCCTCACTGGTAAGATCAGACCATAAACTAATCTCACTGGATATTCACATCCCGACCCCACCCCCTGCCCAGAAAACCACAGTGAAAAACTTCTCTAAAGCAAATTTCACACTCCTCAAAACCGAGGTGGAATCCTTCAAAACCTCCGGGCCTGTGGAAAATATGGCCCAGACCGCAGAATCCTTTATAAACGCATTCTATGAACACCTTCAGGAATGCATGGATCATGCGATCCCAAATAAAACCAAGACCCAGTCCTCCAAAGGCAGACGTCCTGTCTGGTGGACCCCAGCCATAAACAAACTATACAATAGAAAGAGGAAGCTACTAAATGATAGAGCAAAATCCCAAAAAGGGAAGGCATCACTGATCAGTATTAGCAAAAAACTACGGGCACTCATAAAATTGTCTAAGGCCAGCTTTGAGAGAAAAATTGCACAGGACACTAAGGATAATCACAAGGCTTTCTTTAGTTATGTTAGGAACCTGGGTGGTAATTCCCAGATATGCTCAGAATTAGTCCAAAATGACAAAAACCCACAGACATTGCCAACATCCTAGCTGACAGGTTCAGCGCAAACTTCTCCCCCCGCTCCCCACCAAAAGGGCTAATATCTATCCCAGCAGAGTGCTGCCCCCCTGACATCTCAGATGCTCAGGTAAGAGCTGCCCTCTCCAAAGCAAAAAACACAGCATCAATGGGACCAGACGATGTCCCGGGCTACGTCCTACATGAACTCCAAGAAGAGCTAAACCCAAACATAAAACTACTGTTCAATCTCAGCCTTACTACAGGATATGTGCCCAAAGAGTAGCAACAGTGGTCCCTCTCCATAAAGGTGGTGCCTCAACGGAGTCTGGAAACTATCGCCCCATAAGCCTGACTAGCTTGGTCTGCAAAGCTATGGAAAGGATCATCATGGACCTCATAAATAAAGATATTGGGGACCTACAGACACTGGATCCTACCCAGTTCGGCTTTGTTAAGGGCAGATCCTGCCTCTTAAACCTGGTTGATTTCTTTGAAACAGTCACTAAGGCCATTGACGAGGGGAAGGTGGTCCACACAGCCTACCTGGACCTCGCAAAAGCCTTCGATACAATACCCCACTCGGGCATTATAGATAAGCTCACCAGCTTAAATATAAACCCCTATGTCAGTAGATGGATTGCAAACTGGCTCAAGGACAGAACCCACATGGTTAGAATTGCTGGAGCCATGTCAGACTCCAAACCAGTTACAAGTGGTGTCCCACAAGGCTCAGTCCTGGGACCTCTCTTGTTTGGTATATATTTCTCGGAGGTACAGGCCAACACGGAAGGACTGTGGCTGACAAAGTTCGCAGATGACTGCAAACTGGGCGCCATAATCGACTCTCCAGCCGACACAAGCATCCTCCAAAAGGGCCTCATAGAAACAGACAACTGGTGCCAGAGCCATGGCCTCAAGCTAAATGCCAAAAGTGTATAGTCATCTCCTTTGGCAAAACAAAGTGCCCACAAATTACCACATAGGTGGTAATCCATTAAGTACAGAAGAAGTAATTAGGGACCTGGGGACCCAAGTTGATAGCAATCTCTCATTTGACAACCACGTGGCCAAAGTGGTTAGAAAAACATTTTATATAGCCCACCTAATCATGAAGGGATTCAGATCTAGATCAGGGGGGTTCATCGTGCCTCTTTACTCATCCCTCACCAGCCCCATAATTGAGTACAATGCCCCTTTTGGGATGTACCTTACCAGACACCTGCAGCAACTGGAAAGACCCCAAAAGTACCTCACCAAAAGGATCAAAGGGCTCAAACAGATGCCATATGCTGCCCGGTTAAAGAAACTCCAGCTCTACTCAGTGGCATACCGCCTGTTCAGAGGCGATCTGTGCCTGACGTATAAAGCCATGTCCACCCCTGAATTAATGGACATGCTGCACCTCAGAAAATCCAAATCCCATTGAGCTACGCTTCGAGACTTGAACCTCAGCACTGAAATAAATAGGACATGCTGGAGGGACAGATTCATAACCCAGAGGCTCCCTTCACTCTGGAATAAAATCCTAGTCCAGGTTAGGCAGAGTCCCTCATTGACTCTCTTCAAGAGGAATCTTGATGAGTGGATGGGAGATCGTAGGTTTACCCAGGGTATCACTTCTGTGTCACTGTTAGACAGAGGCACAGTATACTAACCTCGAAAAAGGGCATAGCAAAATAAATTTAAAATGGGTGGCGAAAGCCAAACACATTCTGGCTAGGCTTATAAATGCCCTAGGGCAGATAGCCTAGTATGAACCTATGAACCTATAAGAAATGCAAACCACTGCTTTTCTTTTTCAGCTGAAAAAATTTTCTCATATTTAATTTTCTTCTAACTCAGAGTTCCAAGTAATTATAATTCAGCCTGCCAGCAGTAAAGAATGTTACACTTAATTATCTGAATGCAAGTAGGCATTGAGTTAACGTATGTATAGAACTGCCACTTAGTGAGTGCCTTGTATGATGTATATATATCAAACACAGTTTGTTGTTGTGTATTTTTGTGTTTTAACACTATCTCATGAGTACCTTGTATGCTATAGGGTTTATATCACATAATCGAAACCCCAAAATATTGAACACCATAAGCTCAAACTTGGAATTTCGAAATGTGATATAATCGAAAGCTCAGAAAAGCAAATTTTTTCCCAGGGAAAAAATTTGCTGTTCCGAAAAAACACAACACAAGCACGTCAAAAAAAGTAATCCACACATATACACTTAAAATCCTACTTCTAACCCTACACTAAACCGTACATACACTACTATCTATCCACTTACCTTAACCCAAACCCTAACCCTAAGATCCGTAACTATCGCACACTCACCTTACCCGCTCCCTAACCCTGAGGTCCGTAACTATCGTACACTCACCTTACCCGCTCCCTAACCCTAAGGTCCCTAACTATCTCGCACTCACCTTACCCGCTCCCTAACCCTAAGGTCCCTAACTATCGCACACTCACCTTACCCGCTCCCTAACCTTAAGGTCCCTAACTATCCCATTCCCACACTCACCTTAACGCGGTCCGTTCGCACACTTACCTTAACCTGGTCCGTAACCTTCGCACCACAGTGGAGAAAATAGCGAAGTGGCAGAAACAGCCCACCTAGTTCTTTCTCTAGGAAAGAAGTCGATGTTCTGCAGCTTTGCTATTTTCAGAGTTCGCTGTTTTGGGTTCGATATTGTAACATTCAATGTTTTACTACTTCGATGTTATGATATACACCCCTGCTATATATATATATGGGTCTACTTTCATAGACCGAAGCGCCACTATACCGACACCCGGAAGACCGAGACGGAACGACCGAACAGGTAGGTTACCGAAAACGCGATATCCCGACGGCTGTGAGACCGACAACGGCAGCGTGTGAGCGCGATACGGTAAGTGTGCGAAAGTGACAGATGTAGTATTGGGGAGCGGACAGGTAAGTGTACGATACTGAGGGATTTTAGGATAGTGTGTGGAAAATGTGAGTGTGCGGTGGTGTCGGACTAAGGGTTCCGGTGAGGTAAGTGTGTGGAAGTGACGAGAGCTGTGTAGGGTAGTGTTAAGTGTGTTAGGGTTAGAATGCGGTGGAGTGAGTGTGCGATAGTGATGGGCTGAATGTTTTAGGGTGTGTTAAGTGAGTTAGGGTTAGGGTGCAGGTAGGGTGAGTGTGCGATAGTGACGGTGTTGGGTTTTAGGGTGTGTTAAGTGAGTTAGGGTTAGGGTGCGGGTTGGGTAAGTGTGCGGTAGTGTCGGACGTTAGGGTTAGGGTTTAAGTTAAGGTTAGTGGATATGTTGTTGTGTGCAATGTGTATTTGGCGTTTTTTGTGTCGGTGTTTTGGTGTTCGGTATGTTGAGTTGTCGGTGTGGTGTGTTGTCGGTTGTTTGGGGTGGGGAAAATGTGTGTCGGTGATTCGTACGTTCGGTCTATGAAAGTAGACCCATATATATATATATATATATATATATATATAGAGAGAGAGAGAGAGAGAGAGAGAGAGAGAGAGAGAGAGCAGTTTATCTACATCTCCTCAATACAAATGAACACATATTAGAATAGCTTAGGGTGAGAGAGTGGGACAGTGGGTAGCAGTGTCAACTCACAGCAGGTCGTTCTTCAGATCCCAGGGGTACAGGCTTCAGGCAGCCTGCTTCAGCCTCTGCCATTGATGTAGTAGAAAGGATATTCTGCCAGCCAGAGATGGAGTGGTTGGCACCAACAGGCATCCCCCTTATTGTCTGTGCCTGTAGACTTGCATCAGCCTGCTCCATGACAGCCCACTCCAAATTGGCCTCCAGACTATTATGGACCCAGGGTCCCCTGCCTCTTCCACTTGTCCCCCAGATTCTCTCAGCTTGGAAGGTCAGAGCAAGAGGCAGTGCAAGGGGAAGGACATGGATTCCCCGGATAAATTCTTCATTGAGGATACCAACCTGGAGGAAAAAGAGGGGTCCCCAAAATTCCTTCACGATGATGATGCATCTTTTGGCGACCTTATGAAGCTCCATCTCCAGAAGCGTTTATGTTTCTGGAGGCATTCAGGATGGGTGCATCCATGTCTTGGGTGGTTCCCCCTCCTTGACTTGGTGTCTCAGAGAGCCTGGAGGGAGACCAGTATGGTGAAACCAAGTCCCAAAAAGCCTGATGTCTTTTGGGCTCACTTGATGAGACTTCAGTGAGACATCATGTCTGAAGTGTCAAGAAGATACAACAGACTCCAGTGTCTTAAAAAACTCTGGAAACACAGTTGTCCATCTTGCAGTCTATTGCTAATGTGTCCATACTTCTGCATTCCAATATGGACAATGGCAGATCCCAGGCTGCTGGCACTAACATTGCCATACGTTGCCATGCTTGGATAAGATTGCATAACTTTGCAGACAGCTTCAAGGTGTCCTTCATTAATGCCACCTTTAATGGCTTTTCACTTTTTTGGACCTAAAGACACTTTGGCCAGGAGTGAGCAGGACAGTAAGATGCTGTTTGCCATCAGAGAGTGTTTTGCTACCCCCTCAATGGACCTTCTCTAGGAACTAGAAGTGAAAAAAAATCTCTTCTTTAGAAAAGCACATCAGTCTTTTCAACCCCCTCCCCCTTTGATGGTGTTTGGGCTAACCAGAATTGGCACCACCCTTGCAGCAGGGGTGGACTACAGAAGCAGGGCTTCCACAGAGCCTTTTCTAGGAGGCTTCTCAAGTGCCCCTGGAGGGTTGCCAAACTGTCCTACTTTGGGGGCAGTTGGAGGTTGCTTGGCTCTGCACCTGAATGCTTGGGAGGCCATCACCTTAGACACATGGGTGTTAAGAATCATATCCAGATGTTGCGTGATTCCTTTTTTATTTTTGGCAAAAAAAAAAAAAAACTTGTTCTGGATGTGCTACTCAGTCAGAGAAGGGATGCATCTATTGAAATCTAAAAGCTGTTAGTAAATTGAGTCACCAAGAGGACCCACCAAACAAACACATATCCTGGGTCTATTCCAGATTCTTTTTTTGCCCCAAAGAAGAACAAGGACCTTGTGCTAATTTTGGATTTAAGCAGATTGAATCACTTTGTGAAACAGACTAAAGTCAGGGCAGTCCATTTTACCTCCCTTGAATAAGGATGATTGGATGTGCTCAAACAACCTCAAGGACATTTACCAACATATGAAAATAGTGAGGTAGTCCATGAGGTATCTGTGCTTCTGGCTTGGACCCAGTCATTATCAGTTCAGAGTGCTGCCCTTTGGTCTGGACCCCCCCCCCAGATATTTGGTCTATAGTATGATGTCGAAAGACGAGTTCACCGAACACATCTTTATCGACATGTAAATATCGACCTTTTGAAATGTCGAATGGGCACTTCAACAAATTTTTTCCCAGGGGAAAAGATCGCTTGGCCATTTACAAACAAACCAAACTTTCAAACCCTACGTAGTGGGGGGGATGTGCCCCCCCACCCCCTAACTGAATATACCAGCTCTGAAATTGCACTACAGTGGCAAAAATGGCAGATCCCCAATGACAGCCAAACAAACCCCCCCCCCCCCCGGGAAAAAATTCACTGAAGTGGCTGTTCAGCATTTCAAAAGGACGATATTTAAGTGTCGATAAAGATGTGTTCGGTGAACTCGTCTTTCAACATTGTAATATAGTCCCCAGGTATTCACTAAGAACATGGCAGTCATGACAGACTGGCTCAGGCTGCAAGGTTTTCAGGTTTCCCTTACCTGGAGAATTGGCTTCTCACTGCCTACACAAAGGCATCGCCAGTAAGGGGCAGGGACTTGACTCCATTTGTGCCTTTCTTTGGGAATCACTGTAAACTGTCATAAATCTAGCCTTCAGCCAGTTCAGACTTTGGAGTTCATAAGCTACCAATTGAACACAGCATCTCAGATTGCAAAACCCTTGACTCTGAGTGTCTACACTTCATTCGCAGGCCAGTTCCTTACTAACTTACACGTTCTCAAACTCTTAGGTCACGTGTCTACAGCAGGCTGCTTAGTTCCCCTGGTGAGGTGCCACATGAGGTTATTGCAGTGGACATTAGCAGCACAGTGGTTCTTCTTTACTCACCCTGTAGAGTTTCCCATCCTACTGACAAAAGTCTGTCAAAATCAATCAAGTGGTAGTTGGAATTGCCCCTCCTAGCTGGATACTGTTTGTTCTTCCTCCCCTACAGGGTACGATCGTGACGGACACCTTCATGGGTGGGGGGTCATTTTGAAGGAAAGACTGTGCAGAGGATCTGGTCTGTGATCAAGGCGAATCTTCACATCAGTGTCTTGGAGATGAGGGCAGTCCTCCTTGGACTGCAGGCATTTAGGACTTTCTCCCTAAGGCTGTGTTCTGGTATCTCAACAAACGGGGAGGAACTCAATCTTACCCTTTTGGTTGGAAGGCCATGAGGGTTTGGAAATGGGCAATTTTGTCTGAACAGTTTGCGGTAGTAATGCATATCCTGGTGAAATCTAACATTTTGGCATATAATTTGAGCAGGAACATTCTTCTTCCTCATGAGTGTTTCCTCAGTCCGAGAGTTGCTGCTTGAATTTTTTGTTGCTGGAACTCTGTGTTGCAATTTGTTTGCCTCCCTATCCAACACCAAGTGAAGCAGTTGCTACACCTTACTTCCTCCACTAAGACAGTCTCCCAGGGAGCTCTTTTGTGTATGTATCCTCTGACTTTTTTGGTAATAAAGTTCTTCCAAAAGGCTGCCATTGCAGAGCAACTGTGATACTCAGTGCTCTTTTTTGGCACTGTCAGGTATGATTCCCCTTTCTCTGGCCTCTTCTGAGGTACCCTCTTTGAGTGCTGGGTCCTATTCCAGATCTGATAGTTCATATAGCAGGCTTGGACCTGCTCAATCTTCAGATGCTGAGGTTAACAGCATAGGTTCTCCAGTTCTTCTGATGGCCAGAGATCCCATCCTTTCATACAGAGAGATCTATATTTTGTCCTCTTCTCAAAAGTTATGTACTAGCAAAGTCTACACTAGCAAGTGGAGATGCTTTGCCTTTTGGGCTTCTTCTAAAGGCTTGGCCCCTTTTCAGTGCCTTTGGAGACCATCCTTGATTTTCTTGCTGACTTATTTCATTCAGGATCTCTTTAATCCACTATTAAAGTATAATTGGCAGATGTTTCTAACTTTCACATCGACAGAGATAGTATGCCCATGGCAGAGTTAAAGGTTTCAAAGGCTTTTTTCAGAGAAACCTTTTTATTGCAGTCTCCTGTTCGGGACACTGTCTCTCCATGGGAATTGGCTTTTATGCTTCACATGCTTGTTGGACCTTCTTTTGAGCCTTCGGCAATGGTTTCCCTGAAGCTGTTGTCTTATAAGACTCTGTTCCTAGTGGCTGTTATTTCAGTCAGGTATGTGCCAGAGCTACAGGCTTTTTTGTCAGTACTTCCATATTTGATTTCTCATAAAGACAGGGTCTCTCTCAGAAAGGGTCCTGCTTTTCTGCCTAATTCGGCATCAAGAAACAAAATCAATAATAATATTTGCTTAATTGTCTCAATGTTCATAGACAATTGAGATTTTATTTGGATAGACCCAAGTCCTTCAGAAAGTCTTATCGTCATCTTTTCAAAGGCCCAGTTGGGAAAGCCAGTGTCTAAGTCTACTCTATATAAGTGGCTCTATGATTGCATTTCATTTGGATACAGTTTGAAAAGGAAGGCTTTGCCTTGCAGACTGAAGGATCACTCTACTAGAGCTATAGCTTCCTCTACAGAGAACTGCTATGGATGACATTTATGCTGCTGCTACCTGGGTGGGTTCACACACCTTTGTGTCTCACTACAACTTGGATATCCAGTTGAAATCTAGAGCCTGCCTTGGTTCTACCATATGGCAGAATGTGCTGTTGTAGGACCTCCCTAAGGTGTAACGTGACTTGGGACTGTCCCACAGGTTGAGCCCAGATGGAAAAAACAACAAATGTTATGTACCTACAATAATGATAGATCCGTGTTGTTTGTTTCTGTCCAGTTCAACCATCCGTTCCACCTGCCCCTTCCTTTATTGTGTCTCTTTCGATCCTCAGACAACAAAGTTATGAAGGCGTCTTCTTTTCAGTTTGTTTGGGGGTTCTTAGTGTCATGTTCTAAGAATTAGCAGTGGAAGCTGTTTGAAGATGGGCAAACTCGATCTGAGGTAATTCTGTATAGTGCTAGGTATTATGGGTAGAGGAGGTGGAGCTCAAGGGCTAAAGTGTTTTGGAAATGGATGGTCTCTGATCTGAGTCAGATTCAATAACTTATAGGTTGAACCAGACAGAAAAAGATTTACCTTTATGTTAAGTTCATAACTTTTGTTTTTAACTCATGCTTATCCATATGTAAAGTCCAGAATTGCACATTTATTTTATTTTTAGTTGTAGTTCCAAGCTCTGAAATAAATAGCCTTTCCGTGGTGCTACTGCATTTCTTTTTTTATTCTCAGTTATAAATTTTTCCAGCAATTTAAAGCCTTTCAAATGTCACTTCACAAAAAAATTCAACCCCCAAATTAATTAATGCTTTTATGTTTAACGTTAAATCCAAAGTTGCAAAATAATACTATCCATAATGTCATACCTGTTCACACTGCTGTCACTTTTGCTTGTTATTACCACTGGCCGTCTTCTCTGTGGCTGTTGAGAAACTGCAGCTGTTTGTTTCCTCACACTTCTTCTCATTCTTCCTTGCCTTGCTGATCTGCATAACTTATTCTTTCTTGTAACAAAAGCCCTTTTGTAGAGGTAAACTCTGAAAACTGGTTATGCCACAGCTGAAAATACCTTCATGGTTTTTCCTTCACTAGCAGTTGTTTGTGTTTTCAATTTCTTGAATTTCTTCTTGTACAAAAACCTTATTACAGAGGTAAACCATGAAAACTGGCTACTCCACCAGCCAAGAATACCTACATTGTTTTCTTTTCCCCAGCAGTTGTTTGCGTTGCCAGTCTTTCAGTATGTTCATCATATTGATCACTGCTGCAGTAGCCTTAGCTATATGGGTTAGATCCTGCTAAGGGTATAACAGCCAGCTAGCTTCCCAAACTTCAGGGCATCTTCCACACACCTGAACTGTTAGGCAGCTTGCGCTGAGCTGACTAAAAGACACGTTTTGGCATAAAACCCTCCAAAGATTTATTGTTGCTAACTCCTCTGAAGCTTTCAAGGATTGAAAGTCAGCTTGCAGTGTTCTCTTGCTGGGCAATTAAGTTTCTTTTGGGGGAAAATAAACTTCTGTTTTCTTATTTGTATTGCTGTTTTATCACTTTCCTCTTCAGGAAAGTTATTTTAAAGCGTGGAGTGTTTGTCTAGAGACTGTAACATACTTTTCAATGGAGCACTCATATTACCTGTCAATTTAAAAGTGGTGTAAAGCAACTGAAAACATTTTTCTCTGTGGAAAAATTGCATTTATTTTACCTATATGGGTCTGGTTTAGTGTCTTAAACCTCATTCCCTCCAATAGAGCTCTTTTCAGTGTCCACCTTTAACTCCCAGTGGGTGTGGCTTTAGCCTTTAAAAAATGAAGTTATCACCTTACATTTCAAACAAATATATATCTCTGGAACCAAAAGTGTTATTAAAAACTATAAATGCAAAATATTCAGGATAAATTAATATTTACAATGGTGGCATTCATTCAGTTCAATTGTTTAAACTGGATTTTATAAATAAAAAATAAAGCAGTGAATATTAATTTTGTAATGTTGGATAAATAGCTTATAAGATCTTAATAACTACCAAGCAAGGCACATACTGCCATCAGGATTTTCTTCATGCAGCTGTCTTCTTTCGGCTGTTCCCATTACGGGTCGCCACAGCAGATCATCTGTTTCCATTGCTTGTCCTCTGCATCTTACTCTGTCACACCAACCACCTGCATGTCCTCTCTCACCACATCCATAAACCTTATCTTAGGCCTTCCTCTTTTCCTGTTATCAATGTTTCAGATGACAGTGGGAGGAAATTTCTCCTTCCCAGGTGGTTCTTCCTCATCCTGCATATCAGACTGTTTTATTTCCACGAGACCTTCATCACGTTGTTCCATGGAGTGACAGACCAAGTTCCTCCTTCCCAGGCGGGGAAGGGTTTTTATTCATGGATGTTCCTAGTGCCAAAGAAAGAAAATGCTTGGCAACCAGTTCTGAATCTTTCTATTCTAAACCTGATTGTAATAGTGCCTAAATTCTAAATAATGTTATTTCACAATCCATTACCTCTTATTCTTCTTTCTAGGTTCCTGTTAACAAGATGCTTATCATCACATCCCCATTCATCCAGACTTCATACATTTCTTAAGGTTTTGTATGTCTGGATCACATTATCAGTTTTTTGCCTTACTCTTTAGATTATCCAGTGCACCAAGAGTGTTCAGAAAGTGTGTAGCTCCAGCTGCATCTCATTGTAGGCTATAGGGTATCCACATATTTCCATAGTTAGATGACTTGTTTACCTTTGCAGAGTCTTTTTCAAAGTGTCAGGAATCTCTCTCTCTCTCTCTCTTTGGTTAGACATCTCTTACACAAGCTGGGATTCCAAGAGAACATTCAAACGTCCTTCTTGATTCCTTTAAACAGAATTTCATTCCTGGGATGTCAACTAGGCACCTCAGTGCAAAGAGCTTTTCTTCTACAGGAAGAATAGTAGATCTGTATCTAGATATATTTTTAAGGTTATCCATTCAGACTTCAGTCAATGTGAGGGAATACCACAGGATTTTGGGGCTCATGGCATCTATGATTCTCATGATAGCATTGGCAAGACTCTGCATGAGAAAGATAAAATGGTATCTGAAATTTCTTTGGCTCCAGCAGCAACACACTTTATCTTTTCAAATCCCAGTGCTGAGGTTTGTCAGAAGAGAAATCATTTGGTTGAGACAATAAATATCTTTAAATCCAGGTCTCTCTTTCTCACTCCCTGCTCCAAAGCAGTCAGTCACCACAGATGCCTTGGACTTTGTTTGTTGAGTAGTTTCAGGAAGGATAAAAGTACAGGAGTGTGGGACACCAAGGACAGACACAAGCACGTAAATATCAAGGAGATGCTTGCCCTGATCAAGATACTCAACTTTCTGAAACCATCTTTGGTTCCTGAGACATCTTCATGTGGTCACAGACAATACCATAGTCATGTGGTATTTCATCAAGGAGCAAGGGGTGTCCAGGTCCTACCTGCTTTAAGGACTAGCCACATTAGCTTGGGATATTGCTTCACAGATCAGTATTTTTCTGCAAGCATCCTACATTCCATCAAGCTGTGTTGCAGACAAGCTGAGCATGACCAGGACAGGCCCCTCATGAATGAAAACTAGATCAGGGGATATTCAAGGATTTGATCCATCTGTGGGGAGTTCCTCAAACAGACATCTTTTCCTCCTCTCTGAACAATTGACTGGCAAGATTATGTTTTAGGACTCCATACAAGAAGGCTTGGAAGACAACTGCTTTTTCTTTTCCATGGACAGGAATGTTCCTGTATGCTTTCCCACCCTTTCCACTAATATCCAGGGTACTTCTGAAAATTCAGAAGGAATCCCCCAAGATGATTGTGGTGACTCATTCTGGCCCAGGCAACCATGGTTCTCCCCTTCTTTTGGAAATGGCCAGGGGCAATTACCACAAGCTTCCTCACAGGCTGAATGTACTCACACAAGAACAGGGGTGTTTGATATACTCCAGCATCAGTCAACTTCAGTTGACTGCCTGTATGATAGGATCTTAATTCCTTTTAGGTACCTGTTTACTGAGGACATGTAGCAGGTATTAATGGAGGGAAGAAAGCTTGCTACTAGAAAGTCATATATTAGCAAATGGAAAAGGTTTTCTAGCTGTTGCCAAAAACATAACCAGCACCCATTCAGGGCTAGTTGTCTAGTTTTACAGTATTTGTATGAGTTACTGTCCTATGGCCTTTGTTATTCCTCTTACAAGATTAATTTATTAGCCATTTCAGCATATTTGTCTATAGATCCTCCGCTTTTAATGCATTTTCAAAATGTTTGTAAAAGGGGTTTTGCATACGAGGCTTCCATGAAAATGGTGGCCCCTCCTTAAGAACTTAATTTTGCATCAGAGAAGCTAACACTTGCCCATTTAAACCAGCTAACCTGTCTGCCTTGAGGTTCTTAACTAGGAAAGCAGTTTTACTGATTGCTCTGATCTCTGCAAGAAGCCCTCTCACACCACCTAGTAGCTCCAAACACTGCTTCACTTCCTCTCCTCCAAAGAGTGGGAGTCCTCTATTTATGTACAACCCCCCCTTTTTATTTACAATATATCTACCTAGTTATAAATGTACAATAGTCACCAAAAAATCCCAGCAGAAACATAGCAGAGGTATAGAAGCAGTATAAATTATTTCCTTTCAGTATATCTTAAATTGGCAATAGCAGATAATACCTGAGGCAGAACAATATCAAATTACCATAGTTGGCCAATATGTCCCATGTCTTCACTGTGGCTCAATCTTGGAGTTGGTATATTTAATTAGCAGGGGGTGTAAAAGGTGCAGGAGGGTGTTTGTTTTCTGTTTTCCTGCACAGCATAATTTTACGTATACAGTGTTGGCCAACTATGGCAATATGATGTAATGCAATTCACTGTTTTGGTAGTTTGCTGAATAGGACTTTCGATGTAAAGGGGTCTCATATTTACCACTACATAGTCTAAAATCTGATGAAATAAGTTTTCACTTTCTTTACAGTTAGTATAAGCATATAATTTTATAACTCTGTACACTTTTCCATTTTAAATCTACTGTGGTTAATGGTTAATCTTCTAATTTTGCTAAAGTTACATATAAAATCTTTACTGTATTTCTACAGAATATGGCTATTCCAGAACATCTCTAATGAACATCTCTTGTTTGTCTTTTTGGCTTTTCCCGGTTAGGGGTCGCCACAGCGGAACACCGGTCCGCTAGTGATTGGCAGTCAATTTTTTTTTATGGTGCCGAGTTGCTAGCCTGACGCCCAACCTTCAGCGAAGGCATGCCCATTCACGCATGTCTTTTGAACACCACTCGACCGCAGGGAGGACATGCAGACACCACACAGAAGGCACTCCAGTTGTGAATTGAACAGGAGAACATCTCGCTGTGAGGCACCGTGGCTTACCATCTGTAATGAACATCTCTAATTTCCTAAATTCCAGATTATCTTTCCTCCCCATAGTTTCTTAGATTGTAATGCTTCTTCATTTGTTAAGAATCTTGTCTCATCTAATATAATTACATCTACATCACATGTATCGCACCACTGCAAAATCCCTATTCTTCTTACGATATACTTAATACTATTCACATTTACAGAAAGCACTCTAAAATTTTCATTTTCCGTTTTCCTTAGATTCATAACTTTATAACTGATTACTAGGCTAGCTTTCTTAGTAGGTCATTCTAAGCCTAGCCAGTTTCCCTCCCAAAGGTGAGAAGCAAAACTGAACCTTGGGTCTGTGAGTCATACACCTTAACCATTATTCCAACCCCCAGTCATTAGCTGTATATACTTTTTTCATCCATTTCCTTTCTTTTTTGTACTTATCCCTTTAAATTTTCTTTTCTGTCTTTTACCCTTTTGTCATTTGAATTATTTTTTCTTTGACTGCCTCCCAATTTATGTTTTCTTCATTGCTTTTTTCTAAACCTTCTTCTATATCCTCTTTATTATTTTTCATCCAGACTTTCTGCTATTTCTACTACTTCTGTTTTTTTCATATTGTTCATTTTCTTCTCTTTTTCATTTTCTTTACTGTTATTTTCATTTTTGCAATCCATCCATAAATGTCCAATTTTGTTACATTTATAACATTTCGATTCACATTTGTGCATGTTGTCCAATTTCCTCACAGATATAATATTTTCTTTTATCATGGTTACTTATCAAATGTTCTTCTTTTCCATACAAAGAAAACATGGTTTGGGTTGTCCCCAGTATTTTAAAACACCCCTCCACATTTATGATGCTTGGTATATGTATCATTTTTTCTCTTTCTGTTTTTAACACAATATTATAAGCCCATCCACCAGTCCATAAACCCCTTTTATCATAAACTGTTGCAATATCCAGTACTGCTTTACATAAAGTTTTGAAATGTCCTTTCAAAGTCTGTCTTTCTACCTCTGTTTGAAATTGTACATGCATTTTCTCTTTTGTTGCCTGTTAACTACTTTTATCACATAAAAACTCCATGGGTTACAGTCTCTCTCTCTCTTTTTTTTTCTCTTTGTTAATAAAAATAAATGCTTTTACCTCATGTACTTTTACACCCAAAGGAGCTATTAAATTGTCCCACACTTCATATGTCCATTTCTTTGTCTTCTTTACTTTGAATCCTTCCATGTACATCAGTTTTTCATTTTCTTCTGACTTCTTTTTTGCTACTTCCTTTTTGCCTTCTTTTACTTTCTTAGGTTCATAGGTTGGTACTAGACTATCGGCCCCAGAGCCTATACAAGCCTAGCCATAACAATTCCCTGGATATTTCTTCCCACAATATTTACTTCCCTGGACCCCTGTCTGGCAGGGCGAATGACATGATCCTCGGGGTGAATTTCCTATCTCCCATCCAATCATTAAGGTTCCTTTTGAAGAGGGCTAAGGAGGAGCTCTGCTTCACATGTATGGGCAGTGTATTCCAGAGTATGGGGAGTCTCTGGGTCAGGAACCTATCCCTCCAGCATGTTTTGTTCATTGTGATGACAAGGTTTAGATCCCTGGAGTGTGTGGCTCTGAGGGATTGGGATTTCATTAAGTGGAGCATGTCGAACAGCTGAGGGTTTGACATGGCCTTGTATGCTAAGCAGAGATCGCCTCTGAGTAGACAATATGCCACAGAGTATAACTGGAATTTTTTTAGACGGTCAGCATATGGCATCTGCTTTAGGCCTGTGATTCTTTTAGTGAGGTATTTCTGCGGCCTTTCCAGCTGTTGCAGATGTCTTGTGAGGTGCATACCAAATGGGGCGTTATACTCTATAATGGGTCTAATGAGGAATGAGTACAGTGGGACAATGACCTCCTTTTTCCTGGATGAAAAGCCCTTAGTGATGAGGTGTGCCACATAGAAGGATTTCCTGACTGTTGTGGCGATGTGGTTATCGAAGGTGAGACCACTGTCCACCTGTGTCCCTAAGTCTCTCAACATACTTTCGGTGTTTAGTGTACTGCCACCTATGTGGTAATTCATGGGTACATGTTTTTTCCCAAAGGGGATAACTATACATTTCTTGGCATTAAGCTTAAGCCCATGGCTCTGGCACCAAGCATTTGTTTCTGTAAGACCCTTTTGTAGAATATCCACATCATTTGGGGATTCAATAATGGCTGCCAGTTTGCAGTCATCTGCAAACTTTGTTAGCCAGAGTCCCTTAGTGTTGGCCTGTACTTCAGTGAAGTAGATGCCAAACAAGAGTGGTCCCAGGACTGAACCCGGAGGTACTCCACTTCTGTGCATATATTTTCTTTTTCATCTCACCACTATTCTTCAGGATTGTCTCTCCATCTTCTTTTTGTATTTTCAGCCATAATGTCCCACCAGGAAAAATCTCCTTCATTTTATGACTAACTCCACATCACCATTTTTTTAAGTACATCATCCTGCAACCCTCCAGACTGGATTGTAATTATACATCCATCATTTGCTGACTCATCTCCAGCAAACAGATTTCTTTGAAACATCTGTTCAGAATCTTGCACACATTCTCCGGTCCCAATATTTGCTTTCTCATCTGTTTCCCTTAGCACTCTGTTATCCCCTTCTCTCTCCATCTGCTTCCCTGTTTCTCTGGGTTAGCTCTGCACCTGGAATGGAAACAGGAAGTGCTACTCCAAAATGGTTTCCAATCACAGCAATCATGAGTAGGGGAAATTCCCTGATACCTTGACCAAATTTCCCCTAGTAGTATATATGCCACCTTGGGTCTCCCTTGAAAAGAAGCCACTAGCCTAGTGGGACAAACCTGGACAACAAAGGATAAATAAGTACATGGAGGTTTTGTGAGAGAGAAATATGGCAGTAAAATCGGAAGCAATGAAAAGGGAAGGCGATGGGATGGGAATAAGAAGGAAGTGAGTGGTGGCAATGTGTAAAATAGAGATGAAAGAGGAAGAGAAGAGGGGAAGAAAGAGGACAGAGATGGTTGAATAGTCAGCAACTTTTTGCAATGTGTTTACATTAGTAGAGTGATAGCAGAGTGTAGGAATAATTTTATTTTTCAATGTTATTTATTTATTTCTTTATTCAAGGGTATCAAAGCAAATGTACTGTGAGCTTTTTTTGAGATATGTTCTGAATTGTTTCATGAATTTTTGAAGGTTAGGCTAAGTCCGAATGTTTTCCAGAGATGAGCTCCAGGCTGTTGGTCCAAGTTTGACAAGTGAATTTTTGACCTTAGTCAACATGAATGATGATCTAGCTAGAAGAATGTCATTGGAGTTTTACAGGAATAGGATGCGCTTCTAAAAGAAGCATGTTTTTAGGGGGGATCGGGTTTTCACAGCACTGATTAACTTATAAATCAATGTGTTGAGGAGGAGGGATAGCCTGGAGTGGACTGGGAGCCAACTGAATTTTTGAGATAGTGAGACAGTGATGTTCATTTTGAGAGACGAGGAGAACAAATCTGAGAATTTTATTTTTTGTTGTTTTATTTCTGTGATGTAATTCATAAGATATGTGCTCATGCTTATTATAATACAAACTAATGTAAGAAATAAAAGTAAGGATGGCCTTCACCTATTAAAAGGGAAGCAGAGGCTCCCTTGAATAACTAGGAAATGAGTTTGGGTAATCCAGGCAATAACCTCCAACTTAGTGGGTGCACAGTGCTGCTTTGTTGTTTGCCTTAATACATGTTTTATTCTGTAAGCAGGGTAATTTATTCCCTACACATATGCTTGGAATACAGATATATTGCTTTCTGCCCTACTAAAGCTAGAGACGTCTGATTGGCTTAGTGGTGTTGTGGGATAAAGCCCTTTCTGTGACCCAGTCAACCTATGTTTAATTGGGCATAGAAAGATAGACAAATGTGATATTCTTCTTAGTTTCCCTGGTGGTTTTCAACCATTGCTCTGTCAAAATGGGAATCATCAAATCAGTTTCATCGATTTCTCATGAGCTGATATTATCAATCTTCATTTTATCCTTGACAGATGGGTTCGGTTCCAATCTCGGAACTGACTCGGCCATTACTACAGCTTGCGGCAGCCAAAGACTCTCGGGCTTCACCTATACCCAGAATCCCTCTCTCTCAATTACCACCGATCTCATTTGCCACTTTCTGAAAATGGTCATGTCTAGCAAGTACTTTCGAGCACTAGTGGGTATAGGTAAATTTTTCTCCTTTTTCTTATAGTTTTTCTATCTTGTTTCCTCTTTTCCTGTTCTTGTTATGTTGCCAATAGTTTCCCTCCCCTCTCTCTGTTTTAGTCTTTTATTGCCCTGTACACACTTCTGTATATCTAAACTATCATCGTTGATAGTCTCTCTTCCCTATTTTTCCTTCTATCCTAAAATATAAAAAATACAAGTAAAAATTATATCTTTTTTGCTCTCGCTTTCCCTTTTTTGTTTGTGTGGGATGAGATTTGTTTAGCAGATTTATCTGTTTTTCCCTGTTGACAGGGCTGAGAAGGGTAAAGGCCCCTTTGGCTTCAAAAAATACCAGAAGTGTGGCCATAAAATTCCCTCTTCAGACTTTAATTTACTGTATGTGTATTGTCTTGGTCCTTACCATTTACAAGAAGATTGTAGCATCGGCCATGCCTTCAGCCACTGCGCTTTAGCAGAAAGGCAGAACAAAGTTATTTTCAAAGGATTTCTTCCTTCAGCCTTTGGTGAAGCCTTATCCACTGGAGATAAAGCCAAGACAGATGTTTTTTCTCCTTTTTCTTCATCCTCTGTCGAAAAATTAAAGAAAATAAGTCTTTCAGTTCTGACCTCTCCATCAGTTTTGAAACCCCAAAAATTGAAGACCTTGGCTCCGACATTTCCCACGGAACCGAATGCCTCTGCTGTTGACACTCCAGTGCCAATGTGCATTCCAGCATCTACTGCAATTTCGAGCCCTTCGACATCAAAGGCCTAGGTACAGAAAGTGACTGCTGCTTTACCAGACAAGGCTAAATTGCCTAGAACTATCTACTGTCCCTCTGTTGATCCCTTTATTGGGGAGCTTCCAGAGGTATTCTTGCAGAGGCCTAAGTCCCCTTCCATGTTGTCCATCTGTTTCACCAAAAGCCTTTCAGAACTCAACATGGAGAGGCTAGTGAATAACATTTTATGGGCTAGAAGGCTTTCAGGACTCTGTTTGGTACTGACCCTTTTGGGTATTGGTGCCTAAACGTCTTTTATGCCATTAACTACTCCTCCTCTAACCTCCTCAGAGGTCTGAGAGTCCTTTGACCTGGAACACCCAGCACCAACTGTACCAGCTCCAGAGTTGTTAGCTTCTTCAGAGCTGTAGTTACCCTGAGCTCTTCGGTTGTTTCTGAACTGGAGACCTCCCAGAGCTGTGGCTATCCTGTCAGGTCCAGGAGACAGGTCTCGACTCCCGGTTTTTAGAGCCATCCCTGCTCCTCTGAGCTTTGGCTCAAGTTAGTTCGGATCTGGCTTCAGTCTCGGGGGTTGGTTCTTTGAAGCAGGGAGTGACACCAGTTTTGAGGCAGTCCTTCTTGGTTCCGGGCTCCCTTCCCTCTTCAGGAGGACTGGCCTTTGAGGTTATGCAGTGGGCCCTCTCTGTTGTAGAGAATCGGTTAATGCCTTTCCCTTTCACCTGAGGACATGTACCTCCCTCTAGTTCTGTTATTCCTATTACCTTTCCACTGGAACAGCAGGTGCTCAAGCTTCAGGTATCACAGGCACAGGTACTGTCATCTTCTGATACCTTTCCAGACTATCCGCCTGAGGAGGTCCCTCAGAAGAAGAAGTGCAAGAGGAAACACTTGGGATTCCCCTCTGTCAGTCACCAAAGGGACAGATTTCGATGAGGGGGAAGGATCCCCACAGTCACCCCTTGAAGATGTCTCATTTGGAGACTTCTTGGAAATTTTAAAACAGAGGGATGGCTGGAAATCCCAAAACCCTTACTCTGAGGAATCTGTTTACCTGCAGACTTTCGGCCCCCACCTGTCTTCCTCTTGGGTAATTCTGCCTGCTGATGAACTCATTCAGTTGATTTCTCAGTGGGCATGGAAGGCTGCAGACACCATCAAGCCCATCCCCAAAAGACCAGACAAGATTCTTTCTGGTCCAGAAGACAAGCAGTTTTGTGATAAGGGGTTGGCTGTAGATGCTATGGTCATAGCGGCAGCCACTAAAAAGGAACTTGCTGAGGAGAGTTCTTCTGTTCATCCACCCAATAGAGTGTCAGGCCATGGACAGGTTTGGGAAGTAGGTCTATGCTTTATCGACCTTCGCCATAAGGTTTTTGAATTTTTTAGCCCATTTCACCAGACTCCAATGGGATCTGATTAAAGAGTTGTCAGACACCCTGGCAGGAGTTGTAGCTGAGGGAGTCCAGGGGAAAGTGGCTTCCCAGTCAGTCACCCTGGAGTCTGTCTCCATTTTGTCCATGAGGGTGATTGCCCATACAGCTGAAGAGACATCTAGAGCAATGGGTACAGGCGTAGCTATAAGGAGACACGCCTGGATGTGCCTATGTGACTTTGCAGAACCATTAGTCTTCTTTCATCAATGCTCCTTTTGATGGAACATCCTTGTTTGGCCCTAAAGTAAAAGAGACTTTACCCAGGTGTGAGAAGGATGGTAAGGCCCTTTTATGCTGTGTGTGTATGTTTCTTCACCCCCCAAGGTCCTTTTCTAGGAACCAGAGGAGCAGTGGAAAAATGTGGTTCAAGAAATCACAAGGGCCTTTCCAAGATATGTGGAGAGAGTACCCCCAAGGGCAGAGGGGGAAACCAAAATAGAAGACGCTGTCCTCGTGGCAGGAGTGGTCCGCAAAACTAGGGCTTCAGGGAGTCTTTTCCAGGCAAGCCCTTTCAGTGTTCCTGAAGGGAAGCCCTATTGTCTTCCTCTGGAGGCAGTCGGGGGACGCTTATCCTTGCAACTAAATTCCTGGCTAAACATAAGAAAAGATTCCTGGGTGCAACGGATCATATCCAGAGATTATATCATTCCCTTTTCTCAACCTTTCTCCCATTCAAAAGAAAATGCTTGATGTTCCACCCAATCAGAGGGATTCATCAGTGCAAGAAATACAGAAACTGCCGGACAAACGAGTCATCCAACAAGTCCCGCTAGATGAAGAAAGATCTGGAACCTACTCAAGATTCTTTTTAGTGCTGAAAAAGACAGGGGACTGAAGACCAATTTTGTATCTCAGTGTGCTGAACAAGTCTGTTCAACAAATAAACTTCCAGATGGTCACAGTACAATCTAGTCTTCCCATTCTAAAGAAAGATGACTGGATTTGCTCAATAGACCTTTAGGATGTGTATTACCATATAAAAATGGACAAACGCTCCAGAGGGTTTCTCAGCTTCTGGCTTGGAGCCAGTCATTACCAATTCAGAGTACTGCCCTTTGGACTCACCACAGCCCCCACAGTGTTCACCAAATGCATGGCAGTAGTAGAAGGTCACTTGAGACTGCAAGGATTATGAGTGTTTCCTTAATTGGACGACTGGCTCATAACCACTTCGACCAAGTATCAATTAATAGTAGCCAGGGACTACACCCTCGACGCCTGTGCCCATCTGGGGATTACCGCCACACTAGAAAAGTCACATTTAATCCCAACACAAAATTTAGATTTCATAGGGGCAGTACTGAATACTCAAACAACAATAGCATCTCTTCTCCCAGAATGACATCAGAGAATTGTAGTTAAAGTTCAAAAGTTAATTCACAGGAGAAGGTTCCAGCACAATTAGTCTTAAGATCTAGGATTCATGGCAGCTTCCATAACTCTAGTCCCATTAGCCAGGTTACATTTGAGAGTTCTGCAATGGCTACTAGCTTCCCAGTAGGCTATCCTTCACCAACCAGTGTCGGACATCAACCATTGCAAAATGGACCTTCTTTAGTGGATGCATTCTGAGCAGATTCTTCGCAGTTGTCCCTTTGTTTTCCAGATCCCATGGCCATAGTGAGCACGGACTCCCAGATAGGGTGGGGGGGCATTATCTGGGCAAGACGGTCCAAGGCACTTGGTCCCCTTTAGAGGCCAACTTCCACATCAGTGTCCTGGAGATAAGAGTGGTACTTCTTGCGTTGCAGGCCTTTCAGACAACACTTCTTCAGGGGACTATTGCAGTTCAAATGGACAATATGTCAGTGGTTTGCTACCTCAACCAACAGGGAGGAACCAAGTCGTACCTCATTTGTTGAGAAGCCCTCAGAGTGTGGCAGTGGGTGACCTCATCCAACCACTTTCTGATAGCAATGCACATTCTGGAGTTCCAACATGATTGCAGACGAGATGAGTAGATGTATCCTTCAGCCTCACGAGTGGTCTCTCAGTCCAGAAGTGATGAAAATGATATTCCATCATTCGGGTCAACCTTGCTGTGACCTGTTTGCCTCTCCTCTAAACAATAAATGCCACAATTACTTTGCTCTGATTCCTCCTCCTTGAAGGTCACCCAGGCCTGCTGTCCTCCATGATTGGCCCCCCCGGTCTACTGTATGCCTTTCCCCTGGTACCTGTAATCCCCATATTCTTAGAGAAAGCACTCAGGTTGAAGAGTACAGTAATCCTCATTGCCCCCTTTTGGCCTCAACAGATTTGGTTCCCCTTTCTTTGGCCTTACTTGATTCTTCAGCCTTGGATTCTGGACCCAGTGCCAGATCTCCTGTCCTGCCCAGATGGCCATGTTCACCCAAACATTTCGACCCTCAAGCTGAACGCGTGCTTTCTCCAAATCCACTAGTTGCCAGGTATCTTAATATGTCCTGTCCAGTACATCACATCCTTTTATCAGCTCATAAATCTTCTACTAGAAAACTGTATTTAAGTAAGTGGAACAGATTTACTGTTTGGGCTCATGAAAAACAAATTGACTCTTTCTCTGCTTCAGTTGAGCATGTTTTAGATTTCATAGCATCCCTGTTCATTGCTGGAGCCTCTTCATCCACCATCAAACTACAATTGGCTGCGAGTTCTAATTTTCACAGTGGTTTAGAAGAACGTTTGTTTAGCCTCTCACAGGCTTTGTAAATCATTCTTAAGAGGCAATCTTTTGTTAAAAACCACTGTATAAAGATCCAACTCCTCCTTGGGACTTGAATTTAGTACTGCAGGCTGTAATACATTTCTCTTTTGAACCCTCTGCAGAATGTGATCTGTAGTTTCTATCTTGGATGACACTCTTTTTGGTAGCCATTACTTCAGACAGAAGAATTTCAGAAATCCAGAACTTATCATCCGAACCTCCTTAACTAGTCTTCCATAAAGATAGGATATCTTTACGAAAAACCTTGCCCAACATAGTGGCAGACAGACAAGCAGAAATTATAGTAATAGTAATAATATACATAATAGTCAGAGACCAGATGTGTGTCCGTAATATGAAGCCAGCCATGGAGGTTTCAATCCACTAAGAGTTTCAGGATGGAGGAACAGGGGGGGGGGGGATGTCATGGATTATTGAAAATGGATAACACAGATGGAACGTTATGGTAAGACATAACTTCTTTATCTGATGTTGTCAATCTACCCTCAATCCTTGACTGTGGGACAGAGTCCCCAGCTACGTTAGTCTTGGGAGGTCTTATGGAACAATATTCCTAAGCACCATTGAACCAAATGATGACCGTCCCCTCGAGACCTGATCCAATTTGTAATGAGTGATAAAAGTATGTGGAGAAGACCAAATGGCAGCTATGCAAATGTCATCCAAGGATGCTCTGGCATGAAAAACTGCAGAAGTTGCCACTGCTCTGGTTGAATGGGCTTTAACTGGGTGTGGTAGTTGGAGCCTTTTCAAATGAGAAATAAAAGTAATACAGTCTCTAAGCCATTTTGCTAAGATAACCTTTGAAACTGGATTACCTAGAGATAGGGAAAAAAATGCAACAGATGATCAGATTTTCTGAAATCCTTTGTTCTGTGAAGGTAAAAACGTAGATGTCTGTGGATGTCTAACAAATGAAAGGAATACTCCCCTTTGGTGGTAAAATTAGGGAAGAAGACTGGCAATTGAAGTGTCTGATTTATATTAGCTTCTGAAATCACCTTTGGTAAAAAAAGATGTATTGTTCCTAAGTGCAACTGTCCTTGTGGAATATTAAGTATGGAGGTTTGCAGGATAAGGTCTGAAGTTCAGCTACTCTTCTGGCAGATGTAATAGCTACTTAAAAAAAGTTTTCTAAGATAAAAACTTTAAGTCATAAGTCACTGATGGCTCAAAGGGGGACAAAGTAAGGGACTGTAGGACTAATGTTAAATCCTAAGGAGGAATTGGTTCTTTTAATGGGGGTCTTAACATCAGGAGTCCCTTTAAGAATGCTTTGCAGAGTTTGTGTGATATTAAAGGTGAGCCATCAAATCCCATATGAAAGTCCAAGACTGCTGCTAGATAAACTTTAATTGTTGATGCAGAGGAACCAGATTGATAGAGGTTAACTAAGAAATACAAAACCTTATGAACCGGGTTTGAATAAGGATCAAGTTTGTTGTTAAGGGCCCAGTTCGCAAATTTTTCACATTTACTTTGGTAAAGTTTCCTAGATGAAGGTTTGTGAGGAGTCACATTTATTTGTCAGACAGGAGAGGATAGGGAAGGATGCCTGGTGCAATCATGGGAATTGGAGAAGCCATGCAGTGAGCTTGAGATGTTGAGGATTCGGATGAATCATGTCTTCCAGATGAAACAGCAGATCTGGAGCAGGGTCTAGAATCCATGACTTCCAAAAAAGGTGAGGCCAAAGGAGGGGACCAAACCCGTCGAGGCCAAAAAAGAGCAATGAGGATTACTGAGCTCACTGTCTTCTTGGCTTTCTTTAGAAATTGCGATATCAAGGGAGTTGGAGAAAAGGCATAGAGAAGATCAGGGGGGCCAATCATGAAGGAGAGCATCTCTGGGTAATTTCCCTGGCGGGGGAATTAGGGGAAAAGTAACTTCTGCACTAGTTGTCCATGGGAGAGGCAAAGAGATCACAGCAAGGTTGGCCCCAGTGATGAAAAATCTTGTTCGCCACTACAGGACTGAGAGACCACTTATGAGGCATGAGAATATTTCTGCTCACCTTGTCCACTATCACGTTGGAGCTCCTCGAAATGTGCATTGCTATGAGAAAGCATTTGGAAGAAATCGTCCATTGCCAAACTCTGAGGGCTTCTCAACACAGTGGGTAAGATTTGATTATCCCTTGCTTGTTGATATACCAAACTACTGACATGTTGTCCATTTGAATTGCTACTGTTCCCAGAGGAAGAACATCCTGGAATGTTTGCAATGCTAAGAGCACTGCCCTCATCTTCAGAACATTGATGTTTAAGTTGGCCTCTAGTTGGGACCACGTTGCTTGGACTGACCTTCCCAGATAGTGCCCCTCCCCCATCTGGGAAGCATCCGTGGCCACTATGGTTTGGGGTTGTTGAAGAATGAAAGGTCGCCCCAAGAGAATCTGATTGGAATGGAGCCACCACGAAATATCCAGTTTGCAGCAGTTGGTAATTACAATCAGATAAGACACTGGTTGATAAACTGGGAGGCAAGTAACCATTGCAGGATTTGCATGTGATATCTTGCTAAGGGGACAAGAGTTATTGCTGCTGCCATTGTGCTTTTAGGACTAATTTTGCTGGCACTCTGTTGTTTCTTAGAATTTGAGAGACTTGGAATCTGATGCATTGCAGTCTTTCTGGATGAAGAGAAGTAATTCCTGTGACAGTATCTAAGCAGGCTCTGATGAAGTCTAACTGCTGAAAAGGTTATAGGCTTGACCTTTCAAAATGTATTGCTATGCCTAGAGATGTACAGAGGCGTACAGTGTAATCTGTTGCTCGTTGTAACTGATGCCTGGTGGTAGCGGTAAGGATCCAGTCGTCAAGGTATGGAAAAACTCGAAAGTCCTGCAGTCTGAGATGAGCTGCAACCACTGCCATGCATTTGGTGAACACCCTGGGGGCTTTGGTGAGTCCAAAGGGCAGTGCTCTGAATTGGAAATGACTGACTCCCAGCTGGAAGCACAGGAACCTCCTGGAGCACTGGTCCATGTTTATATGCGAATAGGCATCCTGGAGGTCTACTGAGCATATCCAATTGCCTTTTTCCAAGAATGGAAGTATCGACTGTACCGAGACCATCCAGAATTTGGTTTTCTGGACTGCCTTGTTGAACTGGCTGAGATCCAAGATGGGTCTCCAGTCCCCTGTTTTTTTGGGAACTAAAAATAATCTTGAGTAAAACCCGGATCTTGTTTGGTCTGGTGAGACTTTTTGGATGACTCTTTTATACAGCAGTTTTTGAATTTCTATGACTGCTGCTTCCCTTTGACTGGGTAGAACATCTGTGAGTTTTTTCTGGGTTATTGGGGGTAATGATAGTGGAATTTTGTAACCTCTGGATATTATTCCCTGCACCCATTTGTCCATAGTTAATATTTGCCAGGTAGATTGGTGCAGAGAAAGTCATCCCTCGACTGCCTCCAGAGGAGGGCAGTCAGGCCCCCATTCAGGGTTGCTGATAGGAAGTACCAGAGAAAATTCTCTGGACCCCTGATTTTGCTGTCCATTTCTGCCAACGGGGCGATGTCTTGCATTACTTCCCCCTATGCCCTGGGAAAAGTCTTTGCTATGTGAATCTTGGAAAGGCCCTTGGATTTTTTAAACCATAGTCTCCCACTTCTCTGGTTCCTAGAGTAAGGCCACTGATGAGTGGAGAAACGTACTCCAACAGCAGAAAGGGTCTTGCCATCTTTCTCACATCTGGTTAAAGTATCTATTACCCTGAGACCAAAAAGGGTAGATCTGTCAAAAGGAGCGTTGACGAGTAACACTTTAAATGGCTCCACTAGACCCAGAAATGGCCTCTTCAAAATCAGATTTTAAAAGTCCCTTAAGTATCAATTTGTTCATATGTTCAGTAAGTGTACGGGTAGAAAAACCATGACAAATTGATCAACTTTCTTGTAAGTGGACTTTCCCCAAACAATAGACACAATGGGTATGCCCGTCAGAGTTAGGCATTTTACCCTGGAATTTCTGGCACCTTTTAAATCTAGAGGTGCCTTTAGAGGATTTATCTGGAGAAGAATAACAACCACAGGCAACAGTACCAAGGATTTATTGCGAAAACTTTAAAACCTCGGCTCTCCCACGTCAGAAGGGAAGTTATAAAAAACAGCTTTCTGTCTCGTTTGCCTCCTCTGAGGGTATGGCCTGCACTACGGGTTCTGAACAGGATTCTAGATCCTTTCCTCCACTTCCACCTGCGCAAGAACCAGAACAGCATCAACAATGTTTTTGTTCACATGGGGATGAAAGAAGTAACAGGGAAAGAGGGACTAATGCTTTTGTATCAGCAGGTGAAGGACAATTTAGACAAACACATAAAAAAGGTAGATGGCAGTAATGCCAGGAATGATGATGTATCATTAATTGTCAATTTGTCAGGTATTTCATTAACAAATGAACAATGTGATGTTTTAAATTTGGGGTTCACATTTGTGCCAACAGTTTTTCCTTGCTGGCATGTTTTGGAGTAAGAGTTATTTCGTTTTTCTCGTAAGTTGCAGCTTAAATGCTATTTCAACTCAACTATGTTGAATAGTGATGTGAATCTCACTAACGATGAGTTGTTTTATTCTTGTGAATCTAACTTTGAAGATGAATTTGATACAGACAATAATGAGAATGTGAATGCTTATTGTTTATTGGACACCTCTAAGATTGTGTTTAAAAGTTGCTTTATACCGCCATGTAATAATGAAAGTGTTAAGAATTGTATGGCTATGTTACGTTTTTCTTTGGAACAGCTATTTAAGCAATTTTGTAATAGCAATAAGAATAAGTGTTACAACTTAATTAAATCTTAGTGGGTGGCTCTTAAAGAACTGTCTAGAAGGAAAGAGCTGGTAATTAAATCAGTCGACAAAGGTAATAAAATTGTAGTGTTACATTTCTCTCAGTACATACAAATTGTTACCAACATTTAGATAATACAGCTGTCTATAAAATTGTTGATATTAATGTTTATTACAATGCTATGGAGCAATTCTCTTTGTTATTAGCAAAAGGTATTAGGTTGGGATATCTTACTAAGGAGGATGTAAGTAAGAAATTGAACCTGGAGGGTTATGCTATGGCAACATTTTATTGTTTGCCAAAAATTCATAAAAATATGCATAACCCTCCAGGGCGACTGATTGTGGCAGCAACAAAATATTTTCTTCACAACATTGGACTTGTACTGCATAATTTTCTTTTACCTTTTGTGCAAAATATGAATTATATTCAAGATACTTTTGATTTTTTACAAAAGATTTATGTGGTTAAATGGAATTCTAAAATGTACTGGATTACTATGGACGTTACTAGTCTATATACAAATATTAGACATCATGATGGTATAAAGGCACTTTATTCAATATTACAGGATAGTCCTTTATCTAATTATGTTATAGAGTTGTTGGACTTTTGTGTGACTAATAATTATTCCTTTCAGTGATCAAATTTTTCATCAGCTACAGGGAACTGCCATGGGGGCTCCTTTTGCACCGGCCTATGCAAATCTGCTCATGGCAGTGTTTGAAAAAGAGTACATCTATAAACATGACTTTTATAATAGACATGTTTTGCACTATTATAGATATATTGATGATTTGGTTTTTATTTGTCAGGATGGTATGGATAAACTACATGATTTTGTTCAAGATTTACATAGTAATATTTATAAGTTGTCATTTGATGGCTTGCAGTTGGGCAGGGAAATTGATTTTTTGGATTGTTCATTTAATAGGTTTGGATAATGGAAAGTTTGTGATGGAGGGCAATTTTTATATGGCACTAGTTGCCACCCTCCCCACCTAATTCGCTCTCTGCCATATGGAGGATTCTTACGTTTGTATAGAATTTGTAATAATTTTGAGGATTTAGGCAGAGAGTTGTTACAGACTGCGTTAATGTTTATATGTAGAGGTTATGATGTTAATATTATTTATGATGCTTTGGACAAAATATTTTTGAGTAAAAATAATTCTAGCTGGTGGAACAATATAGATAGATGTTGTCAGGATGCTGGGGATTCCCTGGATAAATTTTATTATGTTATAACTTATAATGTCTTAAGTGAGGAAATATTTAAACAGGTCAAATATTTTTGGAAATTCCTAATTAAGGAAGAAAATCTGTGGAAAATGTTTTGTAAATATCCTATAGCATCATATAAAAAGGGACTTAGCTTGGCTGATTGCTTAATTCCTATTTTGTTGTTCCTGAAGAAAATATTGGTGTTGGTGTTAGGTGCTGTAGCACCTTTCCCTGTGGCAAATGTAATATTTGTGAACATGTAGTTACTGGTTTTCACAATATAAATAATATTAAATTTGAATTAATGGACTCCTTTTCGTGTGCAATGGAAGGAATTATTTATACCCTCCGTTGTCCTTGTAACATGGTGTACATTGGTGAGACTAAAAGAGCCTTTAGAATATGAGTGCAGGAACATGTTCGTGATATTAAAAAAACAAAAAGAAGAAAGCTCAATAGCTGCTCATTTTAGGGAATGTCATGATTGCAACTATAAAGTATTACAAGCCACTGTTTTAGAAAAAGATTTTATTAAAGTAGGGGATATTGCTCTGTTGAAACAGAAATTATTTAAAGAATCAATTTTTATTTTAAAATATAATACTCTTGCTCCATATGGTCTTAATGCTGAAGTCAATTGGAGATATTTAGTCTAAATGACTCTTAATTGTTTTCTTAATGATTTTATTGCCTTGTTAATATGTGTATATAAAGGGGGATGTTTTCTTATGTATTTCACTTCTTGAAAGCTGTGAGAGCCAAGGCGCTAAAGTTTTGGTGATAAATCCTTGGTACTGTTGCCTGTGGTTGTTATTCTTCTAATTTTGGTTCCCCTTTTGTGTGGCTGTTGTAGAGTTAGCTGGAGAAACTTGTTTTTTAGCCATAATGCTAACAGTCTCGCACACACAGGTTGGCAGAAAAGGACAGAAATGAAGATTTTTTTTTTTTTTAAGAAGAGAATAAGAAGAAAAGGGGTAGGAAATACCAACAATGGTATTTAAGATGTACCTTAAAAAAAGGGATGGACCAACAGTGGTACTTGAGGAACTACCAACGGTAGTATGGAAAGTTGGAAAAATACACACTCATACTAAGGTGAAGCTAAAACGATTGGAGCTGGTAGACAGTAAGAGAGCTATTAGGAAGAGAAAACAAGAAAAATATTCAAAAGGAGATTTTAAATAGCAAAAAAAAACTTACTTAACAGTAATCGAAGACTCGAGAGAAAGGTTGAACACGTCTGACACCTGAAGAGGCAAATGAGATCTGAGGTAATTTTGAGAAGAGCATTATGGGTAGAGCCTGGCTCGAGAGTTTGGAAGGCATGAGCTGAAGTAAATGGCCGAGTTGGTTCTGAGGCTCAGAACTGAGCCCACAGTCAAGGATTAGTGAAGATCGACAACACAGATGCAACATTATGGTAAGACATAACTTCTTTTTCCTGCCCAAGGTAGTGTCAGAGGCTAATATCAATCAGACTATTAATTTACCTGTCTTCCCTAATCATTCTAACAAAGGAGAATATGCTCTATATTTACTAGACGTCCATAGACAATTACATTTCCGATAAGGCAATCAAGTCAACTATTTGTTTCATTTTTCTATTGCAAAGTTTGGCAAGGCAGTCAGCAAGATTATACCTCTCTAAGTGGCTGAAAGATTGCTTTTTTGTCATTTCTGATAAAAACAAGTTAACCTTGCCTAAACCTGTCAATGCACATTCTACAAGGTCTGTAGCCACTTCAGCTGTCTTCCAGTCTAGAGCTCCTAAGGATGACATATGTGCAGCAGCTACTTGGGCTTCTCCTCATACTTTTATTATTCATTACAAACCAGACCTGGTCTCTAGGGAAAGATCATCCTTTGGCTCAATGGTGTTCAGGAACATCCTTACATGCATCCATCAACGTTTTTAGGTAGCTGGGGACTCTGTCCCATCTGTCAAGGATGAAATGAAGATTGACAACATCAGATAAAGAAGTTATGTACTCGCCAAAATGTTCCATCTGTGTTGTCGATCTTCATTTATCCTTGACACCCCCCCCCCTCCATCCCCCATCCTCAAAGATATTTGGTGGAACGACTCTCATGCACCTGAACTGTTATGTTACCCAAATACAGTGGATAAGGCTTCCATCTGGCTTATTTCCTGTATGTGTATATATAGATGTATATATTTTTTCATATGTTTACACATTTTCTGCAAACTCAAGTCTGAGGTAATTGAAAGAGAGGGATTCTAGGCAGAGGTGAAGCTTGAGAGTTTTTGGCTGGTGCGAGCTGTAGTAATGGCCAAGTCGGTTTTGTTATTGGCCATCCTACTGTATTCCATAGTACCAGAATACAAAAGTGATCACCCCTTTCAATCCATCTTGCTGTTTTAAAAATAGCAACTCTCCACTAAACCTTAACTTTTTAAACAGGTAAAACTTAAGTTAGTTACTTTCACATCTAACTTCTCTAGTGCACACTGCAGTGTGCATTTTTTTTTTCATCTTACCTTTAAGCATCCCTGTGACTAGCACTTGCTCTAATACCTGCTGGAAAGCACTAGGAAGCCTTAAACTGATAGAAGCACTCAACTCTCCTTGTTAATGAGAAATTAATAGTAGGCACTAAACAGCCTGTAATTGCAAAGTACCTTGCTAAGGTAAGGGAAAACAGCTCCTGTACTTTACAAAAAAAAAAAAAAGCACCAAACCAGGCATGTCCAAGGGTCAGCTTCCGGTGATTTCTCCTGTCCACCTGGTGAATCTGGGCATACTGGGGCAATGCAGCAATTGCCTGTACACAGACAACCCTCTCCTCCTACCACCCAACACTACAACCTGTGAGAGATGCACTTGCATAGCTAAAATGGAAGCAAAGCTCACTCCACTCAAGATTGTGCTAGGCAGTCAAGAGGAGAAGGTTAACACCCACACTACACCTCAAGCAACACATAGCCCTTCTAAACCCACACCACCAACACCCACATATAGCAACACTAAATCCACATATGCAGAGGCCCTTAACTGTAACCTTCCCAAGCAACAAGGACCTCTGAAGCTGAAATGCAAACAAACACCAATAGCAACCAAAGTGTCACATAATTCACAACACCAGTGTGCCACCCAGCAACAGCCCCTAAGGCAAGACAACGTACCTAACACTTTAGTCATAGGTGACTCTATAGTCCGGCACACTGATGTCCCACTCACCAGGTAGAACAAGGAGAAAATTACAGTCAGCTGCCTGTCGGGTACCAGGATCCACCACATAACGCATGCACTGAAGTCACTCCACAACAAGTACAAATATGACTCTGTCATTGTCCATGTTGGAGTGAATGACTTGAGACATACCTCCCTGGACTACATGAAAAGAGACATGGAAGAGCTCTCGGATCATGTGGCCCAGGCAGGTATGACCCTAGCCCTGAGTAGCATCCTGCCTTCGCCCAGAATGATACCACAATATAAGGACAAAATGATTGACTTCAACAATTGGCTAAGCCTCTGGTGTCATTCAAAGGGGATCCAGTATCTGTCTGCCTGGGACAACATGATCGACAGACCACGATGCTTTGCCAGAGATGGTCTGCACATGTTGCCCCTGGGATTCAGGTTACTGGCTAAGGCTCTTGCCACCCCTATAGTGCCATTTTTAGGCAAAGTTCAAAGGACAAAGCCACCAGCGTAACAGGTGCAAGCATGCAAAATCTGAAGGTAATGCTACTCAGTGCTAGAAGTCTAACCTCAAAATGCATTCTCTCGCGGCACTCCTAAAAATGGAGAACATCTATATCTGTGCAGTAACTGAGACCTGGTTCAAGGCTCCAGAGAGCACCCCTGCAATACCAGGCTACAACTCTTACCACACTTTTCGACCACCAAACCAGGACCGAAACACTAAAGGTGGGGGAGTGTCAATATTCACCAAGGATATTCACACCACCAGGCTAGTTGCCCAACACAATGCATCTGAAATTCTCCAGGTGTAACTAACACTAGGTAAGACTGCAATCCAAATTGTAACTTGCTACAGATCCCCCACCATACCCCAAGATTCTCATTACACCTTTCTAAACATACTGGAAAATATTAAGCTAGAACCAAAAACCCTAATACTGGGTGTTTTTAACTACCCTGCCATTAACTGGGTAAACTACTCATGTACCAACACCTTTGCCCAACGGTTCTTGGAACTCATAAATTCCAATGCCCTGGATCAACTAATCCATAGTCCCACTAGGGTCTCCAATATCCTAGACCTGGTCATTACCAACATGGGAAATCGATGCTCCACACCTATGGTCACCCCCTCATTAGTCAGGTCTGACCATAAGCTAATCACACTTAACATCCACATCCCACCCCCACCCCCCAGTAAGGAAACCTCCATAAAAAACTTCTCCAAAGCCAACTTCATGCTACTCAAGTCAGAAGTGACAAACTTCAGGACACCCATGCAGACGGGAACTGAAAGTTCAACTGCTGAATCCAACACTAAGGCACTGTATGAGCATATCCACTCATGCATGAATTGTGATATCACAAATAGAACCAAGATGTTCTCATCCAAGAAAAGGAAGCTAATCTGGTGGTCCCCTGCCATAAACAAACTTTACAACAAAAGGAAGAAACTGTTGCAGAAAAGAGGAAAATCCCAGGATGCAAAAACCTCCCTTACCAGCCTCAGCAAGAAACTGAGATCCCTCATAAAATCCTCCAAAGCTAGTTACGAAAATAAAATTGCCAAAGATTCCAAAGACAACCACAATGCATTCTATAACTATGTCAAGAATCTAAATGGCAATGCTCAGATCTGCTCTGAGCTAAAACAGAATGACATTACATATACTGATCCCAAGGATATTGCCAATATCCTGGCAGATCAATTCATTGCCAACTTCACCCCCCTCTCACCCCCTAAATGGCCCATCTCAATACCGGAAGATTGCCAAATTCCGGTAATAACGGCCACACAGGTAAAAAACGCACTCTCCAAAGCTAAGAATACAGCATCCATGGGACCAGATTACATCCCGGGCTGTGTACTACATGAACTACAATGTGAACTGGCACCTCACTTAAGTGTCATGTTTAGTCATAGCCTCACCTCGGGTTTTATGCCCACTGAGTGGTGCAGAGCTACAGTTATCACACTCCACAAGGGGGGATCCACCTTGGATCCCGGAAACTACCGTCCCATCAGTCTGACGAGCCTTGTCTGCAAGGCCATGGAGCGTATTATCATGGAACATATAAACAAAGACATTGGTAACCTTCAAACACTGGACCCCACCCAGTTTGGGTTTGTGAAGGGCTGGTCTTGTTTCCTGAACCTGATTGACTTCTTCGAATCAGTTTCCAGAGCCATGGACAAAGGTAAGGTGGTCCACACAGCCTATCTAGACCTTGCCAAGGCCTTTGACACCATCCCCCACTCTGGAATCATAGATAAACTTACTAAGCTGGGCATTAATCCCTACGTCACCCAATGGCTTGCTAACTGGCTTACAGATAGAGCCCACACTGTAAAAGTAGCCGGCTCCAAATCCAGCTCCAAACAAGTGACATGTGGAGTACCTCAGGGTTCAGTCCTAGGACCGCTCTTGTTTGGCATCTACTTCTCTGAAGTACAGGCCAACACTAAGGGACTCTGGCTAACAAAGTTTGCAGATGACTGCAAACTGGGAGCCATTATTAAATCCCCAAATTATGTGGATACTCTACAAAAGGGCTTTACAGAAACAGATGCTTGGTGCCAGAGCCATGGGCTCAAGCTCAATGCCAAGAAATGTATAGTTATCCCCGAAAAAACATGTACCCATGAATTACCATATACGTGACAGTACACTAAACACCGAAAGTGTGATAAGAGACTTAGGGACACAGGTGGACAGTGGTCTCACCTTCGATAACCACATCGCCACAACAGTCAGGAAATCCTTCTATGTGGCACACCTCATCACTAAGGGCTTTTCATCCAGAAAAAAGGAGGTCATTGTCCCACTGTACTCATCCCTCATTAGACCCATTATAGAACACAATGCCCAGTTTGGTATGTACCTCTCAAGACATCTGCAACAACTGGAAAGGCCGCAGAAATACCTCACTAAAAGAATCACAGGCCTAAAGCAGATGCCCTATGCTGACCACCTTAAAAAAACTCCAGCTATATTTTGTTGCATATCGTCTAATCAGAGGTGATTTCTGCTTACCATACAAGGCCATGTCAAACCCAGAGCTACACTTTAAGAAATCCCAATCCCTAAGAGCCACATGCTCCAGGGATCTAAACCTTGTCATCACAATAAACAAAACATGCTGGAGGGATAGGTTCCTGGCCCAGAGACTCCCCAGACTCTGGAATAGATTGCCCATACATGTCAAGCAGAGTGCCTCTTTGGCCCTCTTCAAAAGGAACCTTGACGATTGGATGGGAGAAAGGAAATTCACCCTGGGGATCATGTCAGTCGCCCTGCTAGACAGGGGTCCAGGGAAGTAAATAGTGTGGGAAGAAATAGCCAGGGAATTGTTATAGCTAGGCTTGTATAGGCACTAGGGCCGATAGCCTAGTACCAACCTATGAGATCAGAACCAACTCCATCTGTCAAGGATAAATGAAGATCAGCAGCACATATGAAACGTTATGGTGAGTACATGACTTCTTTTTCATCAGTAAAGGGTTATTTAATAGTATAAGATTGCAAAGAACTGATGTAAGAATTTTTTTTCTTACTCCCAAGGTTGTTCAGTGTCAAGAGTTAGTATATTTAGAGAAGTGAGAATGAGTGTTACAGGAGAGCCACCCCACCCTTGTAAAAACACTGTTTTTGTATTTTTTGCTATAATTGATTGTGCAGTCTTTAATTTTTTAATGGAAGTTGTGTCTTTATAGTTGATTCTATGTTTGACATATATTCCAGCATATAAGATGAAGAGATTCATTCTCATCAGTAATCAGGAATGCAGATGCTGGACTTCAGTCTCCTTGCCGTCTAAAACTTTTTAAGACTACTAGCTTTTACCCCACTCCAGATATTTTCTACTGTGCTTAAGTGCTTGAAACTGTGGAATGGCTCAATGCTTCACACAGGCACATTACCACTATTTTGACTAAAAAATTAAATTTTATATAATTTTTGTAGTGCATTTACCTTATTTCTTTTTATCAACCAACTTTGGTTAAGTTTGTTCCAATAAGTTCAGGTTTCTACTGCTTTTTTCTCAGTTTTTGTTATGTGTTCTGACTACTTTCAAACTTGTCTTGTGCTCTGCTACAAGCTTGCTAGTTTAAGAGTTTAAAGATTTGTTTGTGTATGTGTTTTTTTGGTTTGTTGTTTAATTACAAAAAAAAAATCTCATTACTGCTGTAGTATATGCAGGCTGACATGTATGTGCTTTAGTACATTTAATTAAATCTGGTTTCCTTGGGCAGTTTAGAACTGTTTTCTTCATTTATGGTCAGTGTGTCTTTGGTGCTCCAATTGGTAATCAGTTCACTAGTAAAGATTTTGGGGCTGAGGGATACAGAATCCTACTTCATGATATATATACAATCTCTATTTTTTTTTTTTCGAGAGAGAAACATTTTGAAGATATTTGTGAAATTTGCAAGTCCTTTACTCCATAACTGTTAGAATGGAAAAGCAAGATTTTATCTACATATAAGTAAACACCACATGGGGGCTTTTACTTCAAGCTTCTTTTCAGGGTTGACCTTTCTGACTTAAGGACTGAACCCATGGCTGAGGAATCTAGGGGGAGAGAGAGATAGAGAGAAAGAGAGAAGAAGAAGCTTTAAAATAAGCGCAAGTTAGATAAGCATGAGAAACTTGATAAAAACAAAGCCAGACATTCCTCTCCAAGAAGTCAAGAACAGGGGAAACTTACTCATTTTTTTCCTGACGAGTGTTCTTGTTTTCCTACTTACCATCTGCCTACTTAACTGAATACATTATTTAAAACTTCATCAAATTGTCTTTATTTCTCTCACAGGGAGGGCACCAGAGAGAGAGCCTGTTAGATCTGCTAGCTGAAGTGATTTTATTTGGACTAATCATGTGTATTCTGTATCCTCTAGAGGGAGGAAGGAGATTGGAACCAACCAGTGCCAAAATTCCAGAAAAGTGGAGTGGCGCTGCAAAGGCTGGCCCTGAGTGCTGCCAAGCCATGAAATCTCATGGGAGTGCAAATCCACATAAAGCAAGCACAGCCACTTCTGCTGCAAGGGCACAAATTACTTTTGAAGTTGCTTGTATCACTGCTTCCCTTGACCAGCTCTCTCCCTTGCTGGGAAATATCCAGACTTGGGGGAGACAAATGTGTTTGGCTGATGGGGAAGGCTTGGTGGTGAGCAAGCAGAGATGCAAGAAAGCATAATAAAGAACATTTATTCTGAAGCCAATTTTCAGTTTGAAGTCTGTAGATTTAGGAGTGCATTTCAAGATGAGCATTAGTCTGTAATAAGCATTTGCTACAGACAACTTAGACAAGAAGCCAAGAAATGTGAATTCACACAAATATACAAAGAGAATAAAAAAAATAAAATAAAAGTGTTCCATTCCTGCAAATCATCTGGGGTGAGGAAGAAATTCCTGGCAAACAAAGCACATACTGTAAATAAAATAGAAAACAAAACAGAAGTAAGTCACACAGGGGGGCAATGAGAAAGCAGAGTCAGAATTAAAGGAAATATGAGCTGATAAAGCAAAAAGATAGAATACATTATTCTACACAATCCATAAATTGTGATGGTCAGTATTCTCGCAGGTAAACATTATATACCCTATGAGAAAATGTGAGAAAAGTGTAACAAACACAGCCCTTTAAAAAAAAACAGAAATAGCAATTTTAGCATGATGTTTCAAACAAAGACAAATTGCTGGGCACAGTGCAGAGAAAAGCAAATGAGAGGCAGAAAGACTTATGATAACAGTAATGCATGCACAAAGAATATGCACAAATGCAATAAATGCAATTGAAATTAGACACACAACAGAGAGTAACAGAACAGTAGCAACGTCAGTTAGTCCCCTTGGCAGTGCCCCATTTGATGTACCACCTCCAAATTTGAAGTTGAGGACCAAAAAAAAAAACCAGGCCTGTGAGAAAAAAAAAACAATTAAGACCTGTAGACTAAAAATATTCAATAATTAAAGAGGTGTGGACAAAACAAACAAAAAAGGTCAAAAAGGTATTTGTCGGAATAACATCTCTTTGCTGTATCAAATGCAGACACCTTTAATTTCCTAAACTGTAACAAACATAAAAAACAGCTCCTTGCTACAGTTCACTGACTCCAAAAAAGAAAAAAAACTGCTTTAGGCTAAGCAAAGAACTATTATGTATCTACTCAAAAGTTCAAAAATGTGAGGTAACAGTGTAAGGATATTGTCAAGGCAGCCTGGAGGCACCCAGACTCTGCCTGTTTTGTAACAAAGACTTCTATATAAGCCTTTATCTGAGTGGGTAGATCCTCTTACTAAGCATTCCTATACTGACTCCTGTGTTATGTTTTCAGTCTGGTAAGTCTCCGAAATATACCTCTCAGTCTCTTGGAGCAAGAAATCTGGACAAAGCCATAAATAAAAGTGGGACAAAGGCCCAAAAATAGGGACAATTTTAGATATTGCTCTTACAAACTTAGAAAGTTGATAGAATAACAGGATGTTCTTTATGTTTCACTGTTGCAGTCATTACATTTGGTTTATCTGCTTGCAAGTAGCCCTCAGTCGGCCTGATTAACAAAGTCTTGGGTCCTGCGTTGGTTGCTATCCCTTCTTCCATTACATCAGGTCGTCAGGGGTATAAAGCATGCAGCCGACACCATTACATCAGTCTTTCTTGCTGCACGGTGCCCGAAGTAGAAGCAGTTTGCAAGTGCTGGTCGGCCAACTCCTGAAATTTTCGTTTTCGAGTTTCAGAACTGAAGTCTTCAACTAAAGTTAAGCCCTGTTGGGAAAACTTTTTCTTGCTCCTTACCGATGTCAGTAAAAGTTAATAATTGCATTACTTGTGGAAAGCAAGTACCTCATAAAGATTTTCATTCGTACTATATTCCTTGCCTTGACCCTGACCATGACATACCTTGCTGTCGGTTTTGTGCTTTATTTAATCAGTGCACTATCTATCGTCTGTACATTTTCACCTCTAAATATTTTGGTTCTCAGTTTAATTATCCAGAAATGTCGTCGGTTAGCCATCCGACTACCGGGATTCTGAAAAAATGCAAAGATAAAGACAGAGACAGGCCACCGAGGTCCAAAACTGCTGACGACGCTTCTCCTAAGCCTGTTGCCAATTCGCCGGTACTCAGTGAGGCACTTTCGCTGCCCCTGATACCCACTACTTCTGATTCGCAGGCCTGTACTGAGACCCATTCGGAGTCTGGTATGCCGCGAGATGCTTCAACTTTGGAACCCGCGGATGTCTCTACCTTGGATGGGTCCGGAGCCGCTGTGCAGGCACCGGCTTCTGAGGGTGTATTCAAGCCTATGAACTTGCATATTAAACTGACGCCTCCTTCTCCTCTTAGGCCTAAATCTCGAACCATGCCTAAAAAGCGATGCCCAAGCCACATGCTCAGGCCTCTATGCCCAAAAAACAAATGATAAGAATGGCTGAAGATCTAATAACTCTAATCAGGGGTAGCCAACCCCCCCCCCTTCTAAGAGGCCTAGGAATGAAGTGGTTTATGAATCTTCTGACCAGAATTCTGTTTTTTCTGATTCTTCTGATGATCTGGATTTGCCCTTATCTACTTATGAGGATTCTGATGCAGAGAACTCCATTCCCTCTGCTTCCCCTCCAGAGGATTTTTCTTTTGGGGAAACCTTACATACTCTAAGGGAGCATTTCCACTGGGAAAGCCAGGATTTTTCTGATTCAAAAAAGAGGCTTAGGGATTTCTTACTCCTACCTCAGCATAGGCCTTTAGCTATTCCTCCTGTACTAGACATTGTTAATGATGCTTTTTTCGGAATCTAGTTTGGCCCCTGATTCCTTGCCTCCTGCTCCCAGAAAAACAGACAGATACTACAGGGTCCCTGAGTCAGACAAGTTCCTTTTTAAAAATCCTATTGCGGATCCAGAGACTATTTCACAGGGACCCAAGGGCATTAAGGCTTCTACTGCTAAAAATACTACCCCTTCTGATAGAGACTCCAGGGCACTGAATAGATGGGGTAAGAAGGTTTACACTTCTGCAACCTTGGCCATTAGGGCTTTAAACTGCCAGTTTCATATGATAAAGTATCAGCAACATGTTATTGGATTGCTTAAACAGAAAATGATGTTGATTCCTGACTGTGTGGAAAATAAAGAATTACAGGATTTAATGCATTCTGCTGAATAAGTTGGAAAACATACTTTGTGATGTGGTTTTGATTCATTAGAGGCCTCTTGCAGTGCCGCTGTTACTGGATCTGTGCTCAGAA